>NC_064835.1:46386666-46689696 GCF_024166365.1 Elephas maximus indicus
CTCTTCTAAATTCCATTTTATATATGGCAGTCATGGACACCTTTCACCTTGTGTTCTCTGTCCAAAACTAAGATTTATCTAGAGATGTGGAGCAAATGTTTCATGCTGGTCCACTTACAGAGAAAGTTAGCAGTTCGAATCCACCCATGAGGCCTTGGAAGAAAGGACTGAGAGTCTTCTTTTACAAGATTAAAAACTGTTTGCAGTTGAGCAGATTCCGACTTATGGTGACCCAACCTGTGTCCGAGTAGTACTGTGACCACAGCATTTTCAAAGGCTGATTCTTCAGAAGTAGATTGTCAGGCATTTTGTTTGCTTGTTTTTTTCTGTTTTTGAGGTCACTTTTGATAGCCTAGGAGCTGAGGATGTTATCCATTAAATGTAATTTTTATTAATTAATTCTTTTTATTGTTGTTTCCTGTTTGAGGGTAAATTTTGTCCTTGTTATTGCATCTAGCCTACAAGTGGAAGTCTTTCTTCCACTGACTTTTACAATTTTAAAATTCCATTTCTAATTTCTAGAAATTCAATTGGTTGTTTTTCGTATCTGAAGTGTCCCTGTTTTAGTTTCCTGCAGTTCCTCATTTATTTCTTTAAAAAAAACTCCTATAATGCCCAAATCTGAAGTGTGAATAGAACTCCTTTTTTTGTTGTTGTTGTTACTTCTGTTGCATCACATTTGTATTCATATCCTGTTGTTGTTGTTGTTGTTGTTAGGTGCCATCAAATCAAATCCAACTTATAGTGACCATAAGTACAACAGAAAAAACACTCCCTGGTCCTACACCATTCTTAAAATCTTTACTATCTTCAAGCCCATTTTTGCAGCCATTGTGTCAATCTATCCCATTTAGGATCCTCCTATTTTTGCTGACCCTCTGCTTTACCAAGAATGACGTCCTTCTCCAAGTACTGGTCCTTTCTGATAACATGTCCAAAGTAAGAGAGATGAAGTCTTGCCACCCTGAAGGATACTTTAAAGTCACTGCAAACACTTGAGATAGGATTCAAGGACTGTGCCTGGAATTCCAGGACTATGCCAGACAAATGGAAGACAGGCCCAAAATTTATGCTTGTGCAAAGTCCTCAGGGACCCTATTGAGCTAGGGTCCAGGAGAGCTGGAATCATTGGCCAGCAGCATTCTGGCTCAAAAACAAATTGGTTCATTCTTCTGTCAGTTCATGGTATACTCAACACCGTAATTTAAAAGCATCAATTCTTCTTTGGTCTTTCTTATTCATTGGTGTTCAACCATTTCAAGAGGTAGTATATGATCGGGAACCAGTGGTGCTAAAGGAAGAAGTCCAAGCTGCCCTGAAGGCATTGGCTAAAAGCAGGGCTCCAGGAATTGGCAAAATATCAACTGAGATGTTTCAACAAATGGATGCAGTGCTAGAAGTGCTCACTCATCTAATCAAGAAATTTGCAAGACAGCTACCTGACCTACCAACTGGAAGAGAGCCACATTTATGCCTATTCCCAAGAAAGCTGATACAACAGAATGAGGAAATTATCAAACAATATTGTTAATATCACACACAAGCAAAATGTTGCTGAAGATCATTCAAAAGCAGCTGCAGCAGTAGTATATCGACAGGCAACTGCCAGAAACTCAGGCTGGATTCAGAAGAGGATGTGGAACCAGGGATGTCATTGCTGAGGTCAGGTGGGCCTGGCTGAAAGGAGAGAATACCAGAAAGATGTTTACCTGTGTTTTGTTGACTGTGCAGAAGCATTTGACTGTGTGGATAATGACAAATTATGGATAACACTGCAAAGAATGAGAATTCCATAACACTTAATTGCGCTCATCAGGAACCTGTACATAGATCAAGAGGCAGTTGTTCGGACAGAACAAGGGGATACTGAGTGGTTTAAAGTCAGGAAAGATATGCGTCAGAGTTGTATTTTTTCACCATACCTATTCTATCTGTGTGCTGAGCAAATAGTCTGAGAAGCTGGACTATATGAAGAAAAACATGGCCTCAGGGTTGGAGGAAGACTCATTAACAACCTGTGTTATGCAGATGACACAACCTTGCTTGCTGAAAGTGAAGAGGACTTCGAGCAGTTACTGATGAAGACCTAAGACCACAGCCTTCAGTATGGATTACACCTCAACATGAAGAAAACAAAAATCCTCACAACTAGACCAATAAGCCACATCATCATAAACAGAGAGAAGACAGAAGTTGTCAAGGATTTCATTTTACTTGGATCCACAATCAACACTCATGAAAGCAGCTGTCAAGAAATCAAAAGATGCATTGCATTGGGCAACTCTGCTGCAAAGGACCTCTTTAAAGTGTTGAAAACGAAGATGTCGCCTTGAAGTCGCAGGTGCGCCTGACCCAAGCCGTGGTATTTTCAATCGCATCACATGCATGTGAAAGCTGGACATGAAAAAGGAAGACCAAAGAACAATTGATGCCTTTGATTTGTGGCATTGCTGAAGAATATTGAAGAGTTCATGGAGTACCAAAAGAACGAACAAATCTGTCTTGGAAGAAGTACAACTAGAATGCTCCTTAGAAGCAAGGATGCTGAGACTGTGTCTTACATACTTTGGACATGTTGTCAGGAGGGGTCAGTCCCTGGACAAGGACATCATGGTTGGTAAACTACAGGGTCAGTGGAAAAGAGGAAGGCCCTCAACAAGATGGATTGACACAGCGGCTTCAACAATGGGCTCAAGCATAACAATGATTATAAGGATGGCGCAGGACTGGGCGCTGTTTTCGTTCTGTGCTACATAGGGTCACTATAAGTTGGAACCGATGTGACTGCACCTAACAACAACAACTACATTCATTGGCCAGCTTTTGCATGCATATGAGGTGATTAAAAATACAATGGCTTGGTCAGGCTAACCTTAGTCCTCTTAGTGACAAAAAAAATTTGCCGTCCAGTTGATTTTGACTCATAGCAACCCTATAGAACAGAGTAGAACTGCCCAATAGGGTTTCCACAGAGCTCCTGGTAGATTCAAACTGCCGACCTTTTGGTTAATAGCCGTAGCTCCTAGTGACATGTTTGCTTTTCAACACTTTAAAGGGGTCTTTTGCAGCTAATTTGTCCAAATCAATACATTGTTTGATTTCTTAACTGCTGCTTCCACGAGCATTGACTGTGGATTCAATTGAAATAAAATCCTTGACAACTTCAGTATTTTCTCCATTTAATATAATGTTCCTTACTGGTGCAGTTGTGAAGATTTTTGTTTTCTTTATGTGAGTTGTAATCCATTCTGAAGGCTGTAGTTTTTGATCTTCATCAGTAAGTGCTTCAAATCCTCTATGCTTTTAGCACGCAAGGCTATACTAGTTATGTTTTGTCCTTGGATGTCAAGAATCTCTGAATTCTTGGTGATACTGGCCCTTGAAAAATTATTTGTGAGGTTTCCTGAAGATTTATGATGGGCATGCCCTCTTCCAGAGGGGCTTCCATTTGTTGGCCCTACCAGTTGGACTACCTTGAAACAACTTCAAGATTCAAGAGTTCCAGGCACACCAAGGCCTGGAATGAAACTCCTTAAAGTGTTCATGTTTAATCACAACTTCAAAATGAAATCCTGTATTTTCTTTTTTCCTTTCTAATTCCACTAGAGACTTATTATCAGTTCCTAGCCATGGTGGGCATGATAGATTCCACTTTCTGTTTGGTTCACACTTACTCTGAGATTCAAGCTCTCCTGGACTCTACTTAATAGGGTCCCTGAGGACTTTCCACAAGGGTAAGTTCTGGACCTGTCTTCCATTGCTCTGGCATAGTCCCGGCATTCCAGGCATAGTCCTGGAATCCTATCTCAAGTCTTTGCAGTGTCTTTCAAGCATCCTTCAGGATAAAAGTATCTTTGGAGCTCATTTTCTAGGTATAATTTTTTATGAAAAATTGGGGCAGAAATTTTCCATACTGTTCCATTTCCCGTCTTGTTTTTTTCCAGCATTTTTTGTTATTTCTCAGAACTGTTGATTTGAGGAAACTCGTCCATCATTTATGGAGTCTTAAACCATTTGAAACTGTGAGTTAGAACAGAAGCCATTCTTTAGATCACGGTGCTTCAAGCAGTTTGTGATGGGCTGCCAACCTGAAGGTTAGCAGTTGGAACCCAACTAGTGCTACCATAGAAGAAAAGTCTGACAATCTGCTTCTGTAAAGAATACAGGCAAGAAAACCCTATGGGCAGTTCTACTCTGTACCACATGGGGTCTCCGTAAGTTGGAATACACTGAGTTGCAACAGGTTTTTTTGTTTGGGTAAGTTGATACTAGAGCTTCTAAGTCACTACTGTGTCTTTTCTAGTGATAAAATTACACTTTCTGTGATAATATTTTTGGTTCTTATTGTCTATTGGTTAGTTTTACAAATCACTGCCCATGAAATTTGCATTCACTTCACTGAATGCTTTGCATAGGCCCCTCCACACCCAGACTGGCCGCTCAGATATTATAAACGGGGCCTTTGCAATGTGACCTTATCTGCATCAGACAGGCAGGGGCAGCAAGATGGTGCCACAGGCTCTAGTCCTCATGTCCCTGTTGCTCTGGGCCTCTGCTGAGAAATTAAAAGTTCTTCAATCCCTCTAAAATAGTTTCTTTGTAGAGCTGAAAAATGGTTTTAAGACATAGTGGGAAATGATTGCTATTTGCAAAATGAAACCAATTACGTGCTCATATGTAATATCACTAAACGTTGTGGTATAAATAGTATATTTAAAAGTGTGTGTATATGTCTGAATAGTAATTGTCCACTGCGATTACAGGTGCCAGTGGGGACATTGTGCTGACCCAGTCTCCAGCCTTTCTAGCTAAGTCTCAAGGAGAAACGGTCACCATCGACTGCAAAGCCAGCCAGAGTGTGAGCAGCTACTTAGCCTGGTACCACCAGAAACCAGGAGAGGGTCCGAAGCGACTCATCTCTGGGACGTCTAACCGGGATCCTGGGGTCCCTGACTGGTTCAGTGGCCGTGGGTCTGGGACAGACTTCACTCTCACCATCAGCAACTTCCAGGCTGAAGACGCCGCACTTTATTACTGTCAGCAAGGTTATAATAATCCACCCACAGGGCTTCAGCCTCAAAAACAAACCTCCTCCCGAGGGCTACAGGCCAGTGAGTCTTCACTACACCAGCTACTTCCTTTCTGCTCAGCCCTGAACATGCACGCTTCCTCTGTCTGCCCCAAAGGCCACATCTCCTAACTAATTCCTCATAGTATTTGCAGGTCCCAGGGGAAAATTAAGAGATGTGGCTTCTTCTGGATCCCCTTTTGTGGGAAAATATAGAAAAAAGAATGCTGTAAAAATCCCTTGTAGGCTTTGTCAGGAGTTTTCATATCACAGGAACCTCCTTGTTTCGCATGGATAGATCACATGACTGATTCGGGAAAGGGTCCAGTGAGTTTTCTACCCTGAAAGATCAGTTCTCTCTTCATTGTGCCTTCTTGACTTTCGAACTTTCTCATTTTAATTTCTTATTTTCCTGGACATTCTCCTTTTTCTGCAATCAACCCTCGCAACTCTGTACCTCACCCGATATTAAACCTGGATCCTTCATATTTAAAATCTCCCTCGCAGAAGGTAGTATCCTCTCTTACTTTTTTCCTTCCATGGATCCTGTTTTCCAGCCAAGCCATCCTGGTCAATGTCAATGAAGGCGTTTTCCTGCTCTAAGCTCCCTTTCTACTGCCCTTTTCTCCTCTCTCCATGTCTTTCAGTGGCACTCATTCCTTTAAAGGCCAGTCTCTAACACATTAACCCTATCACCCTAGAAACATGTGACAGCTTTCCCATGTTCTATTTTCATTAGTTGTCAATTCCTCTTTAAATGAATCCCTTGGGCCCCAAGATTAATTTAGTGATTGAAGGAAATCATGGTTCTTTCTTGCTGTTAGTTGCCATCTTGTCAGCCCCTGACTCATGGTAACCCAAAGAACAATAAGGTCTGGCTGTTGTCATCCATTTTTGGGAAGTTGATCACCAGGCCTTTCTCTCTAGTCTCTATTAGCCTGAAAGTGCTGCTGAAGCCCGTTTAGCATCACAGCCACATGCACAGAGGAAGTGAGGTAAATGAGGCCTCTGGGCCCCTCCTCAGGTTTATGCAGATGCCAGCCTAAGTTGTGTTTCCAGTCAGTGTAGAGGAGACTCTGACTGGCCCTGGAGCTAATAGAGACTTTCTCTCCTGGGAGACAGCAGGGATTCTGACCCCTAGTGAGCAGGATCTGCCCTCTGTGCCCTAAAAGGACAGGCACCCAAGGATGATCCAGAGATACTATACAGTCAGGGATAGAAGGAAAATCAAACCAAAATGGTCTCTAACTGAGACAAGTGGACAGGCCCTTGTGCCTTGTAACATTTATTTCATATCTCTTTTCAAATTGTAGACCTATCTGAATAGGAGGATCACCCTGGAGAGAAAACTTCATGTCTAGGTTTTGTCTCACCCGGAACATAGTAGAGCAGGAGCCTAGGGTCTGGGTGGCGCCTGTCCTGCAGCTTCTCTTTGTGTGATGTTGCTCAGATTCCATCCCCCAAGAAATTCTCTTTCATAGCTTTTTTTCTTTCAATTTTTTATTTTGTTGTAGGAGCCCTGGTTGCACAGTGGCTAAGAGCTATGTTTGCTAACCAAAAGGTTAGCAGTTCGAATCTACTGGCTGCACCTTGAAAACTCCATGGGGCAGTTCTACTCTTTCCTATACGTCACTGTTAGTTGAAATTGTCTTGATGGGAAAGGGTTTCGTTTTTGTTGTTGTTGTTGTTATTGCTGTTGAGAATATACACAAGAAAGCACACACTGGTTCAACAGCATCTATCCTTCATAGCTTTTTATGAGGTTCAGGTCAGCAGGTGTGAGCTTAGGTTGGGATGTGGCAAGGGGACATTTATGCAAAGAACCTTGGGGAGTAATGGAGAAATTCTTAGATCACAGGATTGTGGTTAAGAAAGTTGTAAACTGCATGTCTCTTACTTTTTGAAAAGGGCAGTACTATTTGAATATGGCATATACTGCTTTTGTGGATTCTCTGATGAAAATAATTATATTTTAGTTTTCCTCTTACACTTGCTGTAGGTCCCTGAGCAGTGCAAATAGTTTATACTCAGCTACTAACCGAAAGGTTGACAGTTGGAACCCACCCAGTGCAGCCACAGAAGAAGGGCTTAGTGGTCTGCTTCCATGAAGGCTACAGCACAGAAAACCCTTTGGAGCTCAGGTCTGCTCTGTAACACATGTGGTTGCTAGGAATTGGAATCAAGTCAATGGTAATGGGTTTGATTTTGGTTGGTTACAGCTTCTGTGAATGAAAATATCTTCTTGAAGAGCACTTATTGAAAACTGCTCCTGAGGAAATGGTACTAATGCTCAATTCACAGAGTCAACAATGTTTCCAAACAGAATGGTAGCAGAGGCTTCCAATATCCAATGTTCCATCGCTGGTGTCCAGTGGTGGTGGAGCCAGTCCCTCTGTGGCAGTGGTGGGATCACATACAACTTCCTTCTCTTCTTTATCGTGGACTGCGCTTTTGCCAGCTGGTTTCATGTACATTTTCTACACCGTGTTCTGTAGACTTTCAGTCAAATCTGCATGTCACCCAGTAATCATTTTGTTTTCTGCTTGTTTAGACTTGGTTTGTTTCTCTTGTTTGCAATTAAAAGCCCTGACTGATAAGAATATATTTGAATATTTGACAGTGTTAGATCTTCATCAAAAATTTTCCCCTTAAATATTAATGTTTATACTAACCATTTTACATTTCTAATTTTTGGAGTTGCAAAAAAAAAAATTCATTAGTATATTGTTCATTTTTGTTGTTGTTGTTGTTGTTAGGTGCTGTCCAGTCAATTCTGACTCTTAGTGAGCCTATGAACAACCTGATGAAGCAGTGCCCAGGCCCGGGCCATCCTCACTATTTTTGTTATTTGAACCCATTGTTGCAAGCACTGAGTCAATCCATTTCATTGACGGTCTTTCTCTTTTTTCTGTTGATCCTCTACTTTACTAAGCATAATGTCCTTCTGCAGGGACTGATCCTACCTGATAACTTATCCAACGTATTTGAGACGAAGTTTCACCAACCTTCCTCCTAAAGATCACTCTGGCTGTACTTCTTCCAAGACAAATTGTTCCTTCTTCTGGATATTCATGGTATGTTAAATATTCTTCGCCAGCGCAATAACTGAAAGACGTCAATTCTTCTTTGGTCTTCCTTCTTCCTTGCCCAACTATCACATGCAAAAGAAGTGATTGAAAACATCATGGCTTGGTTCAGATGCCTCTTAGTCTTTAAAGTGACATCTTTGTTTTTTAACACTTTAAAGAGGTTTTTTGCAGCCAAGTTGCCCAGTGCAATACATCCTTTGATTTCTTGAATGCTGTTTCTGTGGACATTGATTGTGGATCCAAGGAAAATGAAATCCACGACAATTTCAGTATTTTCTCCATTTATCATGATGTTACTTATTGGCCCAGTAGTGAGGGTTTTTATCTTCTTTATGTTGAAGCGTAATCCATACTGAAGGCTGTAGTCCTTGAACTTCATCAGTAAATTCTTCAAGTCCCCTTCATTTTCAGCAAACAAGTTTGTGTCATCTGCATCATGCAGGTTGCTGATGAGTCTTTCCCCAATCCTGACTCCTCATTCTTCTTCATATAATCCACCTTCTCAAATTATTTGCTCAGCATACAGACTGAATAAGTATGGTGAAAGGATATAACCATGACACATACAATTTTTGACTGTAAACCATGCCAAAAAAAAAAATACCATCACGTCAATTCCTACTCAGAGCGACCCTATAGGACAGAGTAGAACTGCCCCATAGAGTTTCCAAGGGGCGGCCGGCGGATTCAAACTGCCGACCGTTTGGTTAGCAGCCATAGCACTTAACCACTACGCCACCAGGGTTTCTGTAAACCATGCAGTATGTCCTTATTCTGTTTGAATGACTGCCTGTTGATCTATGGACAGGTCCCTCATGAGTACATTTAGGTGTTCTGGAATTCCCGTTCTTCAGAATTGTTATCCATAATTTTTTACAAACCACACAGTTGAATTCCTTTGCGTAGTCAATAAAACACAGGTTAACAACTTTCTGGTATTATCTGCTTTCAGCCAAGATCCATCTGACATTAGCGATGATAACCCTTGTTCCACATTGTTTTCTGAACCTGGCTTGCATTTCTGGCAGGTCCCTGTCAATATACTGCTGTAGCCACTTTTGAATGAATATTGTTCAATAATTTCTACACCCGGTTCGATTACCTCTCACGGGAATAGGCATAAATGTGGAACTTTTCCAGTCGGTTGGCCACATACCTCTCTTTTGAGTTTCTTGGCGTAGACGACTGAGAACTTCCAGCACTGCACCTGTTTGCTGAAACACCTCAATTGGTATTGGGTCAATTCCGAGAGCCTTCTTTTTCCCCAATGCTTTCAGTGCAGCTTGAACTTCTTCCTTCAGTTCCTGATCATATGTTTCCTCCTGAAATGTTTGAACGTTGACCTATTCTTTTTGGTATAGTTACTCCGTGTATCCCTTCCATCTTCTTTTGATGCTTCATGTGTTGTCTAGTATTGTCCTCATAGAATCCCTCAATAGTGCAACTTGAGACTTGATTTTTTCCTCAGTTCTTTCAGCCTGAGAAATGCTGAGCATGTGCTTCCCTTTTGATTTTCTATCTCCAGACCTTTGCACATGTCAGCATAATACTTTACTTTGTCTTCTCGAGCTGCCCTTCAAAACTTCTGTTTAGCTCTTTTACTTCATCATTTTTTCCTTTTGCTTTAGCTACTTGACATTCAAGAGCAATTCTCAGAGTCTCTTCTGACATCCATTTAGGTCTTTCCTTTCCCTCCTGTCTTCTTCGTGACTTCTTGCTTCCTTCATGTATGATGTCCTTGATGTCATTCAACAACTCGGCTGGTTTTCAGTCATTAGTGTTCAACGTGTCAACTCTGTTCCTGAGATGGTCTCTAAATTCAGGTGGGATATACTCAAGGTCATACTTTGGCTCTCAAGGACAGGTTCTAATTTTCTTCAGTTTCGACTTGAAATTGCAAATGAGTAATTGATGGTCTGATTTGCACTCAGCCCCTGACCTTGTTCTGATTTATGATATTGAGCTTTTCCATCATCTCTTTTCACAGGTGTAGTTGATTTGATTTCTGTGTATTCCATCTTGTGGGGTCCATGTGTATAGTCGCCATTTATATTGGTGGAAAAAGGTATTTGCAAGGAAGAAGTCTTTGGTTTTGCAATATTCAATCATGCAGTCTCTGGCATCATTTCTATCACCAAGGCCATATTTTCCAACTACTGATCCTTCCTTTTTTTTTTTTCCCCCCAAATTTGCGTTCCAATCACCAGTAATTATCAGTGCATCCTGATTGCATATTCGATCAATTTCAGACTGCAAACTTGATAAAAATCTTGTATTTCTTCATCTTTGACCTTAGTAGTTTGTTGGTAACTTTGAGTAATAGTCGTATTAACTGGTTTTCCTTTAGATGTCTGGATGTTAGTCTATCACTGACAGCATGGTACTTTGTATTTTTTTTTTTTTTTTGATGATGCTGAATGCAATGCCATTCCTCTTCAAGTTATCATTCCCTGCAGAGTAGACCATATGATTTTCTAATTCAAAATGAGCAGTGCCAGTCCATTTCAGTGGACTAATGACAAAATATTGATGTTTATGCATTCCATTTCATTTTTGACAATGTTCATTTTCCTAGACCCATATTTTGTACATTCCACTTTTAGATTTTAATGGATGTATTGAGCTGTTTCTTCTCATTTTGAGTCATGCCACATCAGCACATGAATGTCCTGAAAACTTGACTCCATGTATTTTATTAAGGTCATCTCTACTTTAAGGAGGCAGCTCTCCCCCAGCCCTCTTTTGAGTGTCTTTCAACCTAAGGGCCTCATCTTCTGGCACTATTTAACAGATATTGTTCTGTTGCTATTAATAAGGTTTCACTGGGTAATTCTTTCAGAAGCAGACCACCAGGTCCTTTTTCTAGTCTGCCTTAGTCTGGAAGCTCAGCTGAAACCTGTCCACTGTGGTGACCCTGCTGGTATTATTATATTGGCAGCATACCTTCCAGCATCAAAGCAACACGCAAGTCCCCACAGGATGACAAACTGACAGAAGTATACTCTGTATCTAATTTCTAGAAAAAATTTTTTTTCAGATCTCTAGTACCCCTGCTTTTAGTTTTCTGTGCCTTGCATGGAATGTAAAGGTTATCATTTATTTCTTTATAAAAACTCACATAACTCCCAAGTCTAAAGTGTAAGGAGAACTTTTGTTCACTGTTATTTCACTTTTATCACGTTCATATTCATATCCTAGTTATCTTATGTTCTTGGATATCAACAATGTCTGACTACTTGGTGGTATCAGTCTTTGAAAAATTATTTGTGAGGTGTCCTGTGGATTTATGATGGGCGTGCCCTCTTACAGAGAAGCTTCCATTTGTGGGTTCTATCAGTTGGGCTATCTGAAACTAATTTCAAGGTTGGAGAGATCCAGACACTCATAGACCATACACACTTGGGGTTAAACTCCTTGGAGCATTGACTTTCACAAGCAACTTTACAAGGAAACTTGCTTATTTTTTCTGTCCATGTAGTTTGCTTCCACGTTCAATGATGGCTTTGTATAGACCCTCCAGGCCCAGTCTGGCTGCTCAGATTATATAAATGGGGCTTTGCAAAGTGTGCTGATTTTTATCAGGCAGGTGGAGGCAGCAAGATGGTGTGACAAGCTCCTGTCCTCATGTCCCTGTTGCTCTGGGTCTCTGGCGAGAAATGAAAAGTGCCTCAATTCCTTGAGAGAAGTATTTTTGTAGAGTTGAACAATGATATTAAGACCTAGTGGGAAATGATGGCTATGTCCAAAATTGACATAATTATGTGTGAAATGTATTCCAGTAAAATGCACATTTAAAATGGCATATTTTAATGTGCCTATGAAAAAGTGTGTGTATACATGTATGTAAGGTAATTGTCCTCTCTGATTGCAGGTGTCAGTGGAGACATGGTGATAACCCAGCCTCCAGTCTCCCTGACTGTGTCTCCAGGAGAAACAGTCACCATCAGAGCAAGTCCAGCTAGAGTGTTACCAATGCCTTAACCTCATACAAGCAGAAACCAGGAGAGTCTCCTAAGCTTCTTATCTCCCTGGCACCCAACTGGACATCTGAGATCCCTGACGGGTTTAGTGGCATTAGGTCTAGGACAGACGTCACTCTCAGCATCAGCAGCCTCCAGGCTGAGGATGTGGCAGACTATTGCTCTTAGCAACATTATGGCTGCCCTCTCACAGGGCTTCGGCCTGGAACACAAGCCTCCTCACCTATGAGTCTTCACTGCACCTGCTGCTTCCTTCCCACACAGTCCTGAACAAGTACACTTCCTCTCTCTGCCCCAGATGCCTCATCTCCTGACTAATTCCTTGGGCCCTTCAGGAAAGTAAGAGCCACGGACTTTTCTAAACTCCTTTTTCGGGGACATTACTGTAGAAAAGTGCTGTAAACATTTCTTATAGCCTTTGTCATGTCAGCAATTTTCATAGTACAGAAACCTGCATGTTTCACATGGCTAGATCACAAGGCTCATATGGAGAAGCATTCAGTGAGTTTTATACCCTGAGAGATGAATTCTCTCTTCCCTGTGCCATCTTGACTCTGGAATATTCCCAATTTAATTCCTTGTCTCCCTGGCTTTTTCCTTTCTCTGAAATTACCCCTTAACTCTTGACTTTCCCAAGATTAAATCTTTAACCCTTCATATTCTGAACTTCCTTCATAGAAGGTAGTATTCCTCCCTTGCTTTATCCTTCCACAGATCCCCTTTTTGGCCAAGCCTTTCTGGTCAATGTCACTGATGGTGTTTTTCTGTTCTAGCTCCTTTTTTATTCACCTTTCTCTTCTCTCCATTTCCTTCAATGACATTCATTCTTTCAAAAGCAAGTGTCTAATTCATTAACTCTTTCACTCTATAAATATGTGAAACTATTCCCACATCTTTTTTCATTAACTCACAACTTTAAGTTCACCCCCTGGGCACCCCAGTCTAACTTTTTAAATGAAAGAAATCATGGTTCTTTTTATTCTCAGCTGTTATGGTTCCTAGAACAATGGTGATTTCACGAAAAATGGGATTGGGTCATGGTGATTCATAGGGTTGTCACTGGCTGATTTTTCTATGTTGATCTCTAGGACTTTCTTCCTAGTTGGTCTTAGTCTTGAAGGTTTCCTAAAATCTGTTCAACATTATAGCAATATGCAAGCCTCCACTGACAGAGGAGTAGTGCCTGTGCTTGAGGAGCACTGGCTGGGCGTCAAACTCAGGTCTCCTGCATGGAGGCGAGAATTTTACCACTGAACCACTGTTGCCACCCAGGGTTCTTTGTTCAGCTATAATTGAATCCTTCTGACAACATCTAATTAACATTCTCATCTCAGGGTAAATAATATAAAAACTCCAGGTATTCTAGTGTTATTTCTGTATCTCCTTCTGAAATACATGTATTGATAAAATTTGGCATCAGAGTGATCTCAAAAAAACTGATCGGTATACTGTGAACATTCTTATGTACATAACAGCACCTTTTCTCTAACAATGAGAAATATTTTCAAAGAATGGATGTTAAAGTTTCCATGTCATTTATTCACTCAAGATATATTAATTGAGAGCTTACTATGTGTCATACTCAGAAACATTGCTATCATCCTAGTTGGGGAAGATGGAAAATAAACACATGGATAAGTAAAAATTTACTAAGTAATTTTGTAATGGGTATGAAGAAAAATAAAGAGGGGGAAGAAATAAGAGCTTGCTGGTCTAAAATGTTGTCTTAGTTATCTAGTGCTGCTATAACTGAAATATCAGAAGACGATGGGTTTAATGAAGTGAAATTTATTCTCTCACAGTCTAGGAAGCTAGAAGTCCCAATTAAGAATCCCAGCTCTAGTAGAAGGCTTTCTCTCTCTTTCGGCTCTGGAGAAAGGTCTTTGTCATCAATCTTCCCCGGTCTAGGAGCTTCTCAGCACAGGGACATCCAGTCCAAAGAACGAGATCCCCTCCTGGTTCTTCAATCTTGGTAGTAGAAGTCTCTACCCTCTGCTCGAGTCTCTCTTTTATATTTCAAAAGAGATCAAGTCAAGATAAACCTAACCCTGTAGTTTGAGTCCTGCCTCATTAATGTAACTGCCTCTAATTCTGCCTCATTAATATCATGGAAGTAGGATTGATAACACATAGGATAAACACATCAGATCAAAAAATCTTGGACAACCACACAATACTGGAAATCATGGCCTAGCCAAGTCGACATACATTTTGTGGGGCACAATTCAATCCACAATAGATGAGTAGCAATGTAAATAAGGATGATGTATCAGTTAGCTCTTGCCAACCACATAAACCATCCACAAAACCCAGTGGCTAAAAGCAATAAGCATTTTTATTGCTTTCATGTTTATTGGTGAGTTGGACCAATAAAGAGTTCTGCTGATATGGACCAGTCTTGACTGATCTTGTCTGGAAAGTTCATGCATTTACAGTTATCTGGCAGGTCACCTGGGTGCTAGCTCCTCTAGAAAGTCTCAGGTAACTTTCACATGTCTGTAGTTGGCTGGCCATCAGATGCACCTATTGAAGTGACGTGGCCACATTTCTCTAGAAATGCCAGAGTGACACTAGTTTGTTGTGATAGCAATTGGCAGAATTCCAAGAGAGTAAGTAAAAGCACATAAGTACCGTTGAAGTCTAGGTTCGATACTGGCACAGTGTCTCTTTTGCTGCATGTTATCTATCAACACAATTCACACAGCCAACTCATATTGAAGGAGAGGGCAAATAGCACTCATCCCCTATTAGGAGCAGCTACAAAGTCATGTCACCAGTAGTATAGATACAGGGAGGGATAAAGAATTGAGGTGTTTTTGCAATTGCTCTACAATAGATGGTGATGGAAGCCTGCACTAAGAAGGAATGAACTGATAAAAGTCTCAATGTTGGTGAGAAAATGAGTCATAGGAATATCTCCAGGCAAAAGTGTTGTAGTTAGACAAAATCACACATTTCGGAGGAAGAAATGTATCCAACATGTTGGGAAAGAGGCAAGGAAGCCATTGTTCTTGAAGCAGCGTTGTGAAGGGTTGTGTGGGCAATAAGGCCAAAGAAATGACGAAGGGGCTCATTTTGTAGGATTTGTAAGCTAATTTAAGGATTTTCTTTTCATTTTAAAGGATGTGAGAATGACTGGAGTAGTTTTCAAAAGAGGACGTGACTTGATTTGTAGCTTAACAGGAACCCTTTGGGGGACAAGGGCAGGAGAAGTATCAGTTAGCTGGCCATTACCATCATCCAGGTAGAGAGGACAATTGCTTTGGTGATGGTAGTAGCAGTGGAGGGGATGAGGAGTGGCATATTTTGAAAATAAATATACAATATTGTAATCTGACGAGGGTGAGTCCTGCTCCCTGTGACCCTTTAATTCAGTTGAGAGACACCAGGCCTTTGAGAAAGATTAGGTAGAATTTATTGCAAGCCAGTCAAGCAAGGAGTTCAGAGGCTAAGTCTAAAATCAAGCTCCCCGAGGTTGGGGAGTCTAGGGCAGTTGTAGGGTTATGCAGAGCACATGAAATTTCTGAGAATACGTTGGCATTTTCAGGAACTGGACACCACGTATCAGAGTGCATTAGGGGTGCAATATGGCAGCAAGAAGGGCAGCTTTGTGGCTAATTGCCCCTGTCTGAATGGAGGGGGTGAGGCAGTGGGCGGTGAAGCGGTCTGGAGAAGAGCAGCAGTAAGTTGCACGTTGGGCTGTTGCACAGAGTGCTTCATCAGGAGCTCACAGGCCCTGATATGATGGGAGGAGGGGGAACAGTTTAACCCTGTCGGTACAGTGCCCTGAAGATTTTGTCAAAGAGCATGAGAAGTCTCAGGATGACTTCAAGGTTTCACTGTGAGTAACTAGAAGGGCAGAGCTGACAATTATTCAGATAGGAAAGATCTTGGGAGGGGTGGATTTGGGGAGGAAAATCAGGAATTTTAGGTTTCAGTTGTGTATTAGACCTCCACCTGTGGCTGTCAAGTAGACAGTTGGACTTGAGTTTCGAGTTCAGGAGAGAGATATGGACTGAAGAATTAAATCTGATAAGCAATGAAATGAGTGTTGCATAGATGAAGAGCAAAAGATGCCCAGGGACTGAGCTTTCAGGCAACGGAGACTAGGAGGATCCAGCAAAGGAGTCTGAGAAGGAGCAGTGTGGATGGAAAACAAAAAGTGTGATGCCCGGGAGCTCAGTGAGGAGGCTGTATTAAGGAGGAAGGCATTACCAATGTGTTTAATGCCACTGGTGTATTTGGTAAGAGGACTCAGAAGTGACCGCTGGATTCATCAGTGTGGAAGTCTTCGGTGGCTTTGAGTAGAGCAGTTTCTATGAGAAGGTGGGGTTAATAACTTCAATGGAGGGAGCCCAAGGGAGTATGAAAAGAGACGGTCTGCTTTTGGTCACTACATACAAGTGTTTCAATAAGCTTTAAGGTGAAGGAGAAGAGTGAAAGCTGTCATAACTAGAGGGAGGTGTGAAATTGAAAGATTTTTAAAAAATACTGTTTCATGCTGATAGGAATGATGCTAAAGTGAGGGGAATATGGACAGTTTAGAAAAGAGAGGCGAGGAATGCCAAGAAATACCCTTGGAAGGGACAGGGGTATAGGAGCAGAGGGCCTGACCTCAGGTAGGAGGGCTGTCTGCTCATCTACAGTAACAGCAAGGAAGGAAGGAAGGAAAGAAGCCAGCACATCGGGGTTTAGACGCTGTGAATCAAAGAAGCATGAGAGGAGCTAGTGGAAGCTCTTCCAAGACACAGGAAATGAGGTCATTTGCTGAAAGGTAGGATGAGAAGTAGGTGCTACAACTTGAAGAGAAAAGAAAAGAGAAAGGGTGGAGACTGAACCAACCAGGTAAATGAAGTACCAGTGTGAAGCAGGATTAAGGGCTGTCCTGAGGTAGTGTGCATAAATTTGTGGTGAGAGAATCAGAATAATCATGTGTTTTTCTCCAGCCGCATTAGGGCCAAGGAGGCAGGTATGTGGGAGGTGGAGTTTCCCAGGGTTTAGGTTTTACGAGATGAATGTGATGAAATAAGAGAGGGGCCATGGCGTTCTTGGTTTGGCTGAGGGCATTATTATAAAGGAGAAGCTTGGAATTTTAAATATAAAATCAACTCGACAGCAGGTAACAACACAAAGTAGGGAAATGGGAATGTGAGGGGTGCAGACACAGCCAGAATAGATTTTTTAAAAACCTCTTTTCAGAAAAAGGTAAAATTCTGACTCCTAAAATACAAGAAAGAGCAGACAGAACTTTTTTTTTTTTTTTTTTTTTTTTGATGGAAGCAACTTATTTTCTCTTTCTCAGTTTTATATTTGGATTTGTTGTTGTGAGAATGTATTTGGGAAGACATAACCTGCCTTGCTTTTACACAAGAGTAAGCAGGGCTCTAGTACTTTCTCAACCCTGAGATGTGTTCTCTGACATAAACTTGAGTGGGGACCCAAGGCCAGGAATGCCCAGGGCATAGTGGCTCTAGCCTTTGGCCTAGAGAGGAGGTGCTGTTCCGGGGCAGCAGTAAAGTCATTTGGGAGTCAGGGTTGACGCAGGTTAGAGAGGGTCAGATGGCACTGCAAATGACCACGTAGTGACACCCAGGTTGAGGGCTGGAAGCAGATTTGAAGGAAGTGAGCAGGAAGGGCAGGAGGCCTGCTCTCTTTTGGAGCCAGAGAAGGCCCAGCTGCCGATTTTCTGACTACTTCTTACCAACTTTTTTGCATGATCAAAACAAATAAACCACAGCAATCTCTGTGACAGTGTCTAGTAAGTGGGACCTTCCCCCACCTCTGCCCTGGTAAGAGGTTTATATCTGGGGTCACATTATTTTGAGAGGATATCTTGATTTTGGAACACAGCAGTTTGTTGTACTATCTTTGATCTGAGGGTGAGGATGGTGAGAGTGAAGTTGGCCTCAGACCACCACCACTGAAGCGGGCGGGCACCCCATCAACGCGGATGGAAGTGAAGTCAATGAGGGCCCTAGGAGTCTGTCTAGGTTAAGTGGCCTCTCAGGTCAGTGTAGAGAAGACTCTGACTGGCCCTTCAGCTGATGGAAGCTCTTCCGAAGAAACTTGAGAAGCCTGTGTCACCGCCATTTGCCGGCAGGAACCTGCAATGACAGTCACCCGGGATGATGCAGAGATTCTGTGCAATCAGGGATACAAGAAACAATGAAGCCAAAATGAACTCTGTCTACGATAGGTGGAAAGGCCTGTGTTGCTGTAGCATTTATTTCATGTCTCATTTTAAAATTGTAGCTCTGAATGGAAGGATTACTCTGGAGAAAAAACTTCCTCCCTAGGTTTGCAAATATCCTCTTCCAGGAACAGAGCAGAGCAGGAGCCTGAGTTTCTGGATGGTGTCACCATCCTGCAGCTTCTCTCTCCTGTGATGTTGTTCACGTCCCACTCTCCAGAAAAGGCTCCATTTATGAGGCTCAGGTCAGCAGGGCTGGGCCCAGGGTGGGGTGGTGGTGAGGGGACATTTACAGCAAGCACCAGGGACTTTGATGGTGAAAGTCTTAGGACACAGGGTTGTGGTAAAAAAAATCTTGTAGGTGCTCTTTTCTGACTTACTCTTTGAATATGGCAGTGATGGGCACCTATGGTCTTGGATTATCTTCCCCAAAAGAAGATTTAGCTAGCAATGTGGAGCTAATGTTTTGTGCTAGACTACTACTGAAAGGTTAACAGTTCGAATCCACCCGGGAGGGCTTGGAAGAAAGACCTAGCGATGCACTTCTGTAAGATGAAAAGCTATTTGCTGTTGACTTGATTCTGACTCATGGTGGCCCCACGTGTGTCAATGGAATGATTTTCAATGATTCATTTCTCAGAAGCAGATCGCCATGTTTTATTTGATTTTATTTTACTTGATTTTGAGCCTACTGTTTTTGGACTAGGAGCTGAGTGCATTAACTGTTAAATATAATTTTCAATGAGTTAATTATTTTTTGATTGTTTCATGTGTGATGGTAAATCTTCTCCTTGTTATTCCGCCTAGCCTACAAGTGGAAGTCTCTCTGCTGCTGAGTTTTAAAATTTTGGTGACTCTATTTCTAATTTGTAGAAATTCAACTCATTCTTCTTCAGATCTGAAGTGTCCCCATTTTTGTTTTCTGTACCTTGCATACAATGCTACGTTTGTCATTTGTTTCTTTGAGTAAACTCGTATAATGGCCAAATGTGAAGTATGAACAGAGCTCCTTTTGTTCTCTGTTATTTCTGTTGCATCACATTTGTATTCATATTATGTTGTTGTTCTGCATCATCACATTGGGGCCAACTGATAGTGACCCTCTGTGTACAACAAACCAAAACACTCCCTGGTCCTGAGCCGTCCTCACAGCCTTTGTTATATTTGAGCCCAATGTTGCAGCCACTGTGTCAACCCATTTCTTTGAGGCTCTTTCTCTTTTTCCCTGACCATCTACCTTATGACGCATGATCTCCTGCAGAGACTGGTCCCTCCTGATAATATATCCAAAGTAAGAGAAATGAAGTCTCACCTTCAAGGCTGAAGAGTTCCAGGCGCACTGAGGCCCTCCATACCTGGAAAGAAACTCTTTGAAGAGTTGGCATTCAATCATACCTTTACAAGGAAATCCTGCTTGTTTTTCCCTCTCCATTTCCACAAATGATTCTAGAGCCCTCTTATCATGTCCTACCCAATGTGGGCATGATAGATCCCACTTTCTTTTTGGTTCACATTTCCTTTGAGATCTAAGCCCTCCTGGATGCTAGCTCAATTTGGGCTCCCTGAGGACTTTCAATACGAGTAAATTCAGGGCCTGTCTTCCATTTCTCTGGCCCTTCCATAGCCCTGGAATCTAATCTCAAGTGCTTGCAGTGTCTTTTAGGTATCCTTCAGGATACAAGTATCTTCAGAGCTCAGAAATTTTCTAGCTATAAATTTTTCATCAAACATTGAGGCAAAAATTTTCCATATTCTTCCCTTTCCTTCAATTTTTTTCCAGCTTTTTTTATTGTTTTACGAAACTGTTGTTTTAAGCAAACTAGTCCAACATTTATGTAACCTGAACTGATTTAAAATTGTTTTTAAGTTAAAATTGAAGCTCTTCATTAGATTTTAGGTGTTTCAAGCAGTTGTGATGGGATACTAACCAAAAGCTTGGCAGTTTGAACACACCGAGTAGTACCCTGGAAGAAAAGCCTGTCAGTCTGCTTCTATAAAGAAAATAGGCAACAAAACCCTATGGAGCAGCTCTACTGTGTAATACATGGGTTGTCCTGAGTTGCAATCCACTGGACTACAAGTTTTCTTTTTTTTTCTTTGAGAGATTTTAGAGCTTCGATGACCCTGCTTTGTCTTTTCTAATACATAAAATTATACTTTACATTATGTATTTGGCTCTTGAAGGACATTGGCTAGTTTCACAATCTGTCGCCCATGTAATTTGCTTTCATTTCACTAACTGCTTTGCATAGGCCCCTCCAACACCAGGCTGGCTGCTCAGATACTATAAACAGGGTCTTTGCTATGGGAGCTGATCTGCATCAGACAGGCAGGGGCAGCAAGATGGTGCCACACACTCTGGTCCTCATGTCCCTGTTGCTCTGGGCTTCTGGTGAGAAATGAAAAGTGTTTCAATCTCTCTAGAGTAGTATATTTCTAGAGTTGAAAAAAGATTTTAACATAGAGTGGGAAATGACAGTTATTTCCAAAATGGAACTATTTTCTGATATGTAATATCACTAAATGTTGTGCTATAAATGGTATATTTTAATGTATGTGTGAAAAAGTGTGTGTATACATGTATGCATGGTAATTGTCTACTCTGATTGCAGGTGCCAGTGGGGGCATTGTGCTGACCCAGTCTCCAGCCTCTCTGGCTAAGTCTCAAGGAGAAACGGTCACCATCAACTGCAAGGTCAGTCAGAGGGTGAGCAGCTTCTTAAACTGGTACCAGCAGAAACCAGGACAGGCTCCTAAGCTGCTCATCTACGATGCATCCAGCCGGGCATCTGGGGTCCCTGACCAGTTCAGTGGCAGTGGGTCTGGGACAGGCTTCACTCTCACCATCAACAACTTCCAGGCTGATGATGCCGCAGCTTATTATTGTCAGCAATATAATAAGGCACCTCCCACAGTGATTCAGCCTCGAACACAAACCACCTCTGGAGGGCTACAGGCCAGTGTGTCTTCACTGCACCAGCTGCTTCCTTTCTGCTCAGCCTCAGCATGAAGGCTTCCTCTCTCTGACACAAAGGCCACATCTCCGGACTAATTCCTTGGAGTATGTAAGATTCCAGGAGAAACTTAAGGGATGTGGCTTTTTCTGGATCCTCTTTTGTGGAAAATTATAGAAAAAAGAATGCTCTAAAAATCTCTTGTAGGCTTTCTCAGGAGATTTCTTATCACAGGAACCCCCTTATTTTACAAGGATTGATCACATGACTGATTTGGGAAAGGGTCCAGTGAGTTTTATACCCTGAAAGATTAGTTCTTGTGCCCTCTTTACTCTAGAACAGTCTCATTTTAATCCCTTATTTTCTGGAACTCTTTCCTTTCTCTGCAATTACCCCTCACAGCTCTGGACCTAACCCAGCATTAAATCTGAGCCCTACGTGTTTATAATTTCCCTCACAGAAAGTGATCTTCCACTCTTACTTTTTCCTTCCATGGATTCTTTTTTTCCAGCCAAGCCTTCCTGGGCAATGTCAATGAAGGTGCTTTCTTGCTCTAAGCTCCCATTTTACTGCCCTTTTCTCCTCTCTCCATTTCTCTCAGTGGCACTCATTCTTTCAAAGGCCAGTCCCCAACTCATTAACCATATCACTCTAGAAACAGGGGCCAGCTTTTCCATGTTCTTTTTTCATTATTGCCTCTTTAACTTAATCCGTTGGCCACCCAAGATTAATTTTGTGACTGAAGGAAATCATGGTTCTTTCTTCTTGTTAGTTTCCATCTTGTCAGCCCCTGAGTCATGACAACCCAAAGAACAATAAGATCTGACTGCTGTCATCCGTAGGATTTTCACAGGCTGATTTTTCAGAAGTAGATCACCAGGCTTTCTTTCTAACCTGTATTAATCTGTAAGTACTACTGAAACCTGTTCAGCAACCCAACAACAGGTATAGATGAAGTGTGGTAAATGATGCCTGAAGGTCCCTGTTCCTGTTTAAGCTGACAACCCAAATAGCGTTTCCAGTCAGTGTAGATGAGACTCTGACTGTCCCTGCAGCTAGGGAGGCTGTCTCTCCTTGGAGACAGCAGAGATTCTGGCACCTATTCAGCAGGATCTACCCTCTAGAACGTAAAATATCAGACACACCAGCATAATCCAGAGATGCTATGTAATCAGGGAGACAAGGAAGGTCAAACCAGTGGTCTCTAACTGGGACAAGTGGACAGGCCTGGATGGCTTGTAGCATTTATTTGATATCTCAGTTCAAAATTGAGACCTGTCTGAATAGGAGGATCACTCTGGAGAGAAAACTCCATGTCTAGGAGATGAGACTTCTGGGGCAGATCGAGGAAGTGTGCATGTTCAGGACTGTGTGGGAAGGAAGCAGCTGGTGCAGTGAAGACTCACAGGCCTCCAGCCCTGGGAGGAGGCTTGTGTTCCAGGTTGAAGCACTGTGAGAGGGTAGCCATAATGTTGCTAACGGCAATAACCTGCCTCATCCTCAGCCTGGAAGCTGCTGATGGTGAGAGTGAAGTCTGCCCCAGACCCACTGCCACGACGCCGGTTAGGGATCTTGGATGCCTAGTGGGACGCAAAGGAGATAAGCAACTCAGGAGCCTGTGCTGCTTCCTGCCGGTACCAGGCTAAAACACTGCTAACACTCTGGCTGGACTTGTACTGATGGTGACCTTTCCTCCTGGAGACACAGTCAAGGAGACTGGAGTCTGTGTTACCATGATGTCCCCACTGACACCTGTGATCAGAGAAGACAATTACTATACATACATACACACACTTTTTCATAGACACATTAAAATACACCATTTTAAATGTGCATTTCAGTGGAATACATGTCACACATCATTAACTGATTATTTACCACTACGTCCTAAAATCATTTTTCAGCTCTACAAAGAAACTTCTCTAAAGGGATTGAAACACTTTTCATTTCTCACTAGAGACCCAGCGCAACAGGATCATGAGGACAGTAGCATGTAACACCATCTTGCTGCTTTCACCTGCTTGATAAAGATCAGCTCAGATTGCAAAGTCCCCATTTATAAAATATAAACAGCCAGACTTGGCCTGGGGGGTCTATGAAAAGCCATCATTGAATATGGAAGCAAAGTACACAGGCAGTCGGTTTTGAAACTAAGCAATGTACATCAAGAGCCAATGACTAGAAAACACAAAGTAGCCAACTTAGAAGCTCTCATATCAACTAAGAAGCTCTAAAACTACAAACATTAGCTTCCCTTAAGAAGAGTTTCTATTTGAAATAAGGAAAAACAAAAATGAAATGGGTTCAAGGTCCCTAAATGATGGGCTAGTTTCCTGAGATCTACAAACCTGGTGAAGTAATACAAAATGATAGAAATGTATAAAGGAAAGAACAGATGACAATGGAGAACTTTTGGCTCACTTTTTGATAAAAATTTATGGCCAGAAAATGTCTGAGCTCTAAAGCCACTTTTTATCCTGAAGGACAGTTTAAGCTCACTGCATACACTAAAGATTTAATTCTAGGGTATGTAAGATCCAGGGAAATGGAAGACAGGCCCAGAAATTACCCATGTGGGGAGTACACAGGAACCCTATGTTGTGCTAGAGCCAAGAGGAGAGGACTACAATCCCAAAGTCAGTGTGAAGCAAAGAAAGTGAACCTATCCTTCCCACAGCTTCTAGGAAATGCTCAAAGGGCTCTAGGGGCATTGTGGAAATGGACAGAAAAAAATAAGCAAGATTTCCTTGGGAAGTTGTGTCTGAAAGTCAACCTTCCAATGAGTTTCACTCCAGGTGTATATGGCCTAGGAGATTCTAGAACTCTCCAACCTGGAAATTTGTTTAAGGAAGCCCCATAGATAGGTCCAAAAAGTGGAAGCTGCTCTGGAAGAGGGCACACCCATCATAAATCCTCAGGACACCTCACAAATAATTTTTCAAAGACTGATACCTCCAAGAAGTCAGAGATTCTTAACACCCAAGAACATGAGATAACTGGGATATGAATATGAAGGTGATACAACTGAAATAACAGAGAACAAAAGGCATTCTCTTCACTCTTTAGATTTGGGAGCTGTGTGAGTTTATTTAAAGAAATGAATGATAAACTTTAGATTGCACTCAAGGCACAAAAACTAAAAGCAGGGCACTACAGATCTGAAAAAAAATGTCCAGAAATTAGATACAGAATTCATGTCTGTCAGTTTGTCATACTGTGGGGACTGGCGTATTGCTGTGATGCTGGTAGCTATGCTGCCGATATACAAATACAAGCAGGGTCACCACAGTGGACAGATTTCAGCTGAGCTTCCAGACTAAGACAAACTAGGAAGAAGGACCTGGTGGTCTGCTTCTGAAAGAATCAGCCAGTGAAAGCCTTATTAATAGCAGGAGAACAATGTCTGTTACAGTGCCAGAAGATGAGCCCCTCAGGCTGGAAGGCACTCAAAAGACGACTGGGGAAGAGCTGCCTCCTTAGAATTGACCTTAATGAGATGCATGGAGTCAAGCTTTCAGGACATTGGTGTGGCGATGTGGCATGGCTCAAAATGAGAAGAAACAGCTGAAAACATCCAATAATAATTGAAATGTGGAAAGTATGAAGTACAAGTCTTAGAAAAATGAGAAATTGTCAAAAATGAAATAGAATGCATAAAGATCAATATCCTAGGCATTAGTCAGCTGAAATGGACTGGTATTGGTCATTTTGAGTCGGAAAATCGTATGGTCTTCTATGCCGGGAATGACAGCTTGAAGGGAATGGCGTTGCACTTTTCATCAAGAAGAACATTTCAAAATCCATCCTGATGTACAAGGCTGACAGTGACAGAATAACATCTACAGCCCCACAAGTAAGACCAGTTAATACAAGTATTATTCAAATTTACCCACCAACCACTAAGGCGAAAGACGAAGAAATAGAAGATTTTTACCAAGTTCTGGGCTCTGAAATTGATTGAATATGCAATCAGGATGGTGATTGGAATGAGGAAGTTGGAAATAAAGAAGGATCAGTATATGGAAAATATGGCCTTGAAGATAGAAAGAATTGTGGAGATCGCATCATTTGGGGACTATGAAAAGATACGGCCTTGGTTTGGTGACTACCTAGAAGTCTTTCAATGAGTGAAACAGGACATAACTGGAGAGGGATGTGAAACTAGCAGAGCTTTTAAAATGATGTTTCATGCTGACAGAAATGATGCTAAAGTGAGGGGAACATGGATAACTCAGAAAAGAGAGGTGAGAAATGCCAGGATGCCCTTGGAGGGACAGGGGTACAGGAGCAGAGGGCCTGGCCTCAGGTAGGAGGGCTGTCTGCTCATCTACAGTAATAGGAAGGAAGGAAGGAAGGCAGCACATGGGGTGTAGACGCCTGTGGATCAGAAGATGCATGAGAGGAGCTAGTGGAAACTCTTCCAAGACACAGGAAATGAGGTCATTTGCTGATATGAGGGATGAGAAGTAAGTGTTAAAATTGAAGAGAAAAGAAAAGAGAAAGGGTGGAGACTGAACCAACTAGGTAAAGGCAGTACCAGTGTGAGGCAGGATTAAGGGCTGTCCTGAGGTAGTGTGCATAAATTTACAATGAGAGAATCAGAATAATTATCTGTTTTTCTCCAGCCACATTAGGAACATGGATGCAGGTGTGTGGAGGGTGGAGTTTTTTCCAGGGTTTAGGTTTTGCAAAATGAATGTGATGAAGTAAGGGAGGGGCCGTCGCGTTCTTGGTTTGGGTGAGGGCATTATTATAAAGAAGAAGCTTGGAATTTACAGTGGGTATGAGTTGAATATCAACTTAGCGGCGGTTAACAACAAGTAGGGAAATGGGACTATGAAGGGTACAGAGAAAGCCAAAATAGATTTGTTAAAAACTTCTTCTAAGAAAAAGGTAAAATTCTGTCTTATAAAACACACACACACACAAAAAAGGAGACACTCCATTTTTTAAGTTTTCTTATAATTGAAGGGCCTTATTTTCTGTTACTCAGTTTTATACTAGGAACTTTTTTTTTTTTTAACGTATTTGGGTAATATAACTTGCATTGCTTTTATACAAAAGGCAAGCAGGGATCTAGTTAGTATTTTCTCGTTCCTGAGATGTTTTCTCTGACATAAACTTGAGTGGGGAAACAGGGACCTGAAAGCCCAGGGGATAGTGGCTCTAGCCTTTGCCCTAGAGAGGAGGTGCTGTTCTGGGGCAGCAGTAAAGGCACTTGGGAGTCAGGGTTGATACAGGTTAGAGAGGGTCAGATGGGACTGCAAATGGCCACCTACTGACGCCCAGAGTGAAGGCTGAGAGCAGATTTAAAGGAAGCAAGCAGGAAGGGCTGGAGGCCTGCTCTCTTTTGGAGCCAGAGAAGGCCTAGTTGCCGATTTTCTGACTACTTCATGCCAACTTTTTTGCATGATCAAAACAAATAAACCACAGCAATCTCTGTGAGAGTGCTTAGTAAATGAGACCCTCCCCCATCTCTGCCCTGGTAAGAGGTTTATATCTGGGGTCACATTGTTATGAGAGGATATCTTGATTTTCGAACACAGCAGATTGTTCTACTATCTTTGATCTGCTGGTGAGGATGATGATGAGTGAAGTTGGCCTCAGACCACCACCACTGAAGCGGGCGGGCACCCCATCAACACGGGTGGAAGTGAAGTCAATGAGGGCCTTAGGAGTCTCCCCAGGTTAAGTGACCTCTCAGGTCAGTATAGAGAAGACTCTGACTGGCCCTTCAGCTGATGGAAGCTCTTCCACAGAAACTTGAGAAGCTTGTGTCACCACCATCTGCTGGCAGAAACCTGCAATGACAGTCACACGGGATGATGCAGAGATTCTGTGCAATCAGGGATACAAGAAACAATGAAGCCAAAATAGTCTAACTGTGATAGGTGGACAGGTCTCTGTTGCTATAACATTTATTTCACGTCAATCCATTTCTTCGAGGCTCTTTCTCTTTTTTTGCTGACCCTCTGCTTTATGACGCATGATCTCCTGCAGGTCCTCCTGGTCCCTCCTGATAATATATCCAAAGTAAGAGAGATGAAGTCTCACCTTCAAGTCTGAAGACTTCCAGGCCCACCGAGGCCATCCATACCTGGAATGAAACTCTTTTTGAAGAGCTGGCATTCAATCACAACTTTACAAGGAAATCCTGCTTGTTTTTTCCTCTCCATTTCCACAAATCACTTCCTTTGTGATGTAGCCATCCTGGGCCCTAGCTCGATATAGGCTCCCCGAGGACTTTCAATACGAGTAATTCAGGGCTGGTCTTCCATTTCTCTGGCCCTTCCCTAGCCCTGGAATCCAATCTCAAGTGCTTGCAGTGTGTTTTAGGTATCCTTCAGGATACAAGTATCATCGGAGCTCAGACATTTTCTAGCTATAAATTTTATCAAACATTGAGGCAAAAATTTCTAATATTTTTCCCTTTTCTTGTTTTTTTTCCCAGCATTTTTTATTGTTTCACAAAACTGTTGATTTGAGGAAACCAGTCAACATTTATATAACCTAAAATGATTTAAAATTTTTTTAAGTTAAAATTGAAGCTATTCATTAGGTTATAGGTGTTTCAAGCAGTTGTGAAGGGCTGCTAACCTGAAGGTTGGCAGTTTGAACACACGGAGTGGTACCCTGGAAGAAAAGCCTGTCAGTCTGCTTCTATAAAGAACACAGGCAAGAACACCCTATGGAGCAGCTCTACTGCGTAACACATGTGGTTGTCATGAGTTGGAATCCACTGGACTGCAAGTTTTTTGTTTTGTTTTTGTTTTTAGATATTAGAGCTTCTATTTTTTATGACCCTGCTTTGTCTTTTCTAGTCATAAAATTACACTTTATGTGATATATTTGGCTCTTGAAGTACGTTGGCTAGTTTCACAACCTATCCCCCATGTAATTTGCTTTCCATTCACTGACTGCTTTGCATAGGCCCCTCCAACACCAGGCTGGCTGCTCAGATACTATAAACAGGGCCTTTGCTGTGGGAGCTGATCTGCATCAGGCAGGCAGGGGCAGCAAGATGGTGCCACACACTCTGGTCCTCATGTCCCTGTTGCTCTGGGCCTCTGGTGAGAAATGAAAAGTGTTTCAATCTCTCTAGAGTAGTATCTTTCTAGAGTTGAAAAATGATTTTAACATATAGTGGGAAGTGACAGTTATTTGCAAAATGGAAACAATTATTTGCTGATATGTAATATCACTAGATGTTGTGGTATAAATGGTATATTTTAATGTATGTGTGAAAAAGTGTGTTTATAAATGTATACATGGTAACTCTCCACTCTGATTGCAGGTGCCAGTGGGGACATTGTGCTGACCCAGTCTCCAGCCTCTCTGGCTAAGTCTCAAGGAAAAACGGTCACCATCAACTGCAAGGCCAGCCAGAGTGTGAGCAGCTACTTAGCCTGGTACCAGCAGAAACCAGGACAGGCTCCTAAGCTGCTCATCTACAAGGCATCGAACCGGGCATCTGGTGTCCCTGACCGGTTCAGAGGCAGTGGGTCTGGGACAGACTTCACTCTTACCATCAACAACTTCCAGGCTGATGATGCCGCAGTTTATTATTGTCAGCAGGATAATAACCCACCTCCCACAGTGCTTCAGCCTCGAGCACAAACCTCCTCCTAAGGGCTACAGGCTAGTGAGTCTTCACTGCACCAGCTGCTTCTTTTCTGCTCAGCCCTAACATGCAGGTTTCCTCTCTCTGCCCTAAAGGCCACATCTCCTGACCAATTCCTTGGAGTATTTGCAGGTTCTATGAGAAAATTAAGGAATGTGGCTTCTTCTGGATCCTCTTTTGTGGGAAATTATAGAAAAAAGAATGCTCTAAAAATCTCTTGTAGGCTTTGTCGGGAGTTTTCATATCACAGGAACTTGCTAGTTTCACAAGGATACATCACATGACTGATTTTGGAAAGGGCCCAGTGAGTTTTATACCCTGAAAGATTAGTTCTTGTGCCTTCTTTACTCTAGAACAGTCTCATTTTAATTCCTTATTTTCCTGGACTCTTTCGTTTCTCTGCAATTACCGCTCACAGCTCTGGGCCTAACCCAGTATTAAATCTCGGCCCTTCATGTTTAAAGTCTCCCTCACAGAAGGTAATCTTCCTTTCTTTCTTTTTCCTTCCATGGATTCTGTTTTCCAGCGAAGCCTTCCTGGGCAATGTCAATGAAGGTGTTTTTCTGCTCTAAGCTCCCATTTACTGCCCTTTTCTCCTCTCTCCATTTCTCTCAGTGGTGTTCATTCTCTCAAAGGCCAGTCTCTAACTCATTAACCTTATCACTCTAGAAACAGGGGCCAGGTTTTCCATGTTCTTTTTTCATTCCTTCCTCTTTAAATTAACCCCTTGGGCACCCAGGATTAATTTTGTGACTGAAGGAAATCATGTTTCTTTCTTCTTGTTAGTTGCCATCTTGTCAGCCCGAGTCATGACAACCCAACGAACAATAAGATCTGACTGTTGTCATCCATAGGATTTTCACTGGCTGATTTTTTAGAAGTGGTTCACCAGGCCTTTCTCTCTAGTCTCTATTAGTCTGAAAGTGCTGTTGAAACCTGTTCAGCATCAGAACAACATGCACAGAGGAAGTGAGGTGAATGAGGCCTGTAGGTCCCTCCTCAGGTTTATGCAGTTGCCAGCCTAAGTAGTGTTTCCAGTCAGTGTAGACGAGACTCCAACTGGCCCTGCAGCTAATGGAGACTTTCTCTCCTGGGAGAGAGCAGACATTCTGGCACATAGTGAGCAGGATCTGCCCGCTGGGACCTAGAATGACAGGCACCCAATGATGATCTAGAGATATGTGCCTTCGGGGATAGAAGGGAAATCAAACCAAAATGGTCTCTAACTGGGAAATGTGGACAGGCCTGTGTGGCTTGTAACATTTATTTCACATCTCTTTTCAAATCATAGATCTGTCTGAATAGGAGGATCACTCTGGAGAGAAAACTCCATGTCTAGGTTTTGTCTCACCTGAAACATAGTAGAGCAGGAGCCTAGCATCTGGGTGGTGTCCATCCTGCAGCTTCTCTTTGTGTGATGTTGCTCAGATTCCATCCGCCAAGAAACTCTATTTCATAGCTTTTTTTTTTTTTCCGTTTGGCTGTGGTAATTCTGGTTGCACAGTGCTTAATAGCTATGGTTGCTAACGAAAAGGTTAGCAGTTCGAATCTACAGGCCGCAATTTGGAAAATTTATGGGGCAGTTTTAGTCTGTCCTATATGTCACTATGTGTTGGAATCAAGTCAATGGGAAAGGGTTGAGATTTTTTGTTGTTACCGTTGAGAACATACACAAGAAAGCACACACTGATTTAACACTTTCCGTACTTCGTAGCTTTTTATGAGTTTCAGGTCAGCAGGTGTGAGCTCAGGTTGGGGTGTGCCAAGCGAACATTTATGCACAGAACCACGGAGTGTAATGGTGAAATTCTTAGGTCAAACGATTGTGGTTCAAAAACTTCTAAACTGCATGTTTCTTACTTTTTGAATAGGGCAGTTCTATTTGAATATGGCAAATATGTTTTTTTTTGGATTCTCTGATGAAAATAGTTATATTTTAGTTTTCCTGCCATAATTGCTGAAGGTGCCTGAGTGGTGCAGACAGTTCGTGCTCAGCTACTAACCTAAAGCTTGGCAGGTGGGACCCACCCAGTGGAGCCACAGAAGAAAGGCTTAGTGGTCTCTTCCATGAAGATTACAGCACAGAAAAGTCTATGGAGCTCAGGGCTGCTCTGTAACACGTGTGGTTGCTAGGAATTGGAATCAAGTCAATGGTAATGGGTTTGATTTTGGTTGATTACACTTTCTGGGAATATAAATACATTCTTGAAGAGCACTTAGTGAAACTGTTCCTGAGGAAATGGTACTAATGCTCAGTTCACAGAGTCAAAATGTTTGCAAACCGAATGGTAGCAGAGGCTTCCAATACCTAATGTTCCATCACTGGTGTCCAGTGGTGGTGGATCCAGTCCACCTGTGGTGGTGATGGGATCATATACAACTTCTTTCTCTGCTTTATCATGAACTGTGCTTTTGCAGATGGTTTCATGTACATTTTCTACACCGTGTTCTGTAGACTTTCAGTCAAATCTGCATGGCACCCAGTAAGCATTTCATTTTCTGCTTAGTTTAGACTTGGTTGGTTTCTCTCGTTTGCAATCAAAATCCATGACTGATAAGAATATATTTCAATATTTGACAGTGTTAGATCTTCATAAAAGGCTTTTCAACTTGAATAGTAATGTTTATACTAACAGTTTTACATTTCTGATTTTTGGAGTTGAAAAAAAAAAATCTCATCAGTATATTGCTCATTTTTGTTGTTGTTGTTGTTAGGTGCTGTCCAGTCAGTTCCAACTCTTAGTGGCTGTATGAACAACACAATGAAACACTGCCCAGTCCTAGGCCATCCTCATAATTCTTGTTATGCTTCAGCTCATTGTTGCTGACACTAAGCCAATCAATCTCGTTGAGGGTCTTCCTCTGTTTTGTTGACCCTCTACTTTACCAAGCATAATGTCCTTTTGCAGGGACTGATCCCTCCTGATAACATATACAAAGCATGTGAGACGAAGTTTTGCAACCGCACCCACCCCCCCCCCCCGCCGCCGCCCCCAAAGATCACTCTGGCTGTACTCCTTCCAAGACAAATTTGTTCCTTCTGGAAGTCCATGGTATGTTCTATATTCTTTGCCAACACAATAATTGAAAGGCATCAATTCTTCTTTGGTCTTCCTTATTCATTGCCCAACTTTCACATGCATAAGATGCGATTGAAAACATCGTGGCTTAGTTCACTTGCATCTCAGTTTCTAAAGTGACGTCTTTGCTTTTTAACACTTTAGAGAGGTTTTTTGCAGCCAATGTGCCCAGTGCAATGCATCCTTTGATTTCTTGAATGTTGCTTCCATGGTCATTCAAGGACAATGAAATCCATGAGAATTTCAGGGTTTTGTCCATTTATCATGATGTTACTTATTGGCCCAGTTGTGAAGATTTGTGTTTTCTTTATGTTGAAGTATAATCCATACTGAAGGCTGTGGCCCTTGATCTTCACCAGTAAATGCTTCAAGTCCTCTTCATTTTCAGCAAACAACTTTCTGTCATCTGCATCATGCAGGTTGCTAAAGTGTCTTCCTCCAACCCTGATTCCTCATTCTTCTTCATATAATCCAGCTTCTCAAATTATTTGCTCAGCATATAGACTGAATATGTATGGTGAAAGGATACAACTGTGACACACACGGTTTTTTAACTTTAAACCATACAGCTTCTCCTTATTCTGTTTGAATGACTGCCTGTTGACCTATGTACAGGTCCTCATGCACACATTTAGGTGTTCTGGAATTCCCATTTTTTGCAATGTTATCCATAATTTGTTACAAACCACACAGTGGAATGCCTTTGCATAGTCAATAAAACACAGGTAAATAACTTTCTGGTATTATCTGCTTTTAGCCAGGATCCATCTGACATTAGCAATGATATCCCTTGTTCCAGGTTGTTGTCTGAATCTGGCTTGCATTTCTGGCAGTTCCCTGCCAATATACTGCTCTAGCCACTTTTGAATGAATATTGTTCGATAATTTCCACATTTGGTAGGATTACCTTTTATGGGAATAGGCATAAATACGGACAAAGTCTCAAAATTCTTACCTTTAGAAAGGAAAACATTTCTGTCATTCTGGATCCTTCTAGTAGTTGATGGAATAAATTCCATTTTCTATATCTTTCAGTTTATTTTTGTTTGCTTGTTTGTTTAAACCCAACTTTTAAAATTCTGGAACTCCTTATTTTTCTCAACAAGAAGTAATTGGGGAAATTCAAAGACTTGTGGATTTAGGGTCTTGTGTTTGATATAAATTTACAAAAGACTATTTGGAGGCTCAAAAACCAACATCTTCACAACTTATTCTCAGCCACACTCCCCCTGAGGACAGCTAAAACAGAATGATATTTCAGCTGTCTTAATTCAGGAGGACTGGTAAGTGGTAAAATGAGAAGCAGGAATTGGGAGAGTGGGACAATAGTAATTTCTAAATATCACCAAATATTATCTTGATGAAATATACAAAAAGCCTGGTAAGCCTCCACATGTATTCAACTTTTCTTGCCACAATCTGTCAATTGTCAGTCTGTCATTCTATGTTTACCTGAAAAGGTACACAGGCAGGAGGAGTAGGATGAGCTCTTAGTCAGCTCTCCCAGCATCAAGTCTAGTTGCTCAGAGGCACTTGGACCTCCTCCATCCTCCCTGCTGTCTCTGCCATGTCAAGACTGGTGCAGCTGACTGGCCACACACCGGCACTGTTTTGAGGTTTAGCAGAGGCACTCGTGGTCCAGAGTCCTCAGATGCAACCCATTCGCCTGAGGTCTCCAACGTCTTCCTCTTAGCAGCCTCAGAGAATCGGCTGGGCCTGCTCCCCACATAGGCCACATGTTTGGGCAGCTGGGCCACACCAAGCAGGAGGTTTGCGTGCAGGACTGTACCACTGTGGCAGGTGTTTCTGTACTTTGCTGGCAGTAATAAAATGCAATATCCTCAGCCTCCACCCTGCTGATTTTAAGAGGGAATTCTGTTCCTAACCCAGTGCCACTGAACCAGTCTGGGACCCCAGAGAACCATTAGAAACCATAGACATCAGGAACCCTGCAGGCTGGCCTGAATTCTGCTGGTACCAATGCAAATAGGTATATCCATTACTATGTAGGAGGCTTGACTCAACTTGCCCAGCAATCCAAGAATGACTGGAAGAGTGAGTGGAGTCTGAGTCATCACAATTAACCCGTTGGATGCTAACATAATAAGAAAGAAGGACAAGGTTATGTGCCAATCTTAAAAAGCATTTTCAATATCCCCTTCTGTTATTTATTTCAGACTAACTAATTGTGTGTGTGTATGTGTGTGTGAAATTTTTATTCATACCCCAAAATAGAAAAAAAACAAAAAACCCTGAGAATGCCAGGCATAAAAGAACCTATGTCTTTGTGAAAATCCTTACCAGAGAGCAGGCCCCTCTTGTTCTTGTTCTCCTGATTTTCACAGGTCTGAACACCACATTTCTCCCATAGTGTGTGTGACATACTCACATAACTTTAGAAGAGAATGCACAGGGGAAGCAGTGATGCCCTGAGAGCTGACCCTCCCCACCTCCTTCTCCTTTCCCAAACCCCCTCTGTCCTTACCAGGGATCCAGAGCATTAACAGCCCCCGGAGCTGAGCAGGAAACCTCATTTTAGAAGTTGAACCGATGAGTCCTGGTAAGCAAAGGCAGATTAGAGCTGAATTTATATCACGGACTTTGCCAGGGAAGGTCCTCCCTGGGGAACAATATGCAAATCCCATGGTGGGCGCTGCAGTGTAGAGAGAACCAAGGGAAGGGTGGGCCTCTCCTGTAAGCAAATAACAAAGTGTCTCTTGTGTTTGGAGGAAAACCAACAGTGATAATGTTGGCAATGACTGCGGTAGTGGTCACTTTGGATTGTAAAAGGGTGTATCCATGTCAAGGACACAATGCACAGGGCCCTGACACTGTAAGAAACCATCAAAGACCCAGACAATGTACAGATGGTTATCTATTATCTCTCTGGGACCCTGAATGACCATCCTGCATGGTTATCTCTCAGCTAATCTATAAAAGGAAGCACCTCCCACACCCACTGTGCTAATCCACAAAGTGTATGCAAATAATGAGATGGCCTTGAGATCATTCAAGATTGTCTGGTATCTGCTGATACCAGGTTAATTGTTTAAGAATGTTAGAATTAAGTTCTACAAACTTTCTTTCCCTGAGACCCAATGAATGAAACCCCTAAAGAGCCCTCAAGTCAAAAGAGCTTAATAGGGAAGAAAAAAATTGTGCCTTACACATAGACAGCTAATAGACCAGTTTAAGGCAAGGGGAAAAGAGGAAAGAATTTTTAGGTCTCAGGAAGTCTGTATAATATTCCTGCTAACCACTTGTTAAAATTGGTGAATATCCTATCTTATTTCTTTCTCTTTGTTTATACGTATATATAAAGTTTTTGTTGTTAGCTGCTGGCAAGTCAGTTCTGACTCATGGCAACCCTGGGTACACCACAACGAGACACTGTTCAGCCTGAACCAGGCTTAGAATCATTGTTATGTTTGAGCCCATTGTTGCAGCCACTGTGTCAATCCATCTTGCTCCTTTTTTTTTCGCTGGCCCTCTGCTTTACTAGTATGAAGTCCTTCTCTAGTGACTGGTCCCTCCTGATAACATGTCCAAAGTACACGAGACAAGGTCTTGCCATTCTGGCTTGTAAAGAGCATTCAGGCTCTACTTCTTCCATGATAGACTTGTTTGTTTTTCTGGAAGTCCATGACATATTCAGTACCTTTCGCCACAGCGTATTTCAAAGGCATCAATTTTTCTTCGGTCTTCCTTATTAATTTTCCAGCTTTCACATGAAAATGAGGCAATTGAAAACCCCATGGTTTCGGTCAGGTGCACTGTAGTCCTCAGAGTGACATCTTTGCTATTTAACACTTTAGAGTTCTTTTGCAGGAGATTTACCCATTGCAATATGTTGTTTGATTTTCTGACTGCTCCTTCCATGAGTGTTGTTTGTGGACTCAAGTAAAATGAAACCCTTGACACTGTCAATCTTTTCTCCATTTATCATGATGATGCTTATTGGTCCATTTGTGAGGATTTTTGTTGTCTTTACGTTGAAGCGTAATCAAAACTGAAGACCGTAGTCTTTGATCTTCATCAGTAAGTGTTTCAAGCCTTCTGTTTCAGCAACCATGGCTGTGTCATGTGCATATTGCAGGTTGTTAATGATTCTTCCTCCAATCCTGATTCTGTATTCTTCTTCCCACAGTCCAGCATTTCAAATCATTTGCTCAGCATACAGATTGAGTATAGTATAAGCTGCTACCCTGATCTATACCTTTTCTGATTTTAAACCATGAAGTATCTCCTTGCTCTGTTCGAATGACTGTCTGTTGGTCTATGTATAGATTTCTCGTGAGCACAATTAAGTGTCCTGGAATTCCAATCTGAATGATCTTTTGATTTCTTAATATGTTGAACTAAAATATCCAGAAAATGAAAAATGTTGTAAAAATGTTTCTTGCTCAGAAAATGCTTTGAAATTTTCTAATGTTACCTCTACAGAAACAGTACAATATCTCTAATTCTAAAAGAATCACCATCTCCTGTGTGTTACGAAACCATACTCTGGCTTGGACAACAAAACTGAACAGCATTCAAAGATGGTCATTCCACACTGGACACAAATAACTAGAGTTGGTAAGCGGATGGTAAAAATAACCTCCATTTGGTCCCTGTGGGGAGCAGGAGATCTCTCTAATTCTCTCATCTCGATCACACTCAAAGGATTGAGGAAACTTATATAGGCAGATCACAGAGTAGATTTATCTCTGTTGCCAGATGCTGGTAGTTTGGTTTTCATTGAAATGGAAGCTAAGTGTGATTTGTAGGACTTGGGAAGACCGTTGTGGAGGTGGAACTGTCTGAGTCAGTTACCCTAGATTCAGTGTTTATGGCGTGGAGAGTGTGATACTCTCACACATTCTGTAGAATTTGTTACCCAAATAGCCCAAACCCACACAGATTTATACAAGATCCTTATTTCCCACCTGGACCCCAAAGGACGTTCTTTCTGATAAACAGTGAGAATTTTTCCTTGGGTAGGAATTGAGATCAAGGTCCCAGCAGGTGGCGCTTTCCACCTGCAGGTGGGCTTGAGTGAATTCCTAGGCCTGAAGCATCCGTGATTACAGCTCATTGCTTTTCATAAATAAGAGCAAATTTTCACCCACCAGGGGATACATTCATGGATAAATATTCTGACTGCAGTGAGCTCATGTATTTATATTCCGAATTTAGATGCTCTCTCTAACCTCTGAAAAACAGGGATGTTAACACGCCTGACTTTTCTGGAGACCCAAGACCCTATTCTCCATCTTCCTAATCTGAGTCTGTTTCCAAACTTATGAATTATTTTTCTTTCTTTTTTCTTAGAATAAATGGAAAAATCCCATAGAGACACACATCTGAATCTTATGATATGTGGTGAAACATGTGCTGGCTCTTTCTGGTGATCTCCAGCTCACCACAAAGGGGACCTTAGTTCCATTGAGTATCTGGGCATTCTCTGCCTTGTACATTATTTACCTAGTCTGAGATCCCCTCTCAAGACTCACCCTTGAGGAAAAGGGCCTCTGTCTTCAGAACATGGTCTCCTTAGATGTCACAGTTTGCCAGGAAATTTGATGGGGAAGTCTGCCTGTTTGTCTGACCTTGTAAGAAGACCTGGTTCACCTTAGAGATGGAGACTAAAGGACCCAATAAAACTTTGGGGGCCAAAATGGAATTCCAGTCATTTAAATTTGTGGCTGAAGCAGGCTTTGCCACAAGAATTTGTATGGATATGCCAAGGTGACAAAGACAAATGTTATTTTTGAAATAGTTTTATTTGGATATTAGAGTTTACCTGCAGAAAAATGGAGAGTGTAGACTCAGAGTTCTCAAATTCCATGATTCTTCTTCTGTATCAAACAGTTTCAAGAATTTTAAAAAAACTGCTTATTTGAATTTTAATAAAAAGATTTTAAGATGCTCTAGAAAAATCAAACATCATTCCAAATCACTTAAAATAACCTCTGAGGTTAGTTGATTCTGCCTTAACCACCTAGTTTTATCAACCGTTAGCCAAAATTGAAAACTGAGAGGAAGAGTCAAGGGCTCAATGAATTATTTACTAGCCAATCTTTGTCATATAATAATAATGCCATCTTTTCATCAGGAAGTGGAAACAGTGACTTTCTGCTTTTAAAAAGCAGCATTCTCTCAGTACAGGTAAGTAAGAGGACAAAAGGAAATGTTAGCACCACAATTTAAAAAAAAAAAAAAAGCACTACAAAATGACAGCAATAAACTCAAACCTATCAATAATTACACTGAATGTAAATGGCCTAAATGCAGCAATAAAGAGACACAGAATGCCAGAATGAATTTAAAAAAAAAAAAACAGGAACCATCAATATGCTGTCTACAAGAGAAACACCTTAGAAACAAAGACATAAATTTATTACAAATCAAAGGATGGAAAAAATATATCAAGCAAATAACTACCAAAAAAGAGCAGAAGTGGAAATACTAATCTTAGATAAGATAGGCTTTAAAACAAAATCCGCAATAAAAGACAAAGAAGGTCACTATGTAATGACTAAAGGGATGATCCATCATGAAGACTTAACCATAATAAACATTAACATACCCAATGACAGGGCTCCAAAATACATAAAACAAATTCTAACAGCAATGAAAAGAGAAAGTGACAGTTCCACAATAATAGTAGGAGACTTCAACACGCCACTCTCGGTAAAGAACAGAACATCTAGGAAGAAACTCAGCGGACACACAGAAGAGCTAGAAGGCACAGTCAACTTGACCTCATAGACATATATGGAACACGCCACCCAACAGTTTCAAAGTACACTTTCTTTTCCAATGCACATGGAACGTTCTCCAGGGTAGACCACATGTTAGGCCATAGAGCAACCCTCAACAAAATCCAAAATATTGAGATAATACAAAGTATCTTCTCTGACCACAATGTCATAAAAGAAGAAATTAAAACAGGAAGAACAAAGGAAAAAATCAATTACATGGAAACTGAACAACAACCTGCTTAAAAATGTCTGAGTAATAGAAAAAATCAGAGATGGAATAAAAAAAAATTCCTCAAGTCAGATGAGAATGAAAACACATCAAATCAAAAGCTTTGGGACACAACAAAGGCAGAGCTCAGAGGTCAATTTATAGCAATAGATGCACACATCAAAAAAGAAGAAAGTGACAAAATCACACAACTTGAACAGATAGAAAGAGAACAGCAAAAGAAGCCCACAGCCACCAGAAGAAAGGTAATAATAAAGATCAGAGCAGAAATAAGTGAAATAGAGGATAGAAAAACAATAGAAAGAATCAACAAAACCAAAAGTTAGTTCTTGGAAAAGATTAACAAAAAAGAAAAACCACTGCATAAATTGATGAAAGAAAAACACGAGAGGATGCAAATAACCCAAGTAAGAAATGAAATGGGGGTTATTACAACACCCATCTGAAATAAAAAGAATCACAACAGAGTAGTATGAAAAAGCATATGCCAACAAATTGGAAAACCTAGAGGAAATGGACAAATTTCTGCAAACACACTACCTGCCCAAATTAACACATAATGATGTTGAAAATCTGAAAAGACCCATAACAACAGAAGAGATAGAGAAGGTAAGGAAAAAAAGACCTGTCCCATATGGCTTGCCTGGAGAATTCTACCAAACATTCAGAGAAGAGCTTATGCCATTGCTACTCAACATATTTCAGAACATAGAAAAGGAAGGGCTCCTTCCAAATTCATTCTATGAAGCCAGCATAACCCTGATACCAAAACCAGGCAAAGACACCACATACACACACACAAAAAATTACCGACCAATATCTGTCATGAATATAGACGCAAAATTTCTCAACAAAATTCTAGCCAATAGAATTCAGCATCATATCAAAAAAATAACATACCACAAACAAGTAGGATTCATACCAGGTATACAAGGATGGATCAACATTAGAAAATCAATCAATGTAATCCACCACATTAATAAAAGGAAAGAAAAGAATCACATGATCATCTGAATAGATGCAGAAAAGCATTCGACAAAGTCCAAAACCCATTCCTGATAAGAACTCTCAATAAAATATGAATAGAAGGGCAATTTCTCAACATAATAAAGGGCATCTATGCAAAACTAAAGGCCAATCCCCACTCCTATTTAATATTGTGCTGGAAGTTCTAGCTACAGCAATAAGGAAAGAAAAAGAAATAAAGGGCATGTAAATTGGTAATGAAGAAGTTAAACTCTCCCTATTTGTGGGTGATGTGATAGTCTCCATAGAAAACCCAAAAGATTCCACGAGAAAACTACTGCAACTAATAGAAAGATTCAGCACAGTCCCAGTATACAAGATAAACATACAAAAATCAGTTGGATTTCTACACATCAATAAAGACAACAATGAAAAAGAAATCAGGGAAACAATACCATTTATAACAGCCCATAAAAACATGAAATTCTTAAGAATAAGTCTAACCAGGGATATAAAGGACCTATACAAAAAACTACAAAACACTACTGGAAGAAACCAAAAAAGATTTAATTGCTCATGGATAGGTAGACTCAACATCGTGAAAATGACAATTCTACCCAAAGCGATTTACAAATACAATGCGATCTCGATCCAAATACCAACAATACTCTTTAAAGAGATGGAAAAACTCATCATTAACTTTATATGGGAAGGGAAGAAGCCCCAGATAAATAAAGCACTATTGAAGAAGAAGAATAAAGTAGGAGAACTCGCACTATCTGACCTCAGAATCTACTATACAGCTACGTTACAGTAATCAAAACATCCTGATACTGGTACAATGACAGACACATTGACCAATGAAACAGGAATGAGAACCCAGATGTAAGTCCATCCACCTACGGTCACCTGATCTTCAACAAGGGCCCAAAGTTCATCAATGGGGAAAAGACACTCTTTTTAACAAATGGTGCCAGCAAAACTGGTAGTCCATCTGCAAAAAAAATGAAACAGGACCCATATCTCATACCATATACAAATACTAATTCAAAATGAGTCGAAGACCTAAACATAAGGACAAAAACTATGAACTTCATAAAAGAAAAAATAGGATCAACGCTAGAGGCCTTAATACAGGGCATTGATAGGATACAAACCACAACCAACAACACACATACTCCAGAAGATAAGCTAGATAACTGGGTTCTTCTAAAAATTAGACGCTTATGCTCATCAAAAGACTTCACCAAAAGAATAAACAGAGAACCTTCAGACTGGGAAAAAATGTGGGCTATTAAAAATCAGACAAAGGTCTAATGTCTAAAATCTACAAGAAAATCCAACACCTCTACAACAAAACGACAAACAATCCAATTAAAAAATGGTCAAAGAAAATGAACAGACATTTCACCAATTGGCATAACATAGTTTATAAAGGAAAGGTTCTACATTCTACTTTGGTGAGTTGCTTCTGAGGTCTTAAAAGCCTGTGAGCAGCCACCTAGGACACTTCACTGATCTCACCCGTTCAGGAGGAAGGAAGGATGAAGAAAACTAAATATACAAAGGAAAGATTAGTCCAAAGGACTAATGGAACACATCTACCATGGCCTCCACCAGACTGAGTCCGGTACAACTAGATTGTGCCCGCCTACCACTAATGACTGCTCTGACAGGGATCACAAAAGAGGACCCTGGACAGAGCTGGAGAAAAATGTAGAACATAATTCTAACTCAAAAAGACATACCAGACTTGCTGGCCTGAGAGAGACTGGAGAAACCCTGAGAGTATGGCCCCCAGATATACTTTCAGCTGAGTAATGAAGTCATTCATGAGGTTCACCCCTAAACCAAAGGTTGGACAGGCCCATAAAACAAAATGAGAGTAAAGGGGCACACCAGCACAGGGGCAAGGACTAGAAGGCAGAACAGAACAGGAAAGCTGGTAATAGTGAACCCAAATTTTAGAAGGGAGAGTGTTGACATCATGAGGTTGTTGACCAATGTCATACAACAATATGTGTACTAACTGTTTAATGAGAAACTAGTTTGTTATGTAAACCTTCATCTAAAGTACTATTAAAAAATTAAAGAAACAAACTACTGGGTTATAGAATAAATTTATAGAATCAAATGAGAATGAAAAGACATCTTACCAGAACTTTTGGGACACAGCAAAAGCAGTGCCTAGAGGTCAATTTATAGCAATAAATGGACACATCCAAAAAGAAGAAAGGGCCAAAATCAAAACATTAACCATACAACCTGGGAAAATAGAGAGTGGCAAAAGGAACATTCGGGCACCAGAAGAAAGGAAATAAAGATTACAGCAGAAATAAAGGAAATAGAAAGATTCAACAAGACCAAAAGCTGGTTCTCTGAAAAGGTCAACAAAATCAATAAATAGTTGGCCAAACTGACAAAAGAAAAACAGGAGGGGAAGCAAATAACCTGAATAAGTTGGGTGATATCCCTACAGACCCAACTGAAATAAAAACGATCATAACAGAATGCTATGAAAAATTGTACTCCAACAAATTTGAAAACCTACAGGAAATGGACAAATTTCTAGAAACACGTTGTTTATCTAAACTAACACAAACTGACGTAGAAAAACTAAATAAACCCATAACAAAAAAAGAGATTAAAGAGGCAATAAAAAAAAAAAAAAAACTCCCCCCCCAAAAAGAACCCTGACCAGGAAGGCTTCCCTGGAGAATTTTACCAAACATTCAGAGAAGAGTTTACACCAGTACTACTAAAGGTATTTCAGAGCATAAAAAAAGGAAGGAATACTCCCAAACTCATTATAGAAAGCCTGCATACCCTGATACCAAAGCCGGGCGTAGAAAACACACAAAAAAAGAAAAGAAAATTACAGACCAACACCACTCATGAACATGGGTGCAAAAATCCTTAACAAAATTCCAGCCAATAAAAGGTATTGGAGGGACATTGCAGGAGAAGGGCTCTCCTGACTGCCTAGTTGGTCAGTAGTGAGAGTGCGGGGACAGTTGGTTCTCTGTCCCAGCCACTTACTTAGAACACGTGGTTCCTTGATGACTTTGCAGTGTGACCCAGCCTTATGACTACATTACCACGGACCACTCAACACCACACGTGTGCACACGGGGATGAGGCTAAGATGCTGTGCAATCAGGGATAGAAGAACCAATCAAGCCAAAATAGCCTACCTGTGATAGGTGGACAGGCCTGAGTTGCTGTACCATTTATTTCATCTCATTTTAAAATCGTAGCTCTGAATGGAAGGATTACTCTGCAGAGAAAACTCCGACTCTAGGTTTGCTAACATTTTCTCACCTGGAACAGAGCAGAGCAGGAGCCCGAGGACCTGGATGGTGCCACCATCCTGTAGCTTCTCTCTAGTGTGATGTTGCTCAGGTTCCACTCCCCAGCAAAGGCTTCATTTATGAGGCTCAGGTCAGCAGGGCTGACCCAGGGTGGAGTTTGGCAAGAGGACATTTAATCCAAGAGCCAGGGAGTATGATGGTGAAGGCTTAGAGCACAGGGTTGAGGTAGAAAATCTTGTGGGGTGCTCTCTTCTGACTTACATTTTCAATATGGCAGTAATGGCCGCATATTATCTTGGATTCTCTGCCCAAAACTAAGATTTAGCTAGTGATTTGGAGCAAATGATTTGTGCTTGACTGCTAACCCAAAGGTTAGCAGTTTGAATCCACTAGTGAGGCCTTGGAAGAAAAGCCTGGGAATCTACTTCTGTAAGATTAAAAACCGTTCACTGTTGAGTTGATTCTGCCTTATGGTGACCCCATCTGTGTCCCAGTAAAACTGTGATTTATATGGCTTTTAATGACTGAATTTTCAGAAGTAGAGCGCCAGGTTTTTTTGTTTTTGTTTTTGTTTTTTTAAGGCCACTGTTGGTGGACTAGGAGCTGAGTGAGCTAACCATTAAATACAATTTTAATTAATTTTTTTTTTTTTTTTTTTTTGGTTGTTTCATGCATGAGGGTAAATCCTGTCCTTGTTATTCCATCTAGCCTACAAGTGGAAGTCTCTCTTCTACGGAGTTTTAAAATTTGGGTAATTCTATTTCTACTTTCTAGAAATTCACTCGTTTCTTTTTCAGATCTGAAATGTCTCCTTTTTAGTTTTCGGTACCTTGCATAAAATGTCAACTTTGTCATTTATTTCTTTAAATAAAGTCATATAATGCCCAAATCTGAAGTATGAGCAGAACTCCTTTTGTTCTGTTATTTCTGTTGCATCATATTTGTATTCATATCATGTTGTTGTTGTTGTTGTTAGCCGCCATCAAATCAATTCCAACTCATACTGACCCTATATACAATAGAACGAAACATTCCATGGCCCTGAGCCATCCTCACAACCTTTGCTATGTTTCAGCCACTGTGTTAATCCATTTCTTTGAGGTCCTTTCTCTTTTTTGCTGACCCTCTACTTTTTTTTTTTAATTAACTTTTATTAAGCTTCAAGTGAACATTTACAAATCCAATCAGTCTGTCACATGTAAGTTTACATACATCTTACTCCCTTCTCCCACTTGCTCTCCCCCTATTGAGTCAGCCCTTTCAGTCTCTCGTTTCATGCCAATTTTGCCATCTTCCCTCTCTCTCTATCTTTCCATCCCCCCTCCAGACAAGAGTTGCCAACACACTCTCAAGTGTCCACCTGATTTAATTAGCTCACTCTTCATCAGCATCTCTCTCCCCTCCACTGACCAGTCCCTTTCATATCTGATGAGTTGTCTTCTGGGATGGTTTCTGTCCTGTGCCAACAGAAGGTCTGGGGAGCATTGCTGTCGAGATTCCTCTAGTCGCAGTCAGACCATTAAGTATGGTCTTTTTATGAGAATTTGGGGTCTGTATCCCATTGGTCTCCTGCTCCCTCAGGAGTTCTCTGTTGTGCTCCCTGACAGGGCAGTCATCGATTGTGGCCGGGCACCAACTAGTTCTTCTGGTCTCAGGATGATGTTGGTCTCTGGTTCATGTGTCCCTTTCTGTCTCTTGGGTCCTTAGTTGTCGTGTGACCTTGGTGTTCTTCATTTTCCTTTGCTCCAGGTGAGTTGAGACCAATTGATGCATCTTAGATGGCCGCTTGTTACCATTTAGGACCCCAGACGCCACATTTCAAAGTGGGATGCAGAATGTTTTCATAATAAAATTATTTTGCCAATTGACTTAGAAGTCCCCTCAAACCATGTTCCCCAGACCCCCGCCCCTGCTCCGCTGACCTTTGAAGCATTCATTTTATCCCGGAAACCTCTTTGCTTTTAGTCCAGTCCAATTGGGCTGACCTTCCTTGTATTGAGTGTTGTCTTTCCCTTCACCCAAAGCAGTTCTTATCTACTTGTTGATCAATAAAAAACCCTCTCCCTCCCTCCCTCCCTCCCCCCTTTGTAACCACAAAAGTATGTGTTCTCCGTTTTTTCTATTTCTCAAGATCTTATAATAGTGGTCTTATACAATATTTGTCCTTTTGCCTCTGACTCATTTCGCTCAGCATAATGCCTTCCAGATTCCTCCATGTTATGAAATGTTTCAGAGATTCGTCACTGTTCTTTATCGATGCGTAGTATTCCATTGTGTGACTATACCACAATTTATTTACCCATTCATCCGTTGACGGACACCTTGGTTGCTTCCAGCTTTTTGCTATTGTAAACAAACAAAAAAAAAAAATTGTAAACAGAGCTGCAATAAACATGGGTGTGCATATATCTCTTTGTGTGAAGGCTCTTGTATCTCTAGGGTATATTCCGAGGAGTGGGATTTCTGGGTTGTATGGTAGTTCTATTTCTAACTGTTTAAGATAACGCCAGATAGATTTCCAAAGTGGTTGTACCATTTACATTCCCACCAGCAGTGTATGAAAGTTCCAATCTCTCCGCAGCCTCTCCAACATTTATTATTTTGTGTTTTTTGGATTAATGCCAGTCTAGTTGGTGTGATATGGAATCTCATCGTAGTTTTAATTTGCATTTCTCTAATGGCTAATGATCGGGAGCATTTTCTCATGTATCTGTTGGCTGCCTGTATATCTTCTTTAGTGAAATGTGTGTTCAGATCCTTTGCCCACTTTTTGATTGGGTTGTTTGTCTTTTTGTGGTTGAGTTTTGATAGAATCATGTAGATTTTAGAGATCAGGCACTGGACTGAGATGTCATAGCTGAATATTCTTTCCCAGTCTGTAGGTGGTCTTTTTACTCTTTTGGTGAAGTCTTTAGATGAGCATAGGTGTTTGATTTCTAGGAGCTCCCAGTTATCTGGTTTCTCTTCATCATTTTTGGTAGTGTTTTGTATTCTGTTTATGCCCTGTATTAGGGCTCCTAGGGTTGTCCCTATTTTTTCTTCCATGATCTTTATCGTTTTAGTCTTTATGTTTAGGTCTTTGATCCACTTGGAGTTAGTTTTTGTGCATGGTGTGAGGTATGGGTCCTGTTTCATTCTTTTGCAAATGGATATCCAGTTATGCCAGCACCATTTGTTAAAAAGACTATCTTTTCCCCAATTAACTGACACTGGGCCTTTGTCAAATATCAGCTGCTCATACATGGATGGATTTATATCTGGATTCTCAATTCTGTTCCACTGGTCTATGTGCCTGTTGTTGTACCAGTACCAGGCTGTTTTGACTACTGTAGCTATATAATAGGTTCTGAAATCAGGTAGAGTGAGGCCTCCCACTTTTTTCTTCTTTTTCAGTAATGCTTTGCTTATCCGGGGGTTCTTTCCCTTCCATATGAAATTGGTGATTTGTTTCTCTATCCCCTTAAAATATGACATTGGAATTTGGATTGGAAGTGCATTACATGTATAGATGGCTTTTGGTAGAATAGACATTTTTACTATGTTAAGTCTTCCTATCCATGAGCAGGGTATGTTTTTCCACTTAAGTATGTCCTTTTGAATTTCTTGTAGTAGAGCTTTGTAGTTTTCTTTGTATAGGTCTTTTACATCCTTGGTAAGATTTATTCCTAAGTATTTTATCTTCTTGGGGGCTACTGTGAATGGTATTGATTTGGTTATTTCCTCTTCGGTGTTCTTTTTGTTGATGTAGAGGAATCCAAGTGATTTTTGTATGTTTATTTTATATCCTGAGACTCTTCCAAACTCTTCTATTAGTTTCAGTAGTTTTCTGGAGGATTTCTTAGGGTTTTCCATGTATACTATCATGTCATCTGCAAATAGTGATAGCTTTACTTCCTCCTTACCAATCCGGATACCTTTTATTTCCTTGTCTAGCCTAATTGCCCTGGCTAGGACTTCCAGCACCCATGTTGAATAAGAGCGGTGATAAAGGGCATCCTTGTCTGGTTCCCGTTCTCAAGGGAAATGCTTTCAGGTTCTCTCCGTTTAGAGTGATATTGGCTGTTGGCTTTGCATAGATGCCCTTTATTATGTTGAGGAATTTTCCTTCAATTCCTATTTTGGTTAGAGTTTTTATCATAAATGGGTGTTGAACTTTGTCAAATGCCTTTTCTGCATCTATTGATAAGATTATGTGGTTTTTATCTTTTGTTTTATTTATGTGATGGATTACATTAATGGTTTTTCTGATATTAAACCAGCCTTGCAATCCCACTTGATCAGGGTGAATTATTTTTTTGATGTGTTGTTGGACTCTATTGGCTAGAATTTTGTTGAGGATTTTTGCATCTATGTTCATGAGGGATATAGGTCTAAAATTTTCTTTTTTTGTAATGTCTTTACCTGGTTTTGGTATCAGGGAGATGGTGGCTTCATAGAATGAGCTGGGTAGTATTCCGTCTTTTTCTATTCTTTGAAATACCTTCAGTAGTAGTGGTGTTAAGTCTTCTCTGAAGGTTTGGTAAAACTCTGCAGTGAAGCCGTCTGGGCCAGGGCTTTTTTTTGTTGGAAGTTTTTTGATTACCGTTTCAATCTCTTTTTTTGTTATGGGTCTATTTAGTTGTTCTACTTTTGAATGTGTTAGTTTAGGTAGGTAGTGTTTTTCCAAGAATTCATCCATTTCTTCTAGGTTTTCAAATTTGTTAGAGTACAATTTTTCGTAGTAATCTGAAATGATTCTTTTAATTTCATTTGGCTCTGTTGTGATGTGGTCCTTCTCGTTTCTTATTCGGGTTATTGGTTTCCTTTCCTGTTTTTCTTTAGTCAGTCTAGCCAATGGCTTATCAATTTTGTTAATTTTTTCCAAGAACCAGCTTTTGGCTTTGTTAATTCTTTCAGTTGTTTTTCTGTTCTCTAATTCATTTAGTTCAGCTCTAATTTTTATTATTTGTTTTCTTCGGGTGCCTGATGGATTCTTTTGTTGCTCACTTTCTATTTGTTCTAGTTGTAGGGACAGTTCTCTGATTTTGGCTCTTTCTTCTTTTTGTATGTGTGCATTTATCGATATAAATTGGCCTCTGAGCACTGCTTTTGCTGTGTCCCAGAGGTTTTGATAGGAAGTATTTTCATTCTCGTTGCTTTCTAAGAATTTCCTTATTCCCTCCTTGATGTCTTCTATAACCCAGTCTTTTTTCAAGAGGGTATTGTTCATTTTCCAAGTATTTGATTTCTTTTCCCTAGTTTTTCTGTTATTGATTTCTAGTTTCATTGCCTTGTGGTCTGAGAAGATGCTTTGTAATATTTCGATGTTTTGGACTCTGCAAAGGTTTGTTTTATGACCTAATATGTGGTCTATTCTAGAGAATGTTCCATGTGCACTAGAAAAAAAGTATATTTTGCAGCAGTTGGGTGGAGAGTTCTGTATAAATCAATGAGGTCAAGTTGGTTGATTGTTGTAAGTAGGTCTTCCGTGTCTCTATTGAGCTTCTTATTGGATATCCTGGCCTTCTCCAAAAGTGGTGTGTTGAAGTCTCCTACTATAAATGTGGAGGTGTCTATCTCACTTTTCAATTCTGTTAAAATTTGATTTATGCATCTTGCAGCCCTGTCATTGGGTGCATAAATATTTAATATGGTTATGTCTTCCTGATCAATTGTCCCTTTTATCATTATATAGTGTCCTTCTTTATCCTTTGTGGTGGATTTAAGTCTAAAGTCTATTTTATCAGAAATTAATGTTGCTACTCCTCTTCTTTTTTGCTTATTGTTTACTTGATATATTTTTTTCCATCCTTTGAGTTTTAGTTTGTTTGTGTCTCTAAGTCTAAGGTGTGTCTCTTGTAGGCAGCATATAGATGGATCGTGTTTCTTTATCCAGTCCGTGACTCTCTGTCTCTTTATTGGTGCATTTAGTCCATTTACATTCAGCGTAATTATAGATAAATAAGTTTTTTGTTTTTTTTTTTAAATTTTTATTAAGCTTCAAGTGAACATTTACCATTCCAATCAGTCTGTCACATGTAGGTTTACATACATCTTACTCCCTTCTCCCACTTGCTCTCCCCCTATTGAGTCAGCCCTTATAGTCTCTCGTTTCGTGCCAATTTTACCTTCTTCCCTCTCTCTCTATCTTCCCATCCCCCCTCCAGTCAAGAGTTGCCAACACACTCTCCTGTGTCCACCTGATTTAATTAGCTCACTCTTCATCAGTATCTCTCTCCCCCCCACTGACCAGTCCTTTTCATGCCTGATGATTTGTCTTCGGGGATGGTTCCTGTCCTGTGCCATCAGAAGTTCTGGGGAGCATTGTCTCTGGGATTCCTCTAGTCGCAATCATACCATTAGGTGTGGTCTTTTAATGAGAATTTGGGGTCTGCATCCCATTGGTCTCCTGCTCCCTCAGGAGTTGTCTGTTGTGTTCCCTGACAGGGCAGACATCGATTGTGGCCAGGCACCAACTAGTTCTTCTGGTCTCAGGATATTGTAGGTCTCTGGTTCAAGTGGCCCTTTCTGTCTCTTGGGTTCTTAGTTGTCATGTGACCTTGGTGTTCTTCCTTTGCCTTTGCTCCCGGTGGGTTGAGACCAATTAATGTATTTTAGATGGCTGCTTGTTGGCATTTAGGACCCCAGGTGCCACAATTCAAAGTGGGATGCAGAGTGTTTTCATAATAGAATTGTTTTGCCCATTGATTTAGAAGTCCTCTCAAACCAAGTTCCCCAGACCCCAGCCCCTGCTTCGCTATCCTTTGAAGCTTTCATTTTATCTCGGAAACCTCTTTACTTTTAATCCTGTCCAATTAGGCTGACCTTCCATGTTTTGAGTGTTGTCTTTCCCTTCACCCAAAGCAGTTCCCATCTACAGATTGATCAATAAAAAGCCCTCTCCCTCCCTCCCTCCCTCCCTCCCCCCTTTGTAACCACAAAAGTATGTGTTCTTTTCCATTTTTTCTATTTCTCAAGATCTTATAATAGTGGTCTTATACAATATTTGTCCTTTTGCAACTGACTCATTTCGCTCAGCATAATGCCTTCCAGATTCCTCCATGTTATGAAGTGTTTCAGAGATTCGTCACTGTTCTTTATCGATGCGTAGTATTCCATTGTGTGAATATACCACAATTTATTTACCCATTCGTCCGTTGATGGACATCTTGTTTGCTTCCAGCTTTTTGCTATTGTAAACAGAGCTACAATAAACATGGGTGTGCATATATCTGTTTGTGTGAAGGGTCTTGTATTTTTAGGGTATATTCCGAGGAGTGGGATTTCTGGGTTGTATGGTAGTTCTATTTCTAACTGTTTAAGATAACGCCAGATGGATTTCCAAAGTGGTTGTACCATTTTACAACCCCACCAGCAGTGTATGAGAGTTCCAGTCTCTCCGCAGCCTCTCCAACATTTATTATTTTGTGTTTTTTGAATTAATGCCAGTCTAGTTGGTGTCAGATGGAATCTCATCGTAGTTTTAATTTGCATTTCTCTAATGACTAATGATCGAGAGCATTTTCTCATGTATCTGTTGGCTGCCTGAATATCTTCCTTAGTGAAATGTGTGTTCATATCCTTTGCCCACTTCTTGATTGGGTTGTTTGTCTTTTTGTGGTTGAGTTTTGACAGAATCATGTAGATTTTAGAGATCAGGCGCTGGTCTGAGATGTCATAGCTGAATATTCTTTCCCAGTCTGTAGGTGGTCTTTTTACTCTTTTGGTGAAGTCTTTAGATGTGCATAGGTGTTTGATTTTTAGGAGCTCCCAGTTATCGGGTTTCTCTTCATCATTTTTGGCAATGTTTTGTATTCTGTTTATGCCCTGTATTAGGGCTCCTAGGGTAGATCCTATTTTTTCTTCCATGATTTTTATCGTTTTAGTCTTTATGTTTAGGTCTTTGATCCACTTGGAGTTAGTTTTTGTGCATGGTGTGAGGTATGGGTCCTGTTTCATTCTTTTGCAAATGGATATGCAGGTATGCCAGCACCATTTGTTAAAAAGACTATTATTTCCCCAATTGACTGACACTGGTCCTTTGTCAAATATCAGCTGCTCATAAATGGGTGGATTTATATCTGGATTCTCAATTCTGTTCCATTGGTCTATGTGCCTGTTGTTGTACCAGTACCAGGCTGTTTTGACTACTGTAGCTATATAATAGGTTCTGAAATCAGGTAGAGTGAGGCCTCCCACTTTCTTCTTCTTTTTCAGTAATGCTTTGCTTATCCGGGGGTTCTTTCCTTTCCATATGAAATTAGTGATTTGTTTCTCTATTCCCTTAAAGTATGACATTGGTATTTGGATTGGAAGTGCGTTGTATGTATAAATGGCTTTTGGTAGAATAGACATTTTTACTATGTTAAGTCTTCCTATCCATGAGCAGGGTATGTTTTTCCATTTAAGTGTGTCCTTTTGAATTTCTTGTAGCAGAGTTTTATAGTTTTCTTTGTATAGGTCTTTTACATCCTTGGTAAGATTTATTCCTAAGTATTTTATCTTCTTGGGGGCTACTGTGAATGGTATTGATTTGGTTATTTCCTCTTCGGTGTTCTTTTTGTTGATGTAGAGGAATCCAAGTGATTTTTGTATGTTTATTTTATCCTGAGACTCTTCCAAACTCTTCTATTAGTTTCAGTAGTTTTCTGGAGGATTTCTTAGGGTTTTCCATGTATACGATCATGTCATCTGCAAATAGTGATAGCTTTACTTCCTCCTTACCAATCTGGATACCCTTTATTTCTTTGTCTAGCCTAATTGCTCTGGCTAGGACTTCAAGTACGATGTTGAATAAGAGTGGGGATAAAGGGCATCCTTGTCTGGTTCCCGTTCTCAAGAGAAATGCTTTCAGGTTCTCTCCATTTAGAGTGATATTGGCCGTCGGCTTTGCATATATGCCCTTTATTATGTTGAGGAATTTTCCTTCAATTCCTATTTTGGTGAGAGTTTTTATCATAAATGGGTGTTGGACTTTGTCAAATGCCTTTTCTGCATCAATTGATAAGATCATGTGGTTTTTGTCTTTTGTTTTATTTATGTGATGGATTACATTAATGGTTTTTCTGATATTAAACCAGCCTTGCATACCTGGTATAAATCCCACTTGATCAGGGTGAATTATTTTTTTGATGTGTTGTTGGATTCTATTGGCTAGAATTTTATTAAGGATTTTTGCATCTATGTTCATGAGGGATATAGGTCTAAAATTTTCTTTTTTTGTAATGTCTTTACCTGGTTTTGGTATCAGGGAGATGGTAGCTTCATAGAATGAGTTGGGTAGTATTCCGTCTTTTTCTATACTTTGAAATACCTTCAATAGTAATGGTGTTAAGTCTTCCCTGAAGGTTTGGTAGAACTCTGCAGTGAAGCCATCTGGGCCAGGACTTTTTTTTGTTGGGAGTTTTTTGATTACCGTTTCAATCTCTTTTTTTGTTATGGGTCTATTTAGTTGTTCTACTTCTGAATGTGTTAGTTTAGGTAAGTAGTATTGTTCCAAGAATTTATCCATTTCTTCTAGGTTTTCAAATTTGTTAGAGTACAATTTTATGTAGTAATCTGAAATGATTCTTTTGATTTCATTTGGTTCTGTTGTGATGTGGTCCTTCTCGTTTCTTATTCGGGTTATTTGTTTCCTTTCCTGTTTTTCTTTAGTCAGTCTAGCCAATGGTTTATCAATTTTGTTAATTTTTTCAAAGAACCAGCTTTTGGCTTTGTTAATTCTTTCAGTTGTTTTTCTGTTCTCTAATTCATTTAGTTCAGCTCTAATTTTTATTATTTGTTTTCTTCGGGTGCCTGATGGATTCTTTTGTTGCTCACTTTCTATTTGCTCAAGTTGTCGGGACAGTTCTCTGATTTTGTCTCTTTCTTCTTTTTGTATGTGTGCATTTATCGATATAAATTGGCCTCTGAGCACTGCTTTTGCTGTGTCCCAGAGGTTTTGATAGGAAGTATTTTCATTCTCGTTGCTTTCTAAGAATTTCCTTATTCCCTCCTTGATGTCTTCTATAACCCAGTCTTTTTTCAGGAGGGTATTGTTCATTTTCCAAGTATTTGATTTCTTTTCCCTAGTTTTTCTGTTATTGATTTCTAGCTTCATTGCCTTGTGGTCTGAGAAGATGCTTTGTAATATTTCGATGTTTTGGATTCTGGAAAGATTTGTTTTATGCCCTAATATGTGGTCTATTCTAGAGAATGTTCCATGTGCGCTAGAAAAAAAGTATATTTTGCAGCAGTTGGGTGGAGAGTTCTGTATAAGTCAATGAGGTCAAGTTGGTTGATTGTTGTAAGTAGGTCTTCCGTGTCTCTATTGAGCTTCTTACTGGATGTCCTGTCCTTCTCCGAAAGTGGTGTGTTGAAGTCTCCTACTATATATGTGGAGGTGTCTATCTCACTTTTCAATTCTGTTAAAATTTGATTTATGTATCTTGCAGCCCTGTCATTAGGTGCGTAAATATTTAATATGGTTATGTCTTCCTGATCAATTGTCCCTTTTATCATTATATAGTGTCCTTCTTTATCCTTTGTGGTGGATTTAAGTCTAAAGTCTATTTTGTCAGAAATTAATATTGCTACTCCTCTTCTTTGTTGCTTATTGTTTGCTTGATATATTTTTTTCCATCCTTTGAGTTTTAGTTTGTTTGTGTCTCTAAGTCTAAGGTGTGTCTCTTGTAGGCAGCATATAGATGGATCGTGTTTTTTTATCCAGTCCGTGACTCTCTGTCTCTTTATTGGTGCATTTAGTCCATTTACATTCAGCGTAATTATAGATAAGTAAGTTTTTAGTGCTGTCATTTTGATGCCTTTTCATGTGTGTTGTTGGCCATTTCATTTTTCCACATGCTTTTTTGTGCTGAGACGTTTTTCTTAGTAGCTTGTGAGATCCTCATTTTCATAATGTTTAACTTTGTGTTTATTGAGTCGTTACGTTTTTCTTGGCTTTTTTCTTGAGTTATGGAATTGATATTCCTTTTTGTGGTTACCTTTTTATTTACCCCTATTTTTCTAAGTAAAAACCTAACTTGTATCCTTCTATTTCGCCTTGTATCACTCTCCATCTGGCAGTTCAATGTCTCCTATATTTAGTCCCTCTTTTTGATTATTTTGATCGTTTATCTATTGATTTCCATGATTTCCTGTTGTGTGTATTATTTTGTTTATTTATTTATTTTTTAGAATTAGTCTTAATTTGTTTGTTTTTGTGCTTTCCCTGTTTGAGTTGCGTTGATATCAGGACGTTCTGTTTTGTGACCTTGTATTGTGCTGGTAGCTGATATTATTGGTCATCCGGCCAAACAATCTCCTTTAGCATTTCTTGCAGTCTTGGTTTAGTTTTTGCAAATTCTCTAAACTTGTGTTTATCAGTAAATATCTTAATTTCTCCTTCATATTTCAGAGAGAGTTTTGCTGGATATATGATCCTTGGTTGGCAGTTTTTCTCCTTCAGTGCTCTGTATATGTCGTCCCATTCCCTTCTTGCCTGCATGGTTTCTGCTGAGTAGTCTGAACTTATTCTTATTGATTCTCCCTTGAAGGAAACCTTTCTTTTCTCCCTGGCTGCTTTTAAAATTTTCTGTTTGTCTTTGGTTTTGGCAAGTTTGATGATGATATGTCTTGGTGTTTTTCTTTTTGGATCAATCTTAAATGGGGTTCGATGAGCATCTTGGATAGATATCCTTTCTTCTTTCATGATGTCAGGGAAGTTTTGTGTCAGGAGTTCTTCAACTATTTTCTCTGTGTTTTCTGTCCCCCCTCCCTGTTCTGGGACTCCAATTACTCGCAAGTTATCCTTCTTGATAGAGTCCCACATGATTCTTAGGGTTTCTTCATTTTTTTTAATTCTTTTATCTGATTTTTTTTCAGCTATGTTGGTGTTGTTTCCCTGGTCCTCCAGAAGTCCCAGTCTACATTCTAATTGCTCGAGTCTGCTCCTCTGACTTTCTATTGCGTTGTCAAATTCTGTAATTTTATTGTTAATCTTTTGGATTTCTACATGCTGTCTCTCTATGGATTCTTGCAACTTGTTAATTTTTCCACTATGTTCTTGAATAATCTTTTTGAGTTCTTCAACAGTTTTATCAGTGTGTTCCTTGGCTTTTTCTGCATTTATCCTAATTTCATTTGTGATATCTTTAAGCATTCTGTAAATTAGTTTTTTATATTCTGTATCTGATAATTCCAGGATTGTATATTCATTTGGGAAAGATTTTGATTCTTTTGTTTGGGGGGTTGGAGAAGCTGTCATGGTCTGTTTCTTTATGTGGTTTGATATGGACTGCTGTCTCCGAGCCATCACTGGGAAACTAGATTTTCCAAGTAGTCAGCTAAAAAAAAATGCAGTCAGATCCCTATCTGAATTCTCTCTCTGGCTCCGGGTATTCGGATGTTAATGGGGCCGCCTGGGGAGGGTGGGGGAGGGATCTGAGAGCTAGGAGTGTAGCACCACAGAATATAGAGCTGAACAACACGTTCACGCTCCGCCCCCGTTCGCCAAAATCCGGGCTGGACGGGTCCCTGGCTAGGACACTGCTTTCCTTGTTCGGAAACCAGTCAATTCCTCCTGGGGACTTCCTCCAGTGCGCGGCACCGCTCGTGGGCACTGGGTGGGCGTTTCCCGCACGAACGGGTGGGCCCGCCCCCAGGGTCTATTCAGGCGATTATAATTAGGTCCCGCGGTCACGCCCCGCCTGTGCGCGCGCCCAAATCCCAGCGGGATGACTTCCGGGTTAAGACGCTGCTTTCCCTGTACGGGAACCAGTCACTTCCTCCCCGGGACTTCTCCTTCCAGAGCACCACACCTCTCGCGCGAACTGGTTTGGGGTCACCTGCACGGCCAGGTGGGCCCGCCCCCTGGGTCAATTCAGGGCAATAAAAATGGACTCCGCGCTCACGCCCCGCTCGTGTGCGCGCCCAAGCCCCGGCAAGACGACACCCTGTCTGGGACGCTACTTTCTGTGCTTCGGGACCAATCAGTTCCTCCCGGGGACTTCTCCTTTCGGTGTGCCACACCTCTCGCGCAAACTGGGAGGGCGTCACTCGCACGACCAGGTGGTCCCTCCCCCTGGGTCAATTCAGGGTAATAAAAATGGACCCCGCGCTCATGCCCCGCCCGCGCGCACGTGCGTGCCCAGATCCCAGCGGAATGGCTGCCCGTCTGGGATGCTGCTTTCCCTGTTTTGACACCAGACACTTCCGGGGATTTCTCCCTCTGGTGTGCCGTGCCACACGCGCGGACTGGGTGTGCGTCCTCCCGCACGAACGTGTGGGCCCCGCCCTGGGGTCACTTTAGGGAAATATAGTTGACCCCCCACCCGCTCGCGCCCCGTCGGCTTCTCGCCTAACTCCCGGCGGGACGGCACCCCAGCTGGGACGCTGTTCTCCCCCCTCCCAGATCAGTCACTGCCTCCCGGGTGCTTCTCCCTCCGGCTGCGCCCCTACGCCGCCCGCGCCAACCTGCTAGGCTTCCTCCCGGGATGGGTTCGGGGGGGAAGGGGTGGGCCCCTTTTCTGTGCCGTCTGCCCCGCTGGGCTCTGCCCCCGATCGAGCTCCGAAGGTCACCTGCCTGGTGCGCTGGCTCCTAGTTCTGAAAACAGTCGCTGTCTGCCCGTATTTGTTCGTTTTCCGTCTCTAAGTCTGTGCTTGTTGTTCAGAGTTCGTAGATTGTTATGCATGTGATCGATTCCCTTGTTTTTCCGAGTCTTTGTTGCAAGAGAGATCCGCGGTAGCGTCCACCTAGTCCGCCATCTTGGCCCCCAGTCTAGATAAATAAGTTTTTAGTGCTGTCATTTTGAAGCCTTTTCATGTGTGTTGTTGGCCATTTCATTTTTCCACATACTTTTTTGTGCTGAGACGTTTTTCTTAGTAAATTGTGAGATCCTCATTTTCATGATGTTTAACTTTATGTTAGTTGAGTCGTTACGTTTTTCTTGGCTTTTTTCGTGAGTTATGGAGTTGATATTCCTTTTTGTGGTTACCTTATTATTTTTTCTAAGTAAAACCCTAACTTTCATCGTTCTATATCGCCTTGTATCACTCTCCATCTGGCAGTTCAATGCCTCCTATATTTAGTCCCTTTTTGATTATTGTGATCTTTTACCTTTTGATTTCCATGATTCCCTGTTATGTGTATTATTTTATTTATTTATTTATTTATTAGAATTAATCTTAATTTGTTTGTTTTTGTGCTTTCCCTATTTGAGTTGATAATCAGGACGTTCTGTTTTGTGACCTTGTATTGTGCTGGTACCTGATATTATTGGTCATCTGACCAAACAATCTCCTTTAGCATTTCTTGCAGTCTTGGTTTGGTTTTTGTAAATTCTCTAAACTTGTGTTTATCTGTAAATATCTTAATTTCTCCTTCATATTTCAGAGAGAGTTTTGCTGGATATATGATCCTTGGTTGGCAGTTTTTCTCCTTCAGTGCTCTGTTTACGTCGTCCCATTCCCTTCTTGCTGCATGGTTTCTGCTGAGTAGTCTGAACTTATTCTTATTGATTCTCCCTTGAAGGAAACCTTTCTTTTCTCCATGGCTGCTTTTAAAATTTTCTGTTTATCTTTGGTTTTGGCCAGTTTGATGATAATATGTCTTGGTGTTTTTCTTTTTGTATCAATTTTAAATGGGGTTCGATGAGCATCTTGGATAGATATCTTTTCGTCTTTCATGATGTCAGGGAAGTTTTGTGTCAGGAGTTCTTCAACTATTTTCTCTGTGTTTTCTGTCCCCCCTCCCTGTTCTGGGACTCCAATCACTCGCAAGTTATCCTTCTTGATAGAGTCCCACAGTCTTAGGGTTTCTTCATTTTTTTTAATTCTTTTATCTGATTTTTTTCCAGCTATGTTGGTGTTGATTCCCTGGTCCTCCAGAAGTCCCAGTCTACATTCTAATTGCTCGAGTCTGCTCCTCTGACTTCCTATTGCATTGTCTAATTCTGTAATTTTATTGTTAATCTTTTGGATTTCTACATGCTGTCTCTCTATGGATTCTTGCAACTTGTTAATTTTTCCACTATGTTCTTGAATAATCTTTTTGAGTTCTTCAACAGTTTTATCAGTGTGTTCCTTGGCTTTTTCTGCAGTTAGCCTAATTTCATTTGTGATGTCTTTAAGCATTCTGTAAATTAGTTTTTTATATTCTGTATCTGATAATTCCAGGATTGTATCTTCATTTGGGAAAGATTTTGATTCTTTTGTTTGGTGGGTTGGAGAAGCTGTCATGGTCTGCTTCTTTATGTGGTTTGATATGGACTGCTGTCTCCGAGCCATCACTGGGAAACTAGTTTTTCCAGAAAATCCGCTAAAAAAAAATGCCGTCAGATCCCTATCAGAGTTCTCCCTCTGGCTCAGGCTATTCGGATGTTAATGGAGCTGCCTGGGGAGGGTGGGGGAGGGATCAGAGAGCTAGGAGTGTAGCACCTCAGAATGTAGCCAGAGTTGTTTGTCTTACTTGGAATGACTCTTATATCTGAGAATTCCGCGGGGCGTGTCACCTATATTTACTGGCTGTGTGGAGATTGCCCCCGGGGGGTCTGGCCCGCTGGCGTCACAGTCAGATCCTCCGCTGTCAGCCCCACCCCCAAGGTTAAGGCTCCCCTACTGGGACGGTGCACTCCCGACTCCAAAATCAGTCGCTGCCTCCCGGGGATTCCCTGTCCTGCCAGCCGCTTTGCGTGCCGCTCCCGAGAACCGGGTGGGCTCCCCTCCCGGGGTCAGCTCAGGAGAGTGGAGCAGCTCCCCGGGCCTGAGCTGCGACTGCACGTCCCGACTGGGACGCCGCTCTCCCCGCTTCAAGACCAGCCACTGCCTCCCGGGGACTTCTTCCACCGGCTGTGCCACCGCTCTGCCTGCATGAACCGGCTGGGCCCGCGCGAACCGGTTGGGACCGCCCCGGGGTCAATTCAGGGGAATGTAGCTGGTCCCCGTGCTCGTTCCACGCCTGCTCCCCGCCAAAATCCTGGCGGGACGGCTCCCCGGCTGGGACGCTGCTCTCCCCACTCCAAGACCAGTCACTGCCTCCCGGGGACTTCACCCACCGGCTGCGCCGCCACGCCGCCCGCGCCAACCGGCTGGGCTCCCTCTGGGGATGAGTTCGGGGGCTAGGGCTGGGCCCCTTGTCTGTGCCGTCTGCCCCCCTGGGCTCTGCCCCAAATCGGGCTCCGAAGGTCACCTGACGGATACGCTGGCTCCTGGCTCTGAAAACAATCGCTGTCTCCCTGTATTTGTTTGTTCTCCGTCTCTAAATCTGTGTTTGTTGTTCAGAGTTCGTAGATTGTTATGTATGTGATCGATTCACTTGTTTTTCAGAGTCTTTGTTGCAAGAGGGATCCGCGGTAGCATCCACCTAGTCTGCCTTCTTGGCCCCGCCCATCGACCCTCTTCTTTGTGACGCATGATATCTTTCTCCAGGGACTGGTCCCTTCTAATAACATATCCCAAGTAAGAGAGATGGAGTCTCACCTTCAAGACTGAGCTGCTCCAGGCACACCAAGGCCGTGCATACCTGGAATGCAACTCTTTGAAGAGTTGGTATTCAAAGACAACTTTACAAGGAAATCCTGTTTGTTTTTTCCTGTCCATTTGCACAATGAATATAGAGCCCTCTTCTCAGGTCCTAGCCATTGTGTACATGATAAAAAAAAAAAAAAAATTTATAGGTTCCACATACTCTTTGGTTCACACTTCCTTTGTGAGCTGAGCCCTCCTGAACCCTAGCTCCATATAGGCTTCCTGAGGACTTTCCACACGGGTGAATTCTGGGTCCGTCTTCCATTTCTCTGGCCCTTGCGTAGCCCTCGAATCCAATCTCAAGCGCTTGCAGTGTTTTTAAGTATACTTCAGGATACAAGTACCTTTAGAGCTAAGACATTTTCTAGCTATAAATTTTTGTCAAACGTTGAGGCAAAAATTTCCCATATTCTTCCCTTTCCTTTGTTACTTCTTTTTTTTCCAGCATTTTTTTTTCATCATTTCCAAAAACTGTTGATTTGAGGAAACTAGTCCATCATTTACAGAACCTGAACCCATTTAAGACTGTTTTTAGGTTAAAACTGAAGCGATTCATTTAGATCATGGGTGCTTCAAGCAGTTGTGATGGGCTACGAACCTAAAGGTTGGCAGTTTGGACACACCCAGTGGTACCCTGGAATGAAAGCCTGTCAGTCTGCTTCTATAAAGAATACAGGCAAGAAAACCCTATGGAGCAGCTCTACTGTGTAACACATGTGGTTATCATGAGTTGGAATCCACTGGGCTGAGAGAGGTTTTAAGTTGATATTAGGGTTTCTAAGTCACTTCTGTATCTTTTGTAGTGATAGAAGTATAATTTCTGTGATATTATTGGCTCTCAATGTACACTGGATAGTTTCACAGCCTGTGGTCCATGTAATTTGCTTTCATTTCACTGATTGCTTTGCATAGGCCCCTCCACACCCAGGCTGGCTGCTCAGATATTATAAACGGGGCCTGTGCCACGGGAGCTGATCTGCATCAGGCAGGCAGGGGCAGCAAGATGGTGCCATAGACCCTGTTCCTCATGTCCCTGTTGCTCTGGGCCTCTGGTGAGCAATTAAAAGTGCTTCAATCCCTCTAGAGTAACATCTTTGTAGAGTTGAGAAATGATTTTAAGATATAGTGGGAAATGATGATTATTTCCAAAATAGAACCAATTATGTGCTGATACGTAATATTACTAGATATTGTTGTATTAATGAGCCTATGAAAAAGTGTGTGTGTATATGTATCCATGGTAACTGGCCACTCTGATTACAGATGCCAGTGGGGACAACATAATGACCCAGTCTCCAGCCTCCCTGGCTGCATCTCCAGGAGGAACAGTGACCATCAACTGCAAGTCCAGCCAGAGTCTTTTTTACAGCTCCAACAAGAAGGACTACTTAGCCTGGTACCAGCAGAAGCCAGGACAGGTTCTTAAGCTGCTCATCTACTATGCATCGAACGGGGCATCTGGGGTCCCTGACCGGTTCAGTGGCAGTGGCTCTGGGACAGACTTCACTCTCACCATCAGCAACTTCCAGGCTGAAGATGCCGCAGTTTATTTTTGTCTGCAAAGTTATGATACACCACCCACAGCGCTTCAGCCTCAAACACAAACCTCCTCCCGAGGGCTACAAGCCACTGTGTCTTCACTGCACCAGCTGTTTCCTTTCTGCTCAGCCCTGAACATGCATGCTTCCTCTGTTTGCCCCAAGGAACACATCTCCTGATGATTTCCTTGGAGTATTTGCAGGTTCCAGGAGAAAATTAAGGGATGCGTCTTCTTCTGGATCCCCTTTTGTGGTAAATTATAGAAAAAAGAATGCTCTAAAAACCTTTTGTAGGTTTGTCAGGAGTTTTCGTACCACAGGAACCTGCTTGTTTCGCATGGATAGATCACGTGAGTAATTTGGTGAAGGGCCCAGAGTGCTTTACAACTAATCTTTTCAGATAGAAAGATTAGTTCTCTCTTCCCTGTGCCTTCTTGACTCTGGAACACTCTCATTTTATTTCCTTGTTTTCCTCAACTTTTTCTTTTTTCTGCCATTACCCCTCTACAACTCTGGACCTAACCCAATATTAAACCTGGGTCCTTCGTATTTAAAATCTCCCTCACAGAAGATAGTATTCCTTTCTTACATTTCCCTTCCATGGATCCTGTTTTCCAGTTAAACCTTCCTGGTCAATGTCAAAGAAAGTGTTTTCCTGCTCTAAGCTCCCATTTTACTGCCCTTTTCTTCTCTCTCCATGTTTTCAGTGGCACTCATTCTTTCAAAGGCCAGTCTCTAACTCATTAACCCTATCACTCTAGAAATATGTGACAGCTTTTCCACATTCTTTTTTCCTTAGTTGTCAATTTCTCTTTACATTAGTCCCTTGGGCACCCAAGTTTAATTTAGTGACTGAAGAAAATCATGGTACTTTCTCTTTGTTAGTTGCCATCTTATGGGCCCCTGACTCACGATAACTCCATGCACGATAGGATCGGACTGTTGTGATCCAAAGGGTTTTCACTGGCTGATTTTTCAGAAGCAGATCACCAGGCCTTTCTCTCTAGTTTGTATTAGTCTGAAAGTGGTGCTGAAACTCGTTCAGCATCACAACAACACGCATAGAGGAAGCGTGGTAAATGAGGCCCGTAGGTCCCTGCTTAGTTTGATTCTGGTGCTGATGCCAGCCTAAGTAGTGTTTCCAGTCAGTGTAGACGAGACTGTCCTGGGAGCAGCAAATGCAGTCTTTCTCTCCAGGGAGAAAGTCAGAGATTCTCACACCTAGTGAGCAGGATATGCCTGCTGGGACCTCAAATGACAGGCACAAGAGGATGATGCTGTGCAATCAGGGAGTGAAGGAATATCCAACCAAAATGGTCTCTAACTGGGACAAGTGGATGGGCCTGTGTGGCTTGTAGCATTTGTTTCATATCTCATTTCAAACTGTAGACCTATCTGAACAGGAGGATCCCTCTGGAGAGAAAACTCCATGTCCAGGTTCCATCTCACACGGAACACTGCCGAGCAAGAGCCTGCAGATCTGGATAGTGCCCCCATCCTGCAGCTTCTCTCTGTGTGATGTTGCTCATACTTCATCCCCCTGGAAAAACTCCTTCATGACTTTTTTTTCATTTTTTGTTGTTCTTGTTGAGAATATAAACAGCAAACATACACCAACTAAGCAGTTTCTATCTTTACATCTTTTTATGAGGCTCAGGTCAGGAAGGCTGAGCTGCATGTGGGGTGTGGCAAGAGAACATTTATGCAAAGAATCATGGAGTATAACAGTGAATTTCTTATAGAGTACAGGGTTGAGGTTAAAAATCTTACAAAATATTGTAAGATTTTTAACCTTACTTTTTGAATATGGCAGTGCTATTTGAATATGCCAAATACTATTTTCATGGCTTCTCTGATGTAAATAGTTACATTTTAATTTTCCTGTTATACTTGGTGAAGACCCCTGTGTTGTGTAAATACTTTGCACTTGGTTACTAACCTAAAGGTTGACTGTTCAAGCCCACCCAGTAGTGCTGTGAAAGAAAGGGTTAGTGATCCATGAAGATTAGAGCCCAGAAAACCATATGGACCTCAATTCTTCTCAGTAACAGGTGTGATTGCCCTGAGTCAGAATCAGCTCAACGGCAATCGTTTTGATTGGTTACAGTTTCTGGGAATGGATATATATTCTTGAAGAGCACTTATTGAAATTATTCATTTCAAATTTGTACTAATGCTCAACTCACAGAGTCAAAAATGTTTGCAAACGGAGGGATGTACTGCCGAGATGGCAAAATAGACCTTCTGGAAAGACCTCTTACAACAAAAACCTGAAAAAACAAGCAAAACAAGTATATTTATGACAAGCTAGGAGCCCTGAACATCAAAGACAAAGTTAGAAAATGAACTGAGCTGCAGGGAAGGAAGAGACGGTTCAGAAGTGGAGAGGAGTTACCAGACCTGAATCACCAGGAGTCCTCAGGCACCATTCCCGGGAGTGGCTTCAGCAGGCTGGTACTAGCATTTGGCTGCAGTTTCCTCAGGGAGAAGCAGCCAGCCACACAGCCTACTCACACCTCTGGAACCAGAGAAGAAGGGTGCTCTCAACAAAACTAAGTACTAGTGTATATTTTACTGGGCCGCATGCCCCCAAGCCAGCTTCAGTGGCTGTTGATTTCCCTGGGCCTGAAATAGGCTCTGTTGAGCACTAAGAACCATCCTCCCAGCCTTGGAGAAGGAATAAATTCTCAATTTGGAGAAAAAGATAATTCGCCAGCTCCACTAACCTGAGGAGCTCAGGACAGAAGCTGCTGTTGTCCAGGCATAAACAGTCCATGGACTTTGAGTACCTTCCACCCCTGCATGGACCTGTGTGGGCCTATTTCAGGAGAAAAGGCCTTTGTTGGCAGACTACAACTGTTTCAGCTGTACGGTGGAAGGTGGATGTTTGATGTTTGACACCACTTTGCCTATTAAACAGGGTCCTCACCTACCCACATCAGGGGCCTAAGGACTGGTGGCTCCAATCAGGTCACCCAGCCACCCACAACAGGAGTCCAAGGATAACTGGTACCTCCCAGTCCTTATGACCAAAAACTTTGGATGCCCATGGTCCATTTGCAGAACCCACCCACCTGTATGCCCTAGGAAATAGATATGTGCTTTCCTCAGAGACACTTGGGAGATGATTCTGAGCCCTCTACATTATTCAGAATGTGGCTCTCTGCTGCAACCAGATACTGGTACCTACACCAATCACTTCTGCCTCTCTAAGACTGTAGGACAGGGCATGTACCACACACTTGATGATCAGATACCTGTACATCTAAGCTAAATCCATACAAGAAAAGTGAATGGAATCCTAGACTGATATACCTGATAACAGCTCTAGCCGTCTGGTGACAGGAAGTCAGAGCTTCAAAGGTGAAAATAATCAAGCTAGCTCACTCAAGCAATGCATGTGGACATATCAAAACAAAACAAAGCAAGAAGCTAGGATACAGTAAGCAAACATAAAATAAAGTAATACATTAACTTATAGATGGCTCGGAGACAACAGTCAATATCAAATCACATAAAGAAACAGACCATGATCACTTCAACAAGCTCTTGAAACAAAGAATTAAGGGATCTTCTAGATGAAAGTGCCTTCCTGGAACTACCAGATCCAGAATACAAAAGATTAATATACAGAACTCTTCAAGACATCAGGAAGGAAATCAGAAAAAATATGCAGAACAAGCCAAGGAACACACAGATAAAGCAGTTGAAGAAATTAAAAAGGTTATTTAGGGACATAATGAAAAATTTAATAAGCTGGAAAAATCCATAGACAAACAGCAATCAGAAATTCAGAAGATTAACAATAAAATTACAGAAGTAGACAACTCAACAGAAACTCAGAGGAGCAGAAATGAGCAAGTGGAAGGCAGAATTTGTGAGCTTGAAGATAAAGCACTTGACACCAATATATTTGAAGAAAAATCAGATAAAATAATTTTTTAACAAATGAAGAAATCTTAAGAATCATGTGGGATTCTTTCAAGAGAAATAACCTACGAGTCATTGGAGTACCAGAACAGGGAGGGATAACAGAAATTACAGACAGAATTGTTGAAGATTTGTTGGCAGAAAAATTCCCTGATATTGCTGAAGATGAGAAGGTGTCTATCCAAGATGCTCATCAAACTCCACATGAGGTGATTTTAAAAGAAAGTCACCAAGGCATATTACAATGAAACTTGCCAAAACCAAAGATAAAGAGAGAATTTTAAGAGCAGCTCGGGATAAACAAAAAGTCAACTACAAAGGACAGTCAATAAGAATAAGCCCGGACTACTCGGCAGAAACCATGCAGGAAAGAAGGCAACGGGATGACTTATATAAAGAATTGAAGGAAAAAAATTGCCAGCCAAGAATCATATATCCAGCAAAACTGTCACTCAAATATAAAGGTAAAATTAGGACATTTCCAGATAAACAGAAGTTTAGGGAATTCATAAAAACCAAACCAAAAGTACAAGAAATACTAAAGGGAGTTCTTTGGTTAGAAAATCAATAATTTCAAGTATTAACCCAAGACTAGAACACTGGACAGAGTAATCAGATGTCAACACAGACAGGAAAATCACGAAAATAAATCAAAATAAATAAACACAACAAGGAAACAGCAAACTTATTATGTAAAAGAAGAGGACATTAAAACAATAAAGAGGGAGTAAGAAACGTAGTCATTGATCTTTCATATGGAGAGGAAGACAAGGCGATATAAAGAAATAAAAGTTAGGTTTAAATTTAGAAAAATAGGGGTAAATATGAAGGTAACCACAAAGGAGACAAACTATCCTACACATCAAAATAAAATACAAGAAAAAAATAGAGACTCAGCAGAAACAAAATCAAAAACGAATAAGAGGAAAAGACAATGTATAAACTACTCAGCACAAAAAATTACATGGGAAAAAGAAACTGTCAACAACACACAAAAAAGACATCAAAAGGACAGCACTAAATTCATACCTATCCATAATTACGCTGAATGTAAATGGACTAAATGCACCAATAAAGAGACAGAGACAGGCAGAATGAATTAAAAAAAAAAAAAAGTGATCCGTCTATATGCTGCCTACAAGAGACATGCCTTAGACTTAGAGACACAAACAAACTAAACCTCAAAGGATGGAAAAAATATATATCAAGCAAACAACAATCAGAAAAGAGGAGGAGTGGCATTATTAATTTCTGACAAAATAGACTTTAAAATTAAATCCACAACAAAGGATAAGGGAGGACACTGTATAACAATGAAAGGGACAATATACCAATAGGACATAACAGTATTAAATATTTATGTACCCAATGATAGGGCTGCAGATACATAAAACAAACTCTTTTAACAGCATTGAAAAGTGAGACAGACAGCTCCACAATTATAGTAGGAGACTTCAACACACCACTTTTGGTGAAGGATAGGACATCCAGAAAGAAGCTCAATAAAGACATGGAAGATCTAAATGCCACAATCAACTCACTTGGCCTCATAGACATACACAGAACACTCCCCCCAACAGCAGTCAAGTGCATTTTCTTTTCTACTGCACAAGGAACACTCTCTAGAATAGGCCAAGTATTACATCATAAAGCAAGCCTTAGCAGAATCCAAAACATTGAAATATTACAAAGCATCTTCTCTGACAATAAGGCATAAAAGTGGAAATCAATAACAGAAAGAGCAGGGAAAAGAAATCAAACACTTGGAAACTGAACAATACTCTGCTCAAAAAAGACTGGATTATAGGAGACACTAAGGATGGAATAAAGAAATTGAGAGAATCCAAGGAGAATGAAAACACTTCCTATCAGAACCTTTGGGACACAGCGAAAGCAGAATTCAGAGGTCAATTTATATCAATAAATGCACACATACAAAAAGAAGAAAGGGCCAAAATCAAAGAATTTTCCCCACAACTTGAACAAATAGAAAGAGAGCAACAAAAGAAATCCTCAGGCACCAGAAGAAAGCAAATAACGTAAATTAGAGCAGAATTAAATGAAATAGAAAACAAAAACAATTTACCAAGACCAAAAGCTGGTTCTTTGACAGAATTGATAAACCACTGGCCAAACTTACAAAAAAAAAAAAAGGAGAGGAAGCAAATAACCCAAACAAGAAATGAGATGAGCGATATTACAAAAGACACAACTGAAATTAAAAGAATCATATCAGATAACTATGAAGAATTGTACTCTGACAAATTTGAAATCCTAGAAGAAATGGGTGAATTCTTAGGAACACACTACCTACCTAACCCAACACAAACAGAGGTAAAACAACTAAATAGACCCATAACGAAAGAAGAGATTGAAAAGGTAATCAAAAAACTCCCCCCCCAAAAAAAAGACTTGGCCCAGAAGGCTTCACTGCAGCGTTCTACCAAGCTTTCAGAGAAGAGTTAACACCACTACTACTAAAGCTATTTCAGAGCGTAGAAAAGATGGAATACTTCCAAACTCATTCTATGAAGCCAGCATACCCCTGATACCAAAACCAGGTAAAGACATCACAAAAAAAAAGAAAATTACAGACCTATATCCCTCATAAACTTAGATGCAAAAATCCTCAACAAAATTCTAGCCAATAGAATTCAACAACATATCAAAAAAATAATCCACCATGATCAAGTGGGATTCATATCAGGTATGCAGGGATGGTCCAACATAAGAAAAATAATTAATGTAATCTACCACATAAATAAAACAAAAGACAAGAATCACATGATTTTATCAATTGATGCAGAAAAGGCATTTGACAAAGTTCAACACCCATCCATGATAAAAACTCTTAGCAAAACAGGAATAGAAGGAAAATTCCTCAACATAATAAAGGGCATTTATACAAAGCCAATAGCCAACATAATCCTAAATGGAGAAAGTCTGAAAGCATTCCCCTTGAGAACGGGAACCAGACAAGGATGCCCTTTATCACCACTCTTATTCAACATTGTGCTGGAGGTCCTAGCCAGAGCAATGAGGCCAGATAAAGAAATAAAGGGCATCCAGATTGTCAAGAAAGAAGTAGGAGTGTCTCTATTTGCAGATGACATGACTATACAAAGAAAACCCTAAAGAATCCTCAAGAAAACTACTGGAACTAATAAAAGAGTTCAGCAGAGTATAGGATACAAAAAAAACATACAAAAATCAGTTGGATTCCTCTATACCAACAAAAAGAACACTGAAGAGGAAATCACCAAATCCATACCATTTACAGTAGCCCGGAAGAAGATAAAATAAAAAAAAAAAAATTACAGTAGCCCGGAAGAAGATAAAATACTTAGGAATAAATCTTACCAGAGATGTAAAAGATTTATACAAAGAAAGCTACAAAACACTACTGCAAGAAACAAAAAGTGACATACATAAGTAGAAAAACATACCTTGCTCATGGATAGGAAGACTCAACATTGTAAAAATGTCTATTCTGCCAAAAGCAATCTATAGATACAATGCAATTCCAGTCCGAATTCCAACAGCATTTTTTAATGAGATGGAGAAACAAATCACCAACTTCATATGTAAGGAAAAGAGGCCCTGGATAAGTAATGCATTACTGAAAAAGAACAAAGCATGAGACCTTACTCTACCTGATTTTAGAACCTATTATACTGCCACAGTAGTCAAAACAGCATGGTACTGGTACAACCAACAGCTACGTAGGCCAATGGAAAAGAATTGAGAATCCAGACATAAATCTATCCACATATGAGCAGTTGATATTTGACAAAGGCCCAAAGTTAGGTAAATGGGGGAAAGACAGTCTTTTTAACAAATGGTGCTGGCATAACTGACTATCCATCTGCAAAAATGAAGCAAGACTCATACCTGACACCATGCACAAAAACTAACTCAAAATGGATCAAAGACCTAAATATAAAATCTAAAAAAATAAAGATCATGAAAGAAAATATAGGGACAATGTTCGGAGCTCTAATACATGGCATAAAAAGTACACAAAACATTACCAACAATGCAGAAGAGAAACTAGATGACTGGGAGCTCCTAAAAATCAAACACCTATGCTCTTCCAAAGACTTCACCAAAAGAGTAAAAAGATTACCTACAGACTGGGAAAAACTTTTTAGCTATGACATTTCCTATCAGCATGGAAACCCTGGTGGCGTAGTGGTTAAGTGCTACAGCTGTTAACCAAAGGATCAGAAGTTCAAATCCACCTGTCACTCCTCAAAACTCTGTGGGGCAGTTCTAATTTGTCCTATAGGGTCGCTATGAGTCGGAATCGACTCGATGGCATTGGGTTTGGTTTGGTTTTGGTTTATCAGCGTGGGATCTCTAAAATCTACATGATACTGCAAAAACTCACCTACAAAAAGACAAATAACCCAAATAAAAAATGGGCAAAAGATATGAACAGATATTTCACTAAAGAAGACATTCAGGTAGCTAACAGGTACATGAGGGAATGCTCACAATCATTAGCCATTAGAGAAATGCAAATCAAAACTACAATGAGATTCCATCTCACTCCAACAAGGATGGCATGAATCCAAAAAACATAAAATAATCAATGTTGGAGAGGTTGTGGAGAGACTGGAACATTAATACACCGCTGGTAGGAATGTAAAATGGTACAACCACTTTGGAAATCGATCTGGCGCTTCCTTCAAAAGCTAGAAATAGGACTACCATATGATCCAGCAATCGCACTTCTTGCAATGTATCCTAGAGAAATAAGAACCTTTACATGAACAGATATATGCACACCCATGTTCATTGCAGTACTGTTTACAATAGCAAAAAGATGGAATCAACCAAGGTGCCGATCAAGGGATGAATGGATAAATATGGTACATTCATACAATAGAATACCACACATTGATAAAGATCAGTGATGAACTTGTGGAACATTTCATAACATGGAGGAATCTGGAAGGCATTATGCTGAATCAAATTAGTTGCAAAAGGACAAATATTGTGTAAGACCACTATTATAAGAACTCGAGAAATAGTTCGAACAGAGAAGAAAATATTCTTTGACAGTTATGAGAGGGGGGAGGGAGGAAGGTAGGGAGAGGAGTATTCACTGATTAGATAGTAGATAAGAACTATTTTAGGTGACGGGAAAGACAACACACAGTACAGGAGAGGTCAGCACAACTGCACTAAACCAGTATCAAAGAAGTGTCCTGAATAAGCCGAACACTTTGAAGGCCAGCATAGCAGGGGCAGGGGTTTGGGGACCATGGTTTCGGGGGACATCTAAGTCAATTGGCATAATAAAATCTATTAAGAAAACATTCTGCATCCCATTTTGGAGAGTGGTGTCTGGGGTCTTAAACACCAGCAAGAGGCCATCTAAAATGCATCAGTTGGTCTCAACCCACCTAGGACAAAGGAGAATGAAGAACACGAAAGATACAGTGTAATTATGAGCCCAGGAGACAGAAAGGGACACAAAAACCAGAGACTACATCAGCCTGAGACCAGAAGAACTAGATGGTGCCCGGCTACAACCAATGACTGCCCTGACAGGGAACACAAGAGATAACCCCTGAGGGAGCAGGAGAGCAGTGGGATGCAGACACCAAATTCTCATAAAAAGACCAGGCTTAATGGTCTGACTGAGACCAGAAGCACGCCAGTGGTCAGGGTTCCCAGACGGTCTGTTAGCCCAAGACAGAAACCATTCCCAAAACCAACTCTTCAGACAGGGATTGGACTAGACAATGCTATAGAAAATGATACTGGTGAAGAATGAGCTTCTTGGATCAAGTAGACACATGAGACTATGTTGGCATCTCCTGTCTGGAGATGTCCAGTCATGGTAGGGACAGTAGGACTATCCGCTGTCCTTCTATGGTAGTGTTGGGATCACAAACAGCTTCTGTCTCTGGTTTGTCATGGACTGTGCTTTTGCCAGCTGGTTTCATGTACATTGTTTACATCATGTTCCCTAGACTTTCAATCAAATCTGCAAGTCACCCAATAATCATCTCATTTTCTGCTTAGTTTAGACTTGGTTGCTTTCTGTTGTTTGCAAACAAAAGCTCTGACTGAGAAGAATGTATTTCCATTTTTGACAGTGCTAGATCTTCATCAAAGTTTCTTCCTCTTGAATATTTATGGTTACACTAATCATTTTACATTTCTAATTTTTGGAGTTGCAAAAAAAAAAACTCAACGTATTATTTGTTGTTGCTGTTGTTAAGTACCATCAAGTTAGTTCCAACTCTAGCAACCCTATGAACAATGGAATGAAACACTGCCCGGGCCTGGGCCATCCTCACAATTTTTGTTATTTGAGCCTATTGTTGCAGCCACTGAGTCAATCCATCTTTTTTAATTAAAAAAAAATTTTTTTTTTTTTTAATGTTGTTAAAAAAGGGTATTTGCAATGAAGAAGCCATTGGTCTTGCAAAAATCTGTCATGGGATCTCTGGCATCATTTCTAACGCCAAGGCCATATTTTTCAACAACTGATCCTTCCTCTTTGTTTGCAACTTTCACATCCCAATCACCAGTAATTACCAATGCATCAAGATGGTATGTTCGATCAATTTCAGACTGCAGAAGTTGGTGGAAAAAAAAAAAAAACTTCAGTTTCTTCATCTTTGGCCTTAGTGTCTGGTGTGTAAATCTGAGTAATGGTCATATTAACTGGCCTTCCCTGTACGCATATGGGTATTAACCTATCACTGACAGCATTGTACTTCAGGATAGGTCCTGCAATGGACCTTTTGATGATAAATGCAACGCTGTTCCTCTTCAATTTGTCATTCCTGGCATAGCACACCATATGATTGTCTGACTCAAAACAGCCAATACCAGTACATTTCAGCTCACTAATGCCAAAGATATCGATGTTTATGTGTTCCATTTCATTTTTGACAATTTCCAATTTTCTTAGACTCCTATTTCATATATTCTATGTTCCATTTATTAATGGATGTTTGCAGCTGTTTCCTCTCATTTTGAGTCATGCCACATAAGCACAAAACTTGACTCCACATCATTATGGTCGACTCTGAGGAGGCAGCTCTTCCCCAGTAGTACTTTGAGTGTCTTCCAACTTGAGGGGCTTCTCTTCTAGCACTGTATCACACCAGGTTCTGCTACTATTCAGAAGGTTTTCACTGGCTCATTATTTTCAGAAGTAGACTGCCAGGTCCTTCTTCCTCTCCTGTCTTAGTCTGGAAGCTTATCTGAAACCTGACTGCCATAGGTTACCCTGCTGGTGTTTGAATACCAGTAGAGTAGTTTCAGCATCAAAGCAACACACAAGCCCCTTCAGTACAACGAACTGACCGATGTGTGAGGGAGTATATTGGTTCAACAAAAAAAGAATGCTGCCATTGCCTGGATTCTGACTCATCACGAGCCTATATGACAGAGTAGAGCTGCCTCATAGGGTTTCAAGGAGCAGCTGGTGGATTCGAGCTGCCGACCTTTTAGTCAGCAGACATAGTTCTTAACCACTATTCATAAGTAAACTTTATAGAAATGATGTTTTCATTTACTCATCTTTTCATTATTCTTTTATTAAACAAATATTAATTGAGCATCTACAACATGAAGTACTCTTCTGGGTATTAGTGTTATATTAATTGTGGTAACCAATTTAAGATTGAGCCTTGCTCTCATGACTATAAATGGAAGGGATACAGTCATTGATTAAGGAATGCCAGACACACACAAAAATGTTAAATTTGAGGTAGAAAATGTACATATAAGACCAGTCAGGAAGAGCCCTCTAGGTGTCTTTGTGTTTATCCTGTACATAATAGAAAGATTTGGAAGGTTTTTGCAGGTGGATTACATGATCAAATTTGCTTCTTAAAAAGATAACTCTGGTTTAATGGAGCACACTTTGGAGAGAAGAAGACTAGATGCAAGACCAGTTAGGAAACTCAGGAATCCACTTGGTCACTTGTTCTAAGGCCATGATGAGAGAAAGGGACCTGGGAATAGGTAAATTTTAAAATGGACCAAAAACAAACCTGTTACCATTGAGTCGATTCCCGCTCATAGCGATGGTATAGGACAGAGTAGAACTACACCATAGTGTTTCCAAAGAGTGGCTGGTGGATTTGAACTGCCCACCTTTTGGTTAAAAGCCAATCTCTTAACCACTTTGCCACCAGGGCTCTCAATTAAAGGAAAAGAAGGAGTGATACATGGGAATTACGATTTACAAGTAACACTAGTACAAAAAACTTTACTAAGGATTTTATATGGTCTGGTATGGGAGGAGGTCAATGCGAGAGTGGTGACACCAACTGTAGTGATGCCACTGGGTATTAGGACCTGTTTTTGAGAGTCGTTATTCAGCCCACTGCCATCACATTAAAAATGTATCCTCAAACCTCATGAGTCCTCTGGCCACTGACCTTACTTGCATTTCTTGCTTCCATTTCTTACCTGCTCTTCTCTTGAATACTCTGCAACTTTTTAGCCACCATGTCATGAAGGTCAGCCACGGACCCTTAGTTTCCAAATCAAATAGAGATTTTCAAACATTAGTTCAATTTTCATTACTTTGGTATTTGTACACATACAATAATGAATAACTTTTAAGATACACTTTACATATCACATTTAATCCTCAAAAAGTGTGTTGAAGGAATGTTGCAGAAGGAAGTGGCTCCCGAGTTGATGGTTTCTCAGTGGAGTAGATATGAGGACATTTTGTCCCACCAACACACAGATCACATGGTCTCTTGATAATTTGCAGCTCTCTCACAACCCGGTGATCAGCATCCCATAGCCCTCTTAACAAGATTAAGTTTTCCAGGTTTCCCTTCTACACCAGTGTCTCCATTCCATCTGCATAGCTGCCCGCCGCACCAGCCACTGTGGCTTTCCTATGTAGGTCTGTGCCCTGGAGGAGGGATTCTTCCTTCCCAAGTGACAACAGTCCAGCTGTGGCCTGTGCAACCAGCAAACTTCTCTGCCACCCAGTGGGTGCAACTACACTTTCTCCAACGAGATCTGAACGCCAACCTTTGTTCAGAGCACCTAGGGCTCCTTTAGCCCTAGAGTGCCATGCAGACTTCTTTTATGTCTTATAGTTACTCTTGTAAAAAATAATGTAAAATCACCAGAATTTGAACATAAATTTTATTCTAAGCATATAGGGAAACCATGGTGATACGAAAAAAAGCAAAGAGATTGAAGAAGCTAGGTAAAATGGTGCTTATAAAGAAGAGCAGGTAGAATATAGAAGATCAACCACTGATTAATCCTAACATGACTGATTGAACTCTGTCCTGGAAACCCTGGTGGTATAGTAGTTAAGAGCTACGGCTGCTAACCAAAAGGTTATGGATATCCTATAGCTGACAGCGTTGTACTTCAGGGTAGATCTTGAAATGTTCTGTTTAACGATGAATGTGATGCCATTCTTCAATTTGTAATTCCTGGCACTGGAGACCATATGACTGTCCGATTCACACTGGCCAATACCAGTCAATTTCAGCTCACTGATGCCTAGGATGTCTATGTTTATTTGTTCCATTTAATTTTTGATTCCTTCCGATTTTCCTATATTCGTACTTCCTACATTCCATGTTCATATTATTAATGAATGTTTGCAGCTTTCTTCTCATTTTGAGTCATGCCACCTTGGCAAATGAAGGTCCTGAAAACTGTCCTCCATCCATACCATTAAGGTTGATTCTACTTTGAGGAGGCAGCTCTTCCCCAGTGGTGTTTTGAGTGCCTTCCAACCTGAGGGGCTCATCTTCTGGCACTATATCAAACAACATTCCACTACTATTCATAAGGTTTTCACTGGCCAGTTTTTTCAGCAGTAGATCGCTAGGCCTTTCTTCCTAGTCTGTCTTAGTCTGGAAGCTCCGATGAAACTGTCCACCATGGGTGACCCTGCTGGTATTTGAAATACAAATGGCATACCTTCCAGCATCACAGCAACACACAAGCCACCACAGAACGACAAACTGACAGATGAGGGGTGGAAAAAAAATGTCCTTAGACAGCCTTTATTCTTAAAGGGCATTTTTGTGTATAGAATGCTTTGTATATAGTTATTCTCTTGCAATATTTTGAAGATTTTTTTTTATCATTCTACTGTCCTCTTGTTCTTACGGTTGTTACAGAGAAAGTCTGCTGTCTGTATAACAGTTGTTCCACTGAAGGTGATCTTTTTCATCTGTTTGCTTCTAAGGTTTCTTTTTTTTTTTTTTTTTTTGTCTTTGCTTTTCTGCACTTCTCTGAGATTTGTTTAGGTGTGAAATACTTTGCATTTATTTACTTTGGGATTTGCTGGATCTTTGAGTCTGCGAATTGGTGTCTTTTACTAGTTCTGGCAATTCTCAAACATGATTTGTACAAAACCTGCTCACTAACTCTCTCTCCTCTCCTTCAAATCTGTATTAGGTGGTTTCACTGTTTCTGTCATGCCTGTATTTTCTATCGTTTCTGTCTCCATGTTATATTTTGGATCATTTCTTGTGCTTTATCTTGTACTTCAGTCTAGCTGAGACAATAAATCTCTTACCATTTTCAGTTACCTCCATTAAGATTTCATTACCGGATATCCTAGATCTACTTTCTAGAAATTCTATTTGATTCTTTTTAAGACTAATGTATCTTTTACACTTTGCTTTTTTAATAAATATTTTCATGTTTGTTATTCATTTCTGTAAATAAGCTCAGTGATAATATAAAAATCTGCAGTGTAAGGGAAACTTTTTTGATATTTGTAATTCTGTTGCTGTTTTTGTCATTCTTTTTCATGCAGTCTTGTGTTTTGGTGTCAGAAATCGCTTACCACATGATGATACTGAGCCTTAAGAAATTATTTTGGGGGTTTCCCGACACCTTAGAATGGATGTGCCCCTCTGTCTTAGCCACCTAGTACTGCCGTAACAGAGATAATGCAAGTGGATGGCTTTAACAAAGAGAAGTTTATTTTCTCACAGTCCAGTAGGCTAGAGGTCCAAATTCAGGATGCTGGCTCCAGGGGAAGGCTTTCTCTCTCTGTTGGCTCTGGAGGAAGGTCCATGTCATCAGCCTTCCCTTAGTCTGGGAGCATCTCATTGCAGGGAACTTAGGTACAAAAGTTTACACTGGATCAGGGATGTGACCTGGTAAGTGTCTTACAATCCCCCCCTAATCCCTAATCATATTTAACATAAAATTACAATAACGGAATTTAGGACAACCACACAATACTGGGAATCATGGCCTAAACAAGTTGATAGAAACATTTTCGGGGGGCCATAATTCAATCCATGACACCCCGCAAGAGGAGTTTTACAGTTTCTGCCAGGTGCTTAGGGACTCTTCCAGTAGGTGGAGCAGCTAAACCAAGTTCCATGTTGCCAAGTTCCAGACACACTTAGGCCCTGAGTAGCTGGGATGTGAATCCATGCAGGAACTAATCTGCAATCACAGCTTCTTAGGGAAGTTTTCATTTTCACCCTCTTCCTTTCCCTTTTCCTCTCATGTTCTCTAATAAACTTAAGCAGCTCTCCTTGTAGCTCCAAAATACTGAAGGGAGTGGGTGTCAGAAAAGGTCTGGTTTGTTCTTACCCTGAGATTTTTGCCCCCAGAGTTCTTAGGTTCATGTAAGATTGATTTCCCTCGGAAATCCCATTGGGTGGGCTCTGGGGCCCCACTTGTACTACTCTGGCCTTACATGGTTCTGGAACCCAAACTCACTTCTTAAATGCATTCAGGATAATAAGTGTTATTACTCAAATATTTCTTGGTTACAGGAAATTCATAACTCCCCACTCTCTTTCTTTTCAGGTCTTGAATGTTTGTAAGGCTATACCTGTGTCTATAAGTATAACCAATACAGTTATAAAGAATGTAAGTAAAAAGGATATGTATCTATATATAAAAATAGCTATAAAGGAGTCCCTGTAGGGTACAAAAAGTTAACACACTCGCTCCTAAGCAAAGGTTGGTGGTTCGAGTTCTCCAGAAGTGCCTGGAAGAAAGGTCTGAGGATCTACTTCTAAAAAACAGACATTGAAAATTTTCTGGAGCACAGTTCTATCTGCCATATATGGGGTTGCCATGAGTGGTAATCAAACTGGCTAGTAACTGGTTTAGTTTTTTGGATATATATGTGTGTGTTTGTCTTTTTTTTTTTTAAAGAGAGGCTCTCATTTAGATATATTTCTCTTATGTAAGAGAAAGCAATTTATATTTCATCTTTGTTAAACTCTTATTAGAAATTACAGTTTGTAAATCTACATCTTTCATGGTCTAAGTTACTTTTCCATAATGATATTTTTGGCTCTTTCTTTACTTCTGTACTTCCACAACCCACTGTCTTTGCAAGTTGTTTGCATAGTTATTGTCTGCTTTGCATAGGCCCCTCTGTGCCCTGTGGGTACTTAGAGCTTTACAAATGTGCTCCTTCCCCTCAGTGTGAACTGAGCTGCATCAGGCAGGGCAACAGCACAAGGATGATGGCATAGACCCAGCTCCTCATGGTGTTCCTGCTGTAGGTCTCAGGTGAGAGATTGAAAAGCACTTCCATGCATCCAGATTGATATCTTTGTAGATCAGGAAATTGATTTTAGATGCAGAATGAATTAATAATTATTTCCTAAACAGATCTGTTACACAATATAGGCCTGTGGAACATGTAACACCATAAGAAAAAATGTTGGAAGTAAAATGTTTTTAAATGTGTTGACATAACGTATGCATGTATGGTAATTGTCCTCTCTGTCTGAAGCCGCCACTGGGGACATCGTAATGACCCAGTCTCCAGCCTCCCTGGCTGCAACTCCAGGAGAAACAGTCACCATCAACTGCAAGTCCAGCCAGAGTCTTTTTTACAGCTCTGACAAGAAGGACTACTTAGCCTGGTACCAGCAGAAATCAGGACAGGCTCCTAAGCTACTCATCTCCTGGGCATCCACCCGGGCATCTGGGGTCCCTGATCGGTTCAGTGGCAGTGGATCTGGGACAGACTTCACTCTCACCATCAGCAGCTTCCAGGCTGAAGATGTAGCAGTTTACCACTGTCAGCAAGTTTACAGCTCTCCTCCCACAGTGCTTCATCCTGGAACATAATCTTCCTCCCCAGGCTGTGTCAGTGAGTCTTTGCGGTAGCAGCACCTGCTTCCTCCCCACAGATCCTGGGCTCACACACTTCTTCTATCTACCCAAGAGTCTGTGTCTCCTAACTTATGTGCAGGAAGGATTGCAGGGCTCAGGAGATTAATAAGGGGTTTGGCTCTCTTTAATCCCCTGCTATGGAAAGTCCCTATAGGAAAACATATACTAATTCTGTGTATTAGTGTCCTGTAGCTGCTATAACAAATTACCCAAAATCTATTGGCTTAAATGATACAAATGTATTACTGCAGGTTAGAATTTTGACACCAATCGTGCTGGGATAAAGTCAAGCATTGGCAGGGCTGTGGTACCTCTGGTTCCTCTAAGGAAGAATCTGTTCACTTGGCTTTTCTACCTCCTAGAAGAATGAGGCATCCGGATTGGAGGAAGACTCATTAACAACCTGTGATACGTAGATGACACATCCTTGCTTGCTGAAAGCAAAGAGGACTTGAAGCACTTACTAATGAAGTTCAAAGTCTACAGCCTTCAGTATGGATTGTACATCGACATAAAGAAAACAAAAATCCTCACAAATGGACCGATAAGCCACATCATGATAAACGGAGAAAACATTCAAGTTGTCAAGAGTTTCATTTTCCTTGGAACCCCAGTCAATGCTCATGGAAGCAGCAGTCAAGAAATCAAACGACATATTGCTTTGGGCAAATCTGCTGCAAAAGACCTATTACAAGTGTTAAAAATCAAAGATGTCACTTTGAGGACTAAGGGGCCCCTGAACGAAGCCAGGGTATTTTCAATCCTCTCATATGTATGTGAAAGCTGGACAATGAAGAAAGAAGACCGAAGAAGAATTGATGACTTTCAATTATGGTGCTGGCAAAGAATATTGAATATACCATGATCCCCCAGAAGAACAAACAAATCTATCTTGAAAGCTGTACAGACAGAATGCTTCTTAGAAGCAAGCATGGTGAGACTCCATCTCATACACTTCGAGCATGTTATTCGGAGAGATCACGTCCCGGGAAAGGCCATCATGTTTGGTAAAGTAGAGGGTCAGCGAAAAAGAGGAAGATCCTCGACAAGATGGATTGACACATTGGCAGCAACAATGGGCTGAAGCATTTCAATGATCATGAGGATGTCCAGTACGGGGCAGTGTTTCCTTCTATTGTATATTGGGTCGCTTGAGTCAGAGCCGACTCAATGGCACCTAACAACAACAACAAAATGTTTAGAGTAATTCTACCTATTTTTTAGTGTTGTTGTGCATAAAAAGGCAATAACCATCTTTAGAGATGGTCTGATGGCATAAACAATTTTAGTTTTTGTTTGTCAAAAAATGTCCTTATGTAGTCTTCATTCTAGAATGATATTTTTGTGTATAGAATGCTAGATATGTAGTTATTGTTTCCAACTTTGCAGATATCATTCTATTCACCTCTTGTTTTCATTGCTGCTACTGAGAGAATCAGATCTGTGTATAACTCTGCCTCTCTGAAGGTGATCTGTCCCTTTTCTCTGTTTCTAAGCTATTCTGTTTGTTTTTCGCTTTCTGCAGCTCTTTGAAATGTGTCTAGGTGTGAGATCATTTTTATTTATTCAGCTTAGAATTTGCTAGCCCTCCTGTCTATGGAATCATGCCTGTTCCTAATTGTGGTTAATGCTTGACCATTCTCTGTTCAAATGTTGTAAAGGCCCATTAACTCTCTCTTTTGTCATTCAAATCCATATTAGGTAATCATACGGTTTTTCTCTATATCCACTTCGTCTGTTTTTTCCATATTTTTCTTTCTCCAGATTGTATTTTGGATCATTTCTTCTACTTTACCTTCTAGCTCAGTGAATCTTCTACTGCTGCCAATTACCTTGTGGTTTTGCTTTCACATATCTAATTTCAAAAAATGAAGTTGAACATTATACTTTTGAAAGTGTAACGTCGCATTTTATATTTCTCTTTTCCCTATACATACATTCTTGCTTGTTACTCACTTCTTTAAATAAATTTTATTTGTGATAGTTTTAAAATTTGACATCTAAGGGGAACTTCACTGCTGTCCGTGATGCTCTTTATGCATGGTGTTCATGTTCAGTAAGCCTTGTTTTCTTGAATATCGAGAAATCTGTAACATCTCGCTGATAATGGCCCTTCAAAAATTATTTCTGGGATTTCTGATACTTGGAATGAATATACCTTCCATGAGAAGTGTTACCTATGTCTCTGCTAGGCTCTAGGGGGCACTAACATTAGTAGGCACAGCTAAACAAGTTTAAGGTTGTGAAGGGTCACAGCCCATAAGGCCATGCATATGTGGGGTGCACATTCCTGCAGGGATTGTTCTGTAGTCAGAACTTCCTAGGGGAGGTTTCTTTTGTCCTCTCTTCCTTTCCCTTTTTCTCTCTTGTTCTGTAATAAACCTAAGCATCTTTTTCTGCAGTTCCATGAAAATGAGGAAAGTGGAGGGTTCCGTCTAAATCTGGTTCATTCCTACCTGAAGTGGAGCCCACGTGGGACCTCAGGATGATCTCAATCTGAATTTACCACTTGGATGGATTCTGGGTCACCACTTCTGTTTCACTGGCCTTTGAATTTCCCTGGAACTCAAGTTCACTTTTTTGCAATATCCTTAGTTGCCTTCAAGACAGAACAGCTTTAGTACTAAAACATTTCTTAGTTATGGGAAAGCCAAGCCACCTCATGATTTATGTGAACATTTCTCAAAAATGTTTATGGATGAAAATCTATATCTATCTATATATGTGTGTGTATATATATATGCACCTATACATATATATATGTATATATATGTATATATATGTTGTTGTTGTTATTAGTTGACATTGAGCCGATTCCAACTCATGGTGACCCAGTGTGTGAAAAGTAGGACTGCTCCATTGGGCTTTCAAGGCTATCATCATTTGGAAGATCTCCAGACCTGTCTTCCAAGGGGCAGAACCACCAATTTTCCTGCTAGTAGTTGAGTACTTAACTGTTTGCTTCACCTCTATATACATATAAGGAAAAAACTACATACATATTTCTATTTTAAAAAGAGGATGTTTAGATTGTCTCGTTGGTTGTTGCTTGAGTAAGAGAATGCTATTAAATTTTGTTTCTCTTTTTTTGTTGTGCTTTAGGGTTAGGTGAAAGTTTACAATTCAAGTCAGTTTCTCATACAAAAACTTATACACACATTGTTATGTGACCTTAGTTGCTCTCCCTACAATGTTACAGCACACTCCCCCTCTCTACCCTGTATTTTCTGTGTTCATTCAGCCAGCTCTTGTCTCCTTCTGGCTTCTCATCTCATCTCCAGACAGGGGCTGCCTACATAGTCTCATGTGTCTACTTGAACTAAGAAGCACACTTCTCACCAGTATCATTTTATACCTTATAGTACAGCCTAATCTTTGTCTGAAGAGTTGACTTTGGGAATGGTTTTAGTTTTGGGCTCACAGAGAGTCAGGAGGCCATGACCTCTGGATTCTCTCCAGTCCCAGTCAGACCATTAAGTTCTGCATCCCACTTTTATCCTGCACCATCAGGGGTCCTCTGTTGTGTTCCCTATCAGGGCAGTCATTGGTGGTGAGTGGGCACCAAATAGCTCTTCCATTCTCTATGTTGATGGAGTCTCTGCTTTATGTGGCCCTTTTTGTCTCTTGGGCTGTTGTTTTCCTTGTGCCTTTGGTGTTCTTCATTCTTCTTTGCTCCAGGCAGGTTGAGAACAATTGATGCATCTTAGATGGTCACTTGCTATCTTCTAAAAACCTAGATGCCACTCACCAAAGTGGGATGCAGAAGGTTTTCTTAATACACTTTGTTATGCCAATTGACCTAGTTGTTCCCTGAAACCATCATTCCCAGACTCCCGCCCCTGCTACTCTGTCCCTGAATGCTATTGATTTTGAAATGCATTTTATATTTCAGCTTGCTTTTGAAGATTTTATTTACAATTAAACTTTTTAAACTGATTTCTGCATCCTTCATAGTCAGCTACTCCTTGTGATGATTGATATGTTGAGGTCTTTGTTTACATTATATACCTCCACGACTCACCGCCCACATTATTTGCTTCCATAACTGCTGTCTGCGTTGCATAGACCCCTCTGGGCCCTGGTCAGCTGCTAAAAAACTTGTTTCTGTGGAGTCGATTCTGAGTCATAGTGACCGTGTAGGACAGAGTAGAATTTCCACATAGGATTTCCAAGGTGCAGCTAGTGGATTCAAACTGCCAATCTTTTGGTTTGCAGCCATAGCTCTTAACCACTGTGCCACCCGGCTGTCTGCTTTGAGCTTCACAAAAGGGCCCTGTCCCCTCTGAATGAGCTGCATCAGGCAGGGCAATGAATGACACAATGATGATGGCACAGACCAGCTCCTCATGGTGTTGCTGCTCTGGGTCTCAATGAGAGATTGAAAAGCCCTTCCATGCATCCAGATTAATATCTTTGTAGATCAGGAAAAATGATTTTACATGCAGAGTGAAATAATGTTTATTACCTAAACAGACTCTGTTACACATGTAATGCTATAGAAAAACACATTACGAACAATATACTTTTAAAAGTGAGGACCTAATATATGTGTGCATGGTAATCGTCCACTCTGATTGCAGGGGCCAGTGGGGATATTGTGATGACCCAGTCTCCTGTCTCTCTGGCTGCAGCTCCAGGATTAATGATCACCATCAACTACAAGTCCAATCAGAGTGTGAACAGCTTCTTAGCCCGATACCAGCCAAAACCCGGACAGGCTCCTAAGCTGCTCATCTGCTCAGCTCCACCCAGGCATCTGGGGCCACCATCTGGTTCAGTGGCACTGGGTCTGGGACAGATTTCTCCATCAACAGCCTACAGTCTGAAAACGTGGCAGATTATTACTGTCAGCAACATTATGGCTTTCCCTCACAGTGCTTTAGTGTGAACACAAACCTCCTCCCCAGGCTGTGTGTCAAGGAGTCTCTGCAGGAGGAGCTGCTTCCTGCCATAGACCCTGAGCTCGAACGCTTCCTCCACCTACTGAGAGCCTGTGTCTCCTGACTTATGTGCAGGAAGGTTTGCAGGGCTCAGGAGACAATTCAGGACTTTGGTGTCTCTATGGTTCCCTGGGTGATTAGAGTGCTCAGTTGCTAACCAGAAGGTTAGTGGTTTGAACCTACTAGATGCTCAGCTGGAGAAAGATGTGGGAGTCTCCTTGCATAAAGATTAAAAAAAAAAAAAAAGATTACAGCCTTGGAAACAGTTTGGGGAGGTTCTACTCTGTCCTAGGGTCACTATGATTTGGAATCGACTCGCCTGCAATGGGTTTGGTTTTTGGTTTGATTTTGACTCCGTGTGGTGGAAAGTCCCTGTAGGAGCATGCATTCTAACCCTCTGTATCAGTTTTCTATTGCTGCTGTAACAAATTACCACAGATTTAGTGGATTAAAACAAAAAGAAATTATCATTTTACAGAAGTCCTGAATGGGTCTCATTGGTCTAAAGTAAAGGTATTGTCAGGGTTGTGTTCTTTTTGGCAAAATCAGGAGAAAATCTAATTCCTTCTTTCCTCTGGTTCTTAGTAGCCTCCTGCATTCCTTGGCTCATGGCCTTCTACCTCCATGTTCACAGTCAGTAATTTTGCATCTCTTTAACTCTTCTTTAGTTTTCATGTCTCCCTCTGACCAGAGCTGAGAAGAGGTCTCTGCTTTTAAGGATTTATGCAATTAGAATGGGCTCAACCTCATAATCCAGGATAATCTCTCCATCTAAAAATTCGTACCCCTAATCACAGCTTTAAAGTCCCTTTTCCATGTAGGATTAGGTATTCACAGGTTCCAGGGATTAGCACATGAACATCTGTGGGGACCACTATTCTGCCCAGCACACCCTCCTATGGCCCCATCTCTCGTGTTGTCAGGAGGCTGTCAGCATGTCCCATAGAGATAAATGCACACAAGTGATCCAAGCAAGGCTCCAGCTCTACTCACTGTTGGATAATATCCACTGAGATTTAATACCTGATGGGTCAACTTCGCTGTGTCTTCTGGACTCTAAAGTCTCTAACTTTAACTCCTTCCCATTATCTGCTATTATCCTCAAAATCTGGGAGTTTTCCAACATGCAATCCTGGTCCCTCAGGATCACACCCTCTACTACGGGCCCTAGTCTGCCTCTCTCCCTCCCTCCCTCCTGGGCCTTCTTTTGCAGATAGGCTTTTCTGCTCAATACCATCTGATTGTGCTTTTTGTAGTCCTACCTCAGTTCCTTTGCTCAGTCCTTCTTTCTCTTTGAAAGCAGATGACAGAAAAGTAAAAAAAAAGAAAAGTCATCTCACAATTATACTTCTCTTTTTAAAGGTCATTCTCTAATTCTCTAATCCCAATGCTCTATAAATGTGCACAGATTTCCCCATGACTGTGATCCTTCAAGTATCAATTTTTTCATACAACTCTGACCCTTTCTAGTCATGTGACCTTAAGTAAGTTACTCCATTACTTAGCCACAAGATTTTCTTGTATGTAAAATGGATGCAATAATTCTACCTATTTTGTAAGCTTGTTAAGAAGTAAGATGATTCAATACATGTAAAATGCTTCAAATAGGGCCTGGCACATAGGGAATACTTGGGCACTACTGTTATTACTATTTTTAACTGCCCCTAACAAGTGGCTGTTTCTTCTCCTTTTTATGAATTTGCATCACTGTATTAGTTTCCTGCTGCTGCTGTAACAAGTTAGCACAAACTTGGTAGTTTAATACAAGTGAAATAAATTATTTCACATTTTGGGAAGCCAGAGTGCAGAAATCAGTATCACTGGGCTGAAATCAAAGTGTCGGCAAGGCCATGATTCTTCCAAAGGCTCTAGCAAAGAATCTGCTCCTTGCCTTATCCGGCTTCTGGTAGCTGCCGACATTCACTGTCTTGCGGCCACATCGCTGCAGTCTTCAAGGCCAGCATCTTTAAATATTTCTCTGCCCTGTCTTCGGATAGCCTTCATTTCTCTGTGTGATCAAATCTTCCTCTTATAGTAGGATGCATGTGATGCCCTTTAGGGTCCATCCTGATAACCCACGATAATCTCCAAATCTCAAAATCCTTAACTGCAAATCACATCTGCAAATTCTTTGCCATATATGGTGACTTGTACATGTTCCAGAATTACCACCTGATAGCTTTGGGGTCCATTATTCAGTCTCCTACCATCACATTAAAAATATACCTTCAAACCACATACGTCATTTTTCTATTGCCTTTCCTTTCATTTTTTGCCTCCATTTCTTTATCTGATCTTGTTTTTATACTCTGCACCATCTTGGGCTTTTAACTACCCTTCAGTAAAGTCAGCCATGGACCCTTAATTTCCAACTCAAATAGTCATTTTAAATTCTTAGCTGTGTTTTCATTACTTTTATATTTCAATAAAAATGATAATGATTAACATTTATGATATACCTTGTATACCTCATTTAATCCTCATAAATACCGTATGAACTAGGTTTTATTGTTCTTTCTGATATCACTGGGATGTTTGTGTGGGATGCAGCAGTGGTCTCTATATGCCTATTCATGGACAGGTGCCATACACTACAAAAGAAAAATCTGGGGACCTTGCTAAAATACAGTTTCCCGAAGCCCAATTCTGGCAATTCTACCAGTCTGGCCACAGCGTGGTTCAATATTCGTTTTTAAAATACGTTCCTAGATGATTCTGATATGCAGCTAATCTAGGAAATCATGATCATCCTTTTTGATTTTTAGCTAGTTTAAGTCATTTTCTGGGAGTCAGTCTGTTTGTTTTTTGTATAATCTTCTGTATTCAAAATTGTTCGAAACAATCCTGGTTTGTATCAACTGCCTCAGTGTCCTGTCCAGTTTAGCCTTGGTCCCAGACTTTTAAAATTTTCTTTTAAATAGACTTTATTTTTTAGAACAGTTTCAGGTTTACAGAAAAATTGTACAGAAAGGACAGAGAGCTACTACATACGCCTGCTGTCCCTGTGCGATGCTTCTCCTCTTAGAAACATTTCACATTCATGTGGTACATTCATTACCACTGATGAACCAATAGTGATACACTAGTATTAACTGATGTTCACAGCTTACATTAGGGTGCACTCTCTGTGTCATACAGTCCTGTGGGTTTTGACAAATGCATAAAGTCAACTCTCCACCATTGTAGGATCATACATCACTGCCTGAAAAATGCTCTGTGCTTCACCTATTCATCCCTCCTTTTTCCTCCTGAACTCCCTGCAACCACTTATTTTTTACTGTCTCTATAGTTTTGCCTTTTGCCTCAGATTTTTAATTTTTCTAATAAAGTATCATTTTTAATTGTCATATAGGGTTGCTATGAGTCAGAATCGACTCAACTGCAATGGGTTTGGTTTTTTGGGTTATTAAAATGACTAGGATGGTTTAAGGCTTCTCCCTCTGAACCACCTTGACATCTGCTGTGGTCCTAGCTGATGAGACCCATGTATCTTGACCAGAACTCTCACCTGAACATGAGGTTAAATCTTAGACTAGAAATAACCCATCTCACTTTTCCTTGTCTTTTGCCTTCCTATCTTGGGACTTTGATCCCATACGCACCAATATTTTGATGATTTTTGACGAGCTCCTCTTAGTCGCAGGTGGTGATGGGGTGATGGGTGAAATATTGGTTGCCTCTCCTCTCACCAGTAATTTGGTTTGCCAGCCAGTTGCGCCCTGGTCTGCAGTACGTCCAAAGCTGCCAGACTGCCACTCAGTGGAGGTACTGGGACATGTTAGAAATGATAGGCTAGTTATAAAGAAAACACATGGGGGAATTGAGACTCTGCAGTCCTGCCATGAAAGTAGTAACAATCTGTAATCTCTTAGTACAGTGGTTTTGTCACTTAACGTATGATGTGAACTTGTGACTCTTTTATTGCTTGGTAACAATTTTTTTTTAAATGTCACTATAAACATTTCTGTTTTCTAGAAATTCAGTTGATTCTTTTTCAGACCTGAAGTGTCCCTTTTTTAGTTTCCTTTATCTTGTATACAATGTCAAGTTTATACTTTATTTCATTAAACAAACTTGTTTAACGCCCATATCTGAAGTGTGACCAGAACTTCTTTGCTTTCAGCTATTTCTGTTGCATTCCATTTGTACTCATGTCCTGTTGTTCTTCTTGTTAGGGGCCATCAAGTCAATTCCGACTCATAGCAAACCTACATACAACAGAAGGAAACCCTCCCTGGTCCTGCACCATCCTCACGATAGTTTCTATGCTTGAGCTTATTGTTGCAGCCACTATGTCAATCCGTCTCATTGAGGGTCTTCCTGTTTTTCCCTGATCCTCTACCAAAAACGATGTCCTTCTCCAGGGACTGATCCCTCCTGATAACATGTCCAAATAAGAGAGACAAAATCATGGGATTCCCCCTTCTAAGCAGCATCCTGATTGTACTTCTTCCAAGACAGATTTGTTCATTCTTCTGGCAGTCCATGATATATTCAACATCATAATTCAAAGGCTTCAATTCTTTCCTGGTCTTCCTTATTCATTGTCCAGCTTTCACATCATATGAGACAATTGAAAATATCATGGCTTCTGTCAGGCCCATTTTAGTCCTTGAAGTGACATCTTTACTTTTGGAACTCTTTTAAGATGTCTTTTGCAGCAAATTTACCCAATGTAATATGTTTTTTGATTTCTTGGCTACTGCTTCCACGGATATGGATTGTGGGTCCAAGTAAAATGAAATCCTTGACGACTTCAATACTTTCTCCGTTTAACACAATGCTGCTTTTTGGTACAGTTATAAGGATTTTTATTTTCTTTATGTTGAGGTATAGTCCATAATGAAAGCTGTAGTTTGTGATCCTTATCAGTAAGTGCTTCAAATCCTCTGCACTTTCAGAAGGCAAGTTTGTCCTACTTACCTTATTTTCTTGGAGGTCAAGAATCATTGACTTCTTGAAGGTATTGGCCCCTGAAAAATTATTTATGAGGTTTCCTGAAGATTTATGATGGATGTGCCCTCTTCCAGAGGAGCTCCTATTTGTTGGCCTATCAGTTGGACTACCTTAATACAATTTCAAGATTGAAGAGTTCCAGGCACATCGAGGCCATGCATACCTAGAATGAAGCTCCTTGAAGAGTTGGTGTTCAATCACAACTTCATTACAAAATCCAGCTTGTTTTTTCCTGTCCATTTTCACAATGAATCTAGAGCCCTCTTATCAGTTTCTAGTTGTTGTGGGAAAGATAGGTGCCACTTTCTCTTTCGTTTACACTTCCTTTGAGATTCGAGGCCTCCTGGACCCTAGCTCAATATAGGGTCCCCGAGGACTTTTCACTTGGGTAAATTCTGGGCTTGTCTTCCAGTTCTCTGGCCCTTGCATAGCCCTGGAATTCAGTCTCAAGTGTGGTCAGTGTCTTTAGAGTATCCTCCAGAATAAAAGCATCTTTACAGCTCAGACATTTTCTAGACTAAGGTGCACCTGACCCAAGCCGTGGTCTTTTCAAACACCTCGTATGCATGGGAAAGCTGGACAATGAAAAAGAAAGACAGAAGAATTGGCACATTTGAATTGTGGTGATGGAGAATACTGAATACTGGATATACCATGGACTGCCAGAGGAATGAGTTAATAAGTCTTAGAAGAAATAAAACCAGAATGCTCTTTAGAGGCAAGAATAGTGAATCTTCTTGCTTACTTTGAACATGTTACCAGGAAAAGCCACTTACTGGAAAAGGACATCATGGATGGTAACGTAGAGGGTTAGTGAGAACGGGGCAAACTCTCAATGAAATGGATAGACGCAATTGCCACAACAATGGACTCAAACATACCAACCATCAAGAAGATGACACAGAATGTTTCATTCTGTCATAGATAAATTCTCTCTGAGTTGGAGTCAACTCGACGATACAACAGTGTTAACATTGACTAGGACTGACCTATATAACCAGTACAATACTGAGGAAATCATACTGCGTGACTTGTGAGGCTAGGTCATTAAAGACTGTGATTTCTGCCTACTTTCCCTGGGATAATTTACTCTAAGAGAGGGCAAATGCCATGTCGTGAGAGCACTCAAACAACCGTATGGACAGGTTTACATGGTGAGAATCTGAGGTCCCTTACTAATAGCCAACTTTAACTTGCCAACTTATGAGTGGCTCACCTTGAAAGCTTTGGATGACAGCAGCTCTGGAGGACATCTTGATAGCAATCTCATGAGAAATCTTGAGCCAGCCAGAACCAACCAGCTAAGCCATTCCCAAATTCCCAACTCACAGAAACAGTGTGGGAAGATAAATGTTTATTGTTGTTTTAAGTTGCAGGATTTGGGGGTGACTTGCTATACAACAATAGATAACTAATGCAGAGTTGTAGTAAGAAATGAAGTAAAATATGGGAATAAATATGGATGTCTATCAGTTGTATGAAATAAAATGTTTTTGGGGGTATACCATATGTGTAGAACCGGTGACCTTTCGGTTAGCAGCTGAGCACTTAACCACTGTACCACCAAGGCTTCTGAAACTATATATGACAGTAACATGTACCTCAGTAGGAAGATCTACAAAGCTAAAATAGTCTATAGTCCTTGAATTGTCCATAAAGAGGTAAATGTGCTAATTTATATACATAGCTGAAATGGTGGTTCTTTTCTCTCTCTTTCTGGTCTTTTCTTGCCTTATAGAGAGTGTGATTTAAAAAAAAAAAAAAGCTTAATTGAAGTAAAATTATCATACAATAAATCACGTCTGTAAAACATGCAATTTGACGTTTGACAGGTATATATTTCTGAAATTATTACCACAATTAAGATGGCAAATATTTTCACATAAATGTTTATTATTATGTCCTCTTAATTAATTGAACTCTTGTTCGCTCAAAAATCCCCTTCCTTAAACATTCTGCATCCCACTTTGAAGTGTGGTGTCTGAGGTCTTAAATGCTAACAAGCGGCCATCTAAGATGCATCAATTGGTCTCAACCCATCTGGATCAAAGGAGAATGAAGAACACTAAGGTCACACGATAACTATGAGCCCGAGACAGAAAGGGCCACATGAACTAGAGACTTACATCATCCTGAGACCAGAAGAAGTAGATGGTGCCCGGCCACAACCGATCATTGCCCTGACAGGGAACACAACAGAGAACTCCTGAGGGAGCAGGAGAACAGTGGGATGCAGACCCCAAATTCTCATAAAAAGACCACACTTAATGGACTGATTGAGACTAGAGGAATCCGGGCGGTCATGAACCCCAAACCATCTGTTGGCCCAGGACAGGAACCATTCCCGAAGACTACTCATCAGATATGGAAGGGACTGGACAATGGGCTGGAGAGAGATGCTGATGAAGAGTGAGCTACTTGTATCTAGTGGACACTTGAGACTGTATTGGCATCTCCTGTCTGGAGGGGAGATGGGAGGGTAGAGAGGGTTAGAAACTGGCAAAATGGTCATGAAAGGAGAGACTGGAAGAAGGGAGCGGGCTGACTCATTAGGGGGAGAGCAAATGGGAGTATGTAGTAAGGTGTATATAAGTTTATATGTGACAGACTGACTTGATTTGTAAACTTTCACTTAAAGCACAATAAAAATTATTTTTTTTTAAAAATCCCCTTCCTTATCCCTGGTAGAGTTGTTTTCTGAAATCTATTTGCTCCAATATTAAAATACTCACTTCGGTGTTTTTTGACTAGTGTTAGAATGGTTAATTTTTTGAAATTTAATCTATTAGTATTTTGCTATTTGTTTTCTATTTGTCCCATCTGTTCTCTGTTCCCTTTTGCTTCTGCTTTTTTTGCCTTCTTATACATTAATTATCGGTTACCATTTCTTTCTATTTCTTTGGTTGGCTTATTAGCTATAACTTTTTGTTTTGTTATTGTATTGATTGCTTTGGGGTTTGTAATACACAATTTTAACTTATCACAGTCTACCTTCAAGTGATATACCACTTCATACATAGATTAGAAACTTAGAATGGTATATTCCATTTCTTCCTTTCCAGGTTTATGCTATTGTTGCCATGCATTGTACTTTTACATATGTTATAAACTCCAGAGTCACCGTCCACATATATCTGTGCTTCTCTCTCTGCAGCTTCTTCTTCTTTGGTACTTTGTCCTGAAAACTTTAGCCACTCCAGTCTTTCTGGACTCTCAGCTCTGTCCCCTCAACTTAGAGTCTGCTGCGCTCCACCTCTGTTCCTCCTTCCTGTGGTACAGCCTGAAAACTCTCTCAGGGCAGCAGGCTAGTGCCATCACAGTGCTCGCTTTGTTTGATTTCTGTCTCGTTATCACTGTCCTTCAATGCCTGATGACCAGGGTCTTGAAAACCATCTATGTGTGTGTGTCTGTGTGTGTATGTATGTATATATATGTTTATGTAAACAGGAAACCCTGGTGGTTCAGTGGTTAAGTGCTACAGCTGCTAACCAAAATGTCTGCAGTTCAAATCCACCAGGTGCTCCTTAGAAACTGTATGGGGCAGTTCTACTCTGTTCAATACAGTCACTATGAGTTGGAATAGCCTCGAGGGCAATGTGTTTGGTATGTGTATACATATGTGTGTGCATATACATATGTTTTGGTTGTTTCACGTGGAGGGAAATCTTTGTTCTTGTTATTACCATATCTTCCCTGAAAGTGAAAGTAGATTTTCCATAGAGGGTTAAAATTTTGGTTGTTCTATCTCTAATTTCTAGAAATTCTGTTTGGTTTTTTTCAAATCTGAAGTATCACTCTTTTTAATTTATGACCCCTTGCACACATGTCATTTTTTTTTAAGTAAACTCACCTCATGCCCAAATCTGAAGTGTGAGCAGAGCTCCTTTTGTTCTCTGCTATTGCTGTTGCATGACTTTCATGTTCATATCCTAGTTCTTACTGTCCTGAATGTCAAGAATCTATGACTTCTTGTTGATATTGGCCCTTGAAAAATCATTTGTGAGGTTTCTGGGGACTTAGAATGGGTATGTCCTCTTCCAGAGAGGCTTCCATTTGTGGACATTACCGTTCTGCTACCTTAAACCAACTTCAAGAGTGGAGAGTTCCAGACCATCTAGGCCATTCATACTTGGAGTAAAAAAATCCTCTCAAGGGCTGATTGCACCCAAAACTCTCCAAGGAAATCTTGTTTGTATTTTCCTGTCCATTTCCACAATGCACCTCTTATCAGTTCCCAGGAAGGGAGTGATAGGTTCCAATTTCTCTTTGGTTCACACTTACTTTCAAATTAGTGGCCCCTTGTACCCTTTTTTTTTTTGTACCCTAGCTCAATGCAGTGTCCCTGAGGACTCCCCCATGGACATCTTCTGGGCCTGTCTTCAATTCTTCTGGCCTTTGCAGAGCCCTGGAATCCAGTCTCATGTGTTTGCAGTGTCTTTAGTGTCCTTCAGGATAAAAGCAGCTCTAGCGCTCAGATACATTTTAGCCATAAACTTTTATTCAAACTTGAGTCAAAAGTTCCTCATTGTCTTCTCCCTTTTTCTCTTCTTTTTTCTTTTGTTGTCTTTTCCCAGCCTTTTTGTTTGTTTGCTTAATCTCACCATGATTGATGATTTCAGGAATCTGCCCAATCATATGTGGAACCTGAATGCATTTAATAAAAATTTTTATTTAAAATAAAGGCTCTTAATGAGGTCATTGAGCCCTCTGCCGTTTTAGAGCTTCTAAGTGATACTGTAGCTTGTAAGTTGACTTCTTTCTTTCCTAATCATTGAATTATACCCTTTGTGATGATATTTTTTTGGTTCTTGATTTACATTGGTTATTTTCACAACCTATTGCCCACGCAGTTTGCTTCCACACTCATTGATTGCTTTGCATAGGCCGCTCCACACCCAGGCTGTTTGCTCAGATACTATAAAAAGGGCCTTTGCAATGTGAGCTGAGCTAAATCAGACACGCAGGGGCAGCGAGATGGTGCCACAGACTCTTGTTCTCATTTCCCTGTTGCTCTGGGTCTCTGGTGAGAAACTTAAAAGTGTTTCAATCCTTCTAGAGTAGCATCTTACCGAATTAAAAAATGATTTTAATATGTAGTGGGAAATGGTGGCTATTTTCAAAATGGACTCAATTACGTGCTGAAACATATTATCTCTAGAAAGCACATTTAAAACGGGATATTTTAATGTGTCTATGATAATACGAGTATAGGTGTCTATGATAATACGAGTATAGGTACGTCAGTGTGATAATTGTCTATTTGTGATTTCAGGTGCCAGTGGGGACATTGTGATGACCCAGTCTACAGCCTCCTTGGCTGTGTCTCCAGGGGAAACAGCTACCATCAGCTGCAAAGTCAGCCAGAGTGTTGGTAGCAACTTAGACTGGTACCAGCAGAAACCAGGACAGGCTCCTAAGCTGCTCATCTATGATGCATCCCGCCATGCATCTGGGGTCCCTGACCGGTTCCGTGGCAGTGGATCTGGGACAGTCTTCACTCTCACCATCAGCAACTTCCAGGCTGAAGATGTGGCAGACTATTACTGTCAGCAACATAATGGCTATCCTCCCACGATGCTTCACCCTCAAACACAAACCTCCTACGCAAGCTTGCAAGCCAGTGAGTCTTCACTGAGCCAGCTGTTTCCTTTCCACTCAGCCCTGACCAAGCACGCTTCCTCTGTCTGCCCCATGGGCCATATCTCCTGACCAATTCCTCAGGTGTTTGCAAGGTCCCGGGGAAAATGAAGGGATGTGGATTTTTTTGAGCTCCTGTTTGTCTGAGATTATTTTTAAAATGCTACAGAAATCTCTTATAGACTTTGTCACGAGTTGTCATATCACAGGAACCTGCATGTTTCACATGGATAGACCATATGACTGATCTGGCATAGGTCCAGTGAGTTTTACACCCTGAAAGATCAATTCTCTTTTCTTTGTGCCTTTTTGACTCTGCAACATTCTAATTTTATTTCCTTCTTCTTTTGGTCTTTTTCTTTCTCTGCACTTACCACACCCTCCCAACAATTGACAGCCCCAATATTAAACCCTGGACCCTTCATTTTCAAAACTTTCCTCAAAGAATGCAGTATTCCTCTTTCTGTTTCCTTCTAGATATCCTGTTCCAGTCATGCTTCTCTGATCAATTTCACTGTAGGTGTTTTCCTACTCTAGCTCTTATTTTACTGTCATTTTCTCTCCATTTCTTTTAGTGGCACCTCATTCTTTGAAAGGCAAGTGTCTAATTCACTAACCCTACCCAAACCCAGTGCTGTCCAGTCGATTCTAACTCACCCTATCACTGAAATATTTGATAGCTTTCCCATGTCATTTTTTCATTAATTGCCAACTTCCTCCTTAAATTTATATCTTGGGCACCAGACCCTAAATAGATAACTTGAAGGGTATCATGGTTCTTTCTTGTTAGCTGCTGTCAGGTTGGTCCCCGATCCACAGAGACCTCATGCCCAATGGGATCAGAACTTGGTGATCCGTAGGGTTTTCATTGATTGATTGATTGATCAGAAATAGATCGCCAGGTCTTTCTTCCTAGATTATCTTAGTCTTGAAGCTCTGGTAACACTTGTTCAGCATCAATGCAACATGCAAGCCTCTACTGGCAGAAGAGTGCATTGGCCAGCTTCCAACCCGGGTATCCCACATGAAGGCAAGACTTGTACCACTGAACCACCACTGCCCCCCACGTTTCTTGAGTCTGCTGTAATTTGAGTGAACGTGCTCATCTCATGTAATACTAGTGAAGCTGGCAGAGGGTAATTGATCATTCCATAATAGTTGTTTTTTAGAAAAATCTATCTACTTTTGTTACATTTTTGTTACAACCTTTATACCACCTCACCATGATTGGTTGATTCTCCAAGTTTCTTCTCTTCTCCCGGCAGGTGGCTGAAAAGCAGGCGCATAAACTCCAAATTTACTCACTATATGGCCTTCCTGGGGTGTCACCAGGAAACACGGGTGGCGTAGTGGGTAAGTGCTACGGGTGCTAACCAAGAGGTCAGCAGTTCAAACCCGCCAGGTGCTCCTTGGAAACTCTGTGGGGGCAGTTCTACCCTGTCCTATAGGATTGCTATGAGTCGGAATCGACTCAATGACAGTGGGTTTGGAGTGGGTTTGGGGTGGCAGGGGCAGCCGTTGCTATTTTTTTAGGACTTTGCCCAGTATTTTTAAAGCCGTGAGCAAAAAACCCATTCACAAAAATTATGCGGACTGCACACGCATTGCAGGACTAAAGATTCTACCCTCACTGGTCATGAGAAAGTGTGTCACCCTCTAAAAAAAAGTAGCAAATCTGCCTTAGGTCAGGGAGCTGGCAGCCTTAGGTCATGAGACTCTGCCTGCCTCCCAGTTTGCAAACTGTGAATAAACCTTCTTCCAACCCCGAGTCTGGCTGACTTCAATTTGCTAGTGTGCTGGGCAAGAACCTATTAGTTGTCAGCTTTATTTGGTACCCCAGGTGGGCACAGTGGAGACTCCCGCTTGGGTTAAGTTAGGTTCTGAAATCTCCTGGGAAGGGCGCCCTGCACCCTCCATTGGGTTGGGAGGACTTTCTGGGTGGCACCAGCCCCGGACCGGACCACCCGCAAGTCCCCCATTGGAGAACAGAAACGTTCTGATGGTGCCATGAAACAGGTACCTCTTTTAAATTTCATTTTGGAGTAGCTAAAAAGGGGTGGATTGTGTCCTTGGTAACAGGTGTTACTAGGCCTTGTAGTGATCTCGCTGTGTCCTGGGGCTGAGTCCCCACCTGCATGAGGGCAAAGCCCTTGATCCCCACACCTAAAGGACACCTGGGGAGACTGTCGCTGTGTCCTGGGGATGAGCCCCCCCTCCGCCCCCGGAAGAGGGCATAGGTCTCCACCTGATGTTTCCTCTCATTCCCTGCACATTTGTTTTTGGTCGTGATGTGGTTGCAGGATCTGGTTAAGGAATATTATCTGTGTGTCTTGGGCCCCTCCCCTTGTTTGTCGCCTGTTTTAGCTAGAAGACTTGACTGGCTCAAATCCAGGGCCCTTCCTGCACAGGATGCTTTTATCTCTCTCTTCTAAGTACTGTACTGAAACACTCTATTTTCAGAAACCGAGTGTTCTATAAGACACTAATTTAGTTGGAGCAAAATACCCTCCTTGCCAACATTGGCTCTGGAAGGTGTGGTACTTGAATTGTGCTGCCTGAGATTGTTTATCAGGGTAACCAAGTTCTTCCCCTTCATATAGCCAGGGCCTCTGGAATACATCCTTCCCCTGGCAAACTAATTAGAAAGGATAATACCCATAAACAAGATGGGCACCACTCAGCCCACCCCTAAACCATCCCCTTTAGAGTGCACCTTGACACTTTGGGATTTTTTTAAAAAACTGGTGACACCAGGAGGAAGCGTTTGAGGTACCCTGTGGCACAGCTTGGCCTCAATATAATTTAGAAGATCAGAAGTAGCCAGCTGAGGGAAGTCTGCACCACAATACCATTTTGCAGTTAGATTTGTAAGAGAGCCCATAAGTGGGATGAGGTGCCTTATGTTCCAATGTTCGTGACTCTGTATTATAATCAGGGATTACAACAGCAGTGTAAATTGATGGTTCAGGTTAGTCAGAAGTCTAAACAAGTTCTGGAGGCAGAAGAGTCCAAAATTATAGTGGGACCGCCACCACCATATAATCTTGTTTACCCTGAGATTCCCCAAGTCGTTCCTGACAACTCTGGCCCTGGGGCCTCAGGGCTAGCCCCCACCAATGCCGGGACCCCAGGAACAGGAATGTTCTCCCCACCTCATACCCACAGTGGTGCTACATTTGGCCAGGAACAGTCCATTTCCTCAACTAGCCAGAGTATTGTCAAAGAGAGTGATCTAGAAATAGGCCAATTCCCTTTAAGAGAGGCACCGGCTGAAACAGGAGTAGATGGGAAAATTAGGAACACTTTGGTGCATGACCCCTTCACCACTTCAGATTTGTTTAACTGGAAAAATAATCTCCCAACATACCATCAGGGCCCTCAAAAGATGCATGACATATTTTGGTCCATAAAAAAAATTTTTTTTTTTTTTTTTTTTTTTAATATCCTGGGCGGATTGCTAGTCCCTGGTGGAAGTTCTTCTTTCTTCTGAAGAGAGGAGAATGGTTTTGGAAAAGCCTAGACAGTTCACTGGTAAAGAACATAATAAAGACCCCAAAAATCCTGATAAATTGCCAGCCAATGATGCAGTCCCTGGAGCTGATCCAGAGTGGAGTTACAATTCGGAGGGCATGAGTAGGCCGAGGCATTATAGAAAGTGCTTACTAGAAGGCCTTAAAACTGGGGTACAAAAACAGAAAAGCCTTTCAAAAATTTATGAAGTAATTCAGGGACCTAAAGAAAACCCCTCTGATTTCTTGAAAGAATTTTTCAGGCCTTCCGGAAACACACTGACATGGATCCTGAAGCCACTGAGAATCAATGAATGGTTAATATCATCTTCATAGGACAAGGCTGTGCAGATATCTGCAAAAAACTCCAGATATTGGATGGAAGACCAGGTATGCCTGTCTCTCAATTAGTTGAAATAGTCTTTAAAGTTTTTAATAACAGGGAACAGGAACAAGAGCAGAAGAAAACTTGCTGAGCCAGACAACAGTCTACCCTGCTGATGGCAGCCTTAACTGGGAAACCATTCCCCTCACCACATCAACTGGAATCAAGAGAATGGAAAAAAATCCTCCATCGGAACTCTGGCCCCCTGAGAAGGGACCAGTGTGCCTTCTGTCATAAAGAGGAACACTGGAAAAACGAATACCCTGAACAAGGCTGGCCAGCCAAGCATATAGTGAGTAACCCCCAATCATGAAGCGTCCTGGGGCTTCCCACAGACTGGCTCCAACTAGGAGACACCATCACCATCTCCCCTGAAGAGCCTCAGGCTAACCTAACAATAGAGAGAAGGCCAATACAATTCCTCTTAGACACAGGCGTCACCCACTCAGTTTTAAATGATCCCCTTACCTCACCCTTGAATTCCAAAAAGACTCTAATTTTTGGTGTGTCAGGAAAAGTAAATGATTAAAACTTTTTAAAGCCAGCTATATGCACAACTGGGAGCTCCATTCTCACTCATCAATTCCTGTACATACCAGAATGCCTGACCCCTTTATTGGGAGGGGATTTGCTCTCCAAATTAGGGGCCAGTATCTCCTTTGACGGGACTAAAAACCCAGTTATCCAAATCCAGGCTCCAGCTGAGGAGGGCTCGTGGTTACAAGCGGTCCTCCTGCCCCAGAGGATAGACAACTCTTCCCAAATACTGGAACACATCCTACAAGAAGTAGACACCATTTTATGGGCTAGTGGAGAGCTTGGGAGAGCAGTATGTGCAGCCCCAGTGGTAATCAAACTAAAGGAAGGGGTGAAGACTCCCAATCTAAAGCAGTTTCCCATAAGAAGAGAGGATTTTGTAGAATATGGATCCCAAACTTTAGACTGATAGCAAAACCCCTTTACAAAGCTAAAAAATGGGGATGGAGACCCATTCATTTGCTCTGCTAGCTGTCAACAGGCCTTTAAGGAAATAAAGGCTACATTATTAAAGGTCCCCACTTTGGGCCTCCCTGACTTGGAAAAGCCGTTCATCTTTACACCCATGAATGCAAAGAAATGGCCCTGGGAGTCCTTACCCAGAGTCTGGGGCCTCACCAGAGGCCCCTAGGATACTTCTCCAAGCAATTGAATTTGCCCTCACAGGGATGGCCTCCCTGCCTGAGGGCAGTAGCAGCTGCCTGCAAACTAATTCTAGAGGCCGAAAAACTATCTCTAGACCAGCCTCTGACTGTGCACACTTCTCACGCAGTGATTGCCCTTCTGGAACAAAAAGGAGGCCTTGGGCAAACTGGGTAAATACCAAGCTATACTGATAGACAACCCAGCTATAACTCTGGTCACTGGAACCCAGTTAAATCCAACCACACTATTGCCACTCCCTGAAAATCCTTCTCTAATTCATGATTGTTTGCAGACGATAAAAGAAACATACTCCAGCAGGCCAGACCTATGAGACACTCCTTTCAAGGAGGGTTTCCAGTGGTATGTTGATGGGAGTAGCGTCATAGAAGAAGGAAAGAGAAAGGCCGGATATGCATTTGTTTTCCTTGAACCCGCACAGGTTGTTGAAGCAGAACCCCTGCCTGTAGGGACCTCTGCCCAAAAAGCCAGACTTGTTGTTCTAACCCGAGCCCTAACCTTCGCAAAAGGTAAGATTGTGACAATCTGGACTGACCCTCATTACGCCAAGAGAGGGGCCTTCTAACATCAGCACATAAGGAGATAAAACATGGGGGATAGATTTTGGCATTGTCGAAACCTGTTCAAATGCCTCAAGGGGTAGCAGTAATTCACTGTAAGGAACACCAAAGGGAAAACACTCCTGATGCAGCCCTGGCTGATTTCACAGCAAAACAGGCAGCAAGAAGGATAGCTCAGACTGAAGAACCACTATCAGTACAGGGCCTGATCATTCAGCATCCTCAGGAACACTTTAATCCAACATACACAAAGGAGGATTGAGAGTTAATAAAAGAATGAGGATTTTCAGTAGACCCCAGCCAGTCACATGAGTGGTATAAAAATCCTGCAGGAATTATCTACTTACCACGACTCATAGCATGGAACATTTTGAGGACCTTATATGAAGCCACCCATTGGGGACAGGAGGTGACAACCAGAGGGATTAAAAGGCATTTTGCAGGGAAAAAGCTCCTTCGGATTATAAAAACAATTCACACACGATGCATCCAAAATAACCCAAAAAACTGGCCTCTTCTGCCCCCTGGTGTCTAGTTTACAGGCAAGGGTCCAGCTGAAGACTGGGAAGGAGGTGTTAAAGCCGTGCCCAAGGCGCCTGGAAACCTGAGTTACCTCCTAGTATTTGTAGACACTTTTTCCAATTGGATGGAGGCATTTCCAACTCAGACAGAAAAAATCTTTTGAAATATCAAAGGTTCTGTTAGAACAAATTTTCTAAGGTTCGGCATGCCCATCACCCTTCATTCAGACAATGGGCCAGCTTTTGTCTCTGAAGTAACTCAACAGGTATCAATGGCACTCAACATTACTTGGAGGCTACATGCTGCCTGGAGACCACAGTCTTCTGGAAAGGTAGAAAAAATTAATCATACCCTGAAGAAAACTATAGCAAAAATACATCAAGAAACTACGAAAATGGATAAGGGCCCTGCCACTGGCTCTCTTGAGGATTCAGTGAGCCCCAGGAAGCAGACTTAATTTAAGCCCCTATGAAATGATGTATGGGAGACCCTTCCAGATAGACCATGCTCAGTTTCCTAACAGTGAGGTAGATCCTAAAGGTCAGATTAGGACTTTGCTCTCACAAATTCAAGCCTCATTAAAGACTGTACAGCCTGGAGGCTGCTGGACCCACCTGATGGCCCATTACACCCCTTCTTACCAGGTGATTGGGTCTTGTTAAAACATTGGAAGGAGGATCAAGACCTCCAGCTGATATGGGAGGGACCCTAGTTGGTGTTACTAACCACATATTCTTCTCTGAAGCTTGAAGGAATAAAACCGTGGGTTCATTATTCTTGAGTAAAATCAACAGCCACCCCAGCAAGTCCTGGTACTAGAAAACCAGACAACAAGATCACGGAGCCTGACTGGACAGTAGAACCACAAGAAGGACTCAAGCTGTTGTTCCAAAGGCCCAGACCTGATAAGCAAAACTTTCTGCTAATAATAAATGTAGTAGAGATTTTAGGACTTCCCTTTACTAGAGCTCTTTGCCTAATATTCTGGTTGGTCTTTACTTGCCAGCTGCCCATCTTTGGATACGTTTGTTTCCCTTGGTGTTAAAGGTTTAATTCTCAAGAATTAATTGCTTCTGTAAGATTCTTAAGATGAAGCCCTTTCTCACAGTGCTCCTGAGACTCTTTATACTATCCCCTTGGGCACAAGGCTCTGAAAACTGGGAAAATAATTCCTTTTACCAAGTTTTAAAAGCTATCAGTGAAGGCCTGCCAATTCATTTATGTTGGATATGTTTTTCCCCTCCCACGAAAACATCAGAACCCAAACCCAGTGCCGTCGAGTCAATTACGACTCATATCGACCCTATAGGACAGAGTAGAACTGCCCTAAATTCTCACAGTGCCTAACTACTCCCAGGTGCCATCCCCCACTGTCAACCATACCAGTCCCTCCCCCCCACCAAAGATCCCTTGCTCTTCCGTTTCATTAAACCTCCTATGGTTAGGTTTAACTGTACTGGAGTTCTGAACAGACCTACCCAGCAGGTACGTCTTTTGACATATGGCTCAAAGGAGAACTAAAGGAGACCTATGTCACGGCCCAGGCCCAGATAGAAAACTTGACTTTAATAGATAGTTGGAACACCTTCCGCTTCGAGGATTGTGAAATCTCCTTAAAAATGCCAACAGCACTGCTCTGATATGTTGTTCCATGAGCAAGGTACAAAAGGGCAAGGGAGTTTGTCTAGTGAGTGTTTGGGAGCAGGTGAGTTGGGTGCCCAACTTCAATACCTCCGTCCAAAGAGAAAAGGCAAAACAATCCTGTAATTCATTCCAGTGGGACTGTTGGGCACACACACCCCCTATTTCCCCTGGGCCCAGCTATTTTGGCCTGTTGGGTTGAAATCTTTCTGAGAACAGGTGGCTCAGGGAGGCCCAAGATATTCTGACCACCATGCCTTCAAAACTCTCTTTCTGTGCCCCACAAGGGTATGCTTGAGTGTGTGGTTACTCCCCACTACCTAGCAGTTCCTACCCGACTAAGTGTGGTCCTGATGGGTGGGTCCTTGAGTGCCTAGACGCTGTGATTCATGGGGGAAAACGTACTTTAGGCTTCTTAACGCCAACCCAGTGTTCCATACAGATCTCATTCCCTGAAACAGCACCTAGCACAAATGGGCTATAGGACTGATTCTGGCAGGAATTGGAGTTGCTATAGAAATGCTTGCTCCTGGGGAGGATTTGCCTATCATGAGCCAACCTTAAAAAATTTAACCCAGACCACTGAGACCATAGCGTAGTCCTCAGGCCAGGCAATAGAAGCTTGACAGAAATCCTTAGACTCCCTGGCCAAAGTGGTCTTGGACCACCAGATTGTACTGGACTGCCTGCTGGCAGAACAAGGAGAAGTGTGTGCAGTAGCAGACACCTCTTGCCGCACATATAAATTCCTCTGGCCAGGTTGACATCAGTGTAAAAAAGATATAAGACCAGGCCCTGTGGCTCCATAATTTTAACCAAGGATCAAATGCCCAGGATATATGGCAAGCCGTAAAAAGTGCACTTCCCTCACTCACCTGGTTTCTTCCTCTGTTGGGTTCCCTGGTTGCAGTTTTCGTCTATTGCTCTTTGGTCCCTGTATATTCAAGCTTCTTGTTAGATTTGTGTCTTCCAGGATTGAAAAATTCCATTTGCAAATGATGCTCCAACAAGGCTTTCTACCTATCCCTCCAGATGGAGCTGTGAGTTGATTCTATGAGGGCCCTATAGAACCAGACCAATGCCTGTATTCAGCTTGAAGATGTTATAGAAGAATGACCTTTGCCCCTATTTCCCTTTAAGATTAAAGGGACCAGTATTAGAGGAGGGAATGAAGGGGGCAGAGGATTATTGACCATCCTGTAATAGTTGCTTTTCAGAAGTCTAGTCTTGTTACATTTTTGTTACAACACCTCACCATGATTGGTTGATTCCCCAGGTTTCCTCTTTTCTAGCAGGAGGCCAAGGCGCACATGCACCAACTCCAAATTTACCTGCTATACAACCTTCCTGGGGTGGCAGTAGCAAGGTGTCATAATTTTTTTAGGACTGTGCACAGTATTTTTTAGAGCCATGCACAAAAACTCACAAAAATTATGCAGACTGTGCACACATCAGAGGGCTGAATCCTCCCCTTACTGGTCATGAGTATGTATGTCCGTCCCTATATAAGGAGCAAATCTGCCTTAGCTCAGGGAGCTGACAGCCTTAGGTGGTGAGACCCTGCCTGCCTCCAAGTTGGCAAACTGTGAACAAACCTTTCTGTTCTTTCCACCCCTGCTGGACAAGAACCTGTTAGTTGTCGGCTTCACTAGAAAAACTGGCATTCTAGTATTACCTTTGCACTAGAATTATTATGAAATTGGAGCCCTGGTGGTGCTGTGGTTAAGAGTTCAGATGCTAACCAAAAGGTCCACAGTTCGAATCCACCAGCGGCTCCTTTGAAACCCTGTGGGGCAGTTCTATTCTGTCCTATATGGTTGCTGTGAGTCAGAATCAAATCAACAGTTACAGTTTATTATTACTATTATTATGAAATACATGGGTTAATGAAATTTTGCTTCAGATAAGATCTCAGCAGACTTGATCAGCACACTCTGAACGCTCTTACTTACATAACAAGGTCTTTCCTCTAACATGGGAAATGTTTTTAAAGTACTGATCCCTTTATTCAAAACATATTTATTGGGGCTTACTGGCTGTCATGGACTAAAATATTGCTTTCATTCTAGTTGAGGGAGGCACAGAATCAACATCCGCATAAATAAAATATTTACTATTTTTTGTAAGTGCTATGAAGAAAAATAAAGCAGGGAAGGGGATAAAAGCATGCTGAGTTAAAAGCGAGTAGCAATTAAATGTAGGATGAAGTAAACTGGGTGGTAGCTGATGTAGAAAGGCCCATGAGCCTTTCATCTCTTTGACATGTATATAGTTGACTAGCCATCAGCTGGGGCTATTGGGGTGACTGGGCCATATCTCTCTCATCCTCTGCCAGACTAACCGTAGCTTGTTTGTATGGCAGTTGATAGAAAACAAGAGCACACAAGGCATCTTGAAGCCTAAACTAAATACTGGTACGAGATGTTCTGCATTCTATGAAGTTTGCTTCATTCTGTGGATCAACACAATTCACAAAACCAGCTCATATCCAAAGGGAAAGTAAATAACACTTAACACCTGATGGGAGGAGATGCCAAGTCATATTACAAAAAAGCATGAATACAGGGAAGGGTAAAGAATTGGGGATTTTTTTTTTTTTAACTTTTATTAAGCTTCAAGTGAACGTTTACAAATCCAATCAGTCTGTCACATATAAGTTTACATACATCTCACTCCCTACTCCCACTTGCTCTCCCCCTCTTGAGTCAGCCCTTTCAGTCTCTCCTTTCGTGACAATTTTGCCAGCTTCCAACTCTCTCTATCCTCCCATCCCCCCTCCAGACAAGAGTTGCCAACACAATCTCAAGTGTCCACCTGATATAATTAGCTCACTCTTCATCATCGTCTCTCTCCCCCCCGCTGACCAGTCCCTTTCATGTCTGATGAGTTGTCTTCGGGGATGGTTCCTGTCCTGGGCCAACATAAGGTTTGGGGGCCATGGCCGCCAGGATTCCTCTAGTCTCAGTCAGACCATTAAGTTTGGTCTTTTTATGAGAATTTGGGGTCTGCATCCCACTGATCTCCTGCTCCCTCAGGGGTCCTCTGCTGTGCTCCCTGTCAGGGCAGTTATCGATTGTGGCCGGGCACCAACTAGTTCTTCTGGTCTCAGGATGATGTAGGTCTCTGGTTCATGTGGCCCTTTCTGTCTCTTGGGCTCTTAGTTATCGTGTGACCTTGGTGTTCTTCATTCTCCTTTGATCCAGGTGGGTTGAGACCAATTGATGCATCTTAGATGGCCGCTTGTTAGCATTTAAGACCCCAGACGCCACATTTCAAAGTGGGTTGCAGAATGATTTCATAATAGAATTATTTTGCCAATTGACTTAGAAGTCCCCGCAAACCATGTTCCCCAGACCCCCGCCCTTGCTCCGCTGACCTTTGAAGCATTCATTTTATCCCGGAAACTTCTTTGCTTTTGGTCCAGTCCAATTGAGCTGACCTTCCATGTATTGAGTGTTGTCTTTCCCTTCACCTAAAGCATTTCTTATCTACTGATTAATCAATAAAAAACCCTCTCCCACCCTCCTTCCCTTCCCTCCTCGTAACCACAAAAGTATGTGTTCTTCTCAGGTTTACTATTGCTCAAGATCTTATAATAGTGGTCTTATACAATATTTGTCCTTTTGCCTCTGACTAATTTCGCTCAGCATAATGCCTTCCAGGTTCCTCCATGTTATGAAATGTTTCAGAGATTCGTCACTGTTCTTTATCGATGCGTAGTATTCCATTGTGTGAATATACCACAATTTATTTACCCATTCATCCGTTGATGGACACCTTGGTTGCTTCCAACTTTTTGCTATTGTAAACAGAGCTGCAGTAAACATGGGTGTGCATATATCTGTTTGTATGAAGGCTCTTGTATCTCTAGGGTATATTCCGAGGAGTGGGATTTCTGGGTTGTATGGTAGTTCTATTTCTAACTGTTTAAGATAACGCCAGATAGATTTCCAAAGTGGTTGTACCATTTTACATTCCCACCAGCAGTGTATAAGAGTTAAGAATTGGGGATGTTTTTGTAATCAATCTGCAATAGATGGCAATGGGAGGCTGCCCTGAGAAGGTATGATCAAAGTCTTAATGTTGGTGAGGAAAAGAGCTATGGGAATATCTCCAGCAAATAAGGTCGTAGTTAGAGAAAACAGCAAATTTCTAAAGCAGAAATATAGCCAGTGTATTGGGAGAGAAGAGAGGAAGCCAGTGTTGCTGGAGTCGAGCTGTGATGAGATTACTGGGACATAAGATCAAAGAGGGGTTATTTTGTAGGGTACTGTAGGCCACTCTAAGGATTTAGGCTTTTCTTGGAATGACGTGATAATAACTGGAAAATTCTGAATAGAGGATATGATTTAATTTGTAGTTTAACAGCACAAAGAGATATAAGTTAGGAGGCCATTACTATCATCCTGCCTATAGAAGATGATTGCTTTGGTGGATGGTGGTAATAGTGGAGGGGGTAAGGAGAGGTCTGTTTTTTGGAAATAGAGACACCAACATGCTGATGGTTGTGACAAGGAGTGTGAGATGAAAAGTAGATCCTAAAATGATTCCAAGGCTTTGCTCTGAGTAAATAACCAGAAGGGTGGACTTGACATTTATTTAGATAGGAAACACTCTGGGAGGAGTGGATTTGGGGATGAAGATTAGGAATTTTATTCTGAACGTTTTAAGTTTGAGATGTGTATTAGATTTCATGTGTGGGTGTCAAGTAGACCATTGGATTTATGGGAACAGATATGGCAAGGGATCTAACTCTTAAGCAAAAAGCTAAGGATTTAACTCTTAGGTTAAAAATAAGCACTGAATAGATGGAGAACAGAAGAAGCCCAGGGACTGATGAGCTCTGAAGCAGGGGAGACGAGGAGGAAGCAGCAAAGGAGTCTGAGGCGGAGCAGTGTGGATGGATGAAAAAAGGAAAATGCGACACCCTGGAGCTCGATATGGAGATTGTATCCAGAAGGAGGACTTTGTCAATGTGCTAAATGCTACTCATTGATCTGGAAGATGAGGACTGGTATGTGACCATCGGATTTGGCAGCATGGAGGTCACTAGTGACATTGAGTAGAGCAGTGAAACAGTAGGGCTAACGCCATGAATAGAGGGTGCCCCAGAGAGAATAGGAAGAGAGGATTTGGCGTTTGTGACTCTACAACTTTTTCAACGAGCTTTATGGTGAAGGAGAAGAGTGAAACAGGGCATAACTAGAGGGAGATGTGAGATCTAGAGAGTTTTTTAGAATGTTATTTGTGTGGTGATGGAAATGATTCTAAAGGGAGGGGAACATGACTATTTCTGGAAAGAAAGGAGAGAAATGCCAAAGAATGCTCTTGAGGAGTCCAGAGGTATGGACCAGAGGACTGGCTACAGATACGAGGACTGTCTCCTCATTTACAGTAATAGGAAAGACAGTAGAGTGTGGGGGTGCCAGTGGATCAGTAGATACAAGGGAGTACTTTTACGTATAAATTCCAGAGGCACTATCCCCATATATCTGTAGTTCTTCTTTGGTATTTTGTCCTGAAAACTTCAACCACTCTAGTCTCTCTGGATGCTCAGCTCTGTCCCCTCAACTTACAGAGTCTGCTGGGCTCCACCTCTCTTTCGCCTCCCTGTGGTGCAGCCGGAAAACTCTCTTAGGGCAGCTGGCTAGTGCCATCATAGTGCTCACTTTGTTTGATTTCTGTCTCTGTTATCAAATCCTTCAATGCCTGATGGCTAGGGTCTTGAAAACCATCTGTGTGTGTGTGTATAAATACATATGTGTGTGCATATACATATATTTTGGTTGTTTCACCTGGAGGAAAAACCTCATTCTTGTTATTACCATATCTTGCCTGGAAGTGAACGTGGATTTTCCACTGAGATTTAAAATTTTGCTTGTTCAATCTCTAATTTCTAGAAATTCCGTTGTATTCTTTTTCGAATCTACAGTGTCACTCTTCTTAGTTTCTTATACCTTGCACTCATGCTGTTTGTCATTTATTTTTTAAATAAACTCACATCATGCCCAAATCTGAAATGTGAGCAGAACTCCTTTTGTTCTGTGTTATTTCTGTTGCATCACATTCATGTTCATATCCTAGTTATCTTACTTTCTTGGATGTCAAGAATCTGTGACTTCCTGTTGGTACCACCCCTTAAAAAATCATTTGTTAGGTTTCCTGAGGATCAGTTGTGCTCTCTTCCAGAGAGGCTTCCATTTTTGGACTCTACCATTCTGCTACCTTAAACCGATTTCAAGTTTGAAGAGTTCCAGACCACCTAGGCCATGCATACTTGGAGCAAAAAAATCTCTCAAGGGTTGATGACTGCCAAAACGTCCCCCAAGAAATCTTGTTTGTCTTTTCCTGTCCATTTCCACAGTGCAGCTCTTATCAGTTCCTTGGAAGGGAGTGATAGCTTCCAGTTTCTCTTTGGTTCACATTTACTTACTTATTAGTGGCCCCTTGTGCCCTAGTTCAATATAAGGTCCCTGAGCTCTGCGGGGCAGTTTTACTTTGTCCTACAGGGTCGCTATGAGTCAGAATCGACTCGACGGCAGTGGGTTTGGTTTTTTTGGTTTTGAGGACTCCCTACATGGACAACTACTGGTTCTGTCTTCCATTTCTCTGTCCTTTTCAGACCCCTGGAATCCAGTCTCAAGTGTTTGCAGTGTCTGTAGAGTGTCCTTCAGGATAAAAGTGTCTTTGGAGCTCAGATATTTTGGCCACAAACTTTTATTAAAAATTTGAGTCAAAAATTCATCATTTTCTTCTCTCTTTTTCTCTCCTTTTTTGTTGTATGTTCCCAATATTTTTTAGTTTGTTTAATTTCACCATGATTGTGGATTCAAGAATCCTAGCCCTTCATTTATGGAAACAACGCATTTTATAAAATTCTTTTATTTAAAATGGAGGCTCTTAATCAAACCACTTAGCTTTCTGCATTTTAGAGCTTCTAAGTTGATATTATAGCTTGTAAGTTGCCTTCTGTCTTTTCTAATCATTGAATCACAGTTTTTGTGAAGATATTTTTGGTTCTTGATTTTCATTGGTTACTTTCACAACTTATTGCGCATGCAGTTTGCTTCCATGCTCATTGATTGCTTTGCATAGGCCCCTCCACACCCAGGCTGGCTGCTCAGATCTTATAAATGGGGCTTTTGCAATGTGAGCTGATCTGCATCAGGCAGACAGGGCAGCAAGATGGAGCCACAGACCCTGGCCCTCATGTCCCTGTTGCTCTGGTTCTCTGCTGAGGAATTTAAAAGTGCCTCAATTCTTCTAGAGTAGCATTGTTCCATAACTGAAATATGATTTCAATAATATGTAGTAGGAAATGATGGCTACTTCCAAAATGGACTCAGTTATGTGTTGAATCACATTATCATTAGAAAGCGCATTTAAAATGGGATATTTTTATGTGTCTGTGATAAAGCGTATATAGGTATCTATATGTCATGATTGTCCATTTGTGATTTCAGGTGCCAGTGGGGACATTATGATGACTCAGTCTCCAGCCCCTCTGGCTGCATCTCCAGGAGAAACGGTCACTATCAGCTGCAAGTCCAGGCAAAATGTGGGTACAACGTCAGCCTGTTACCAGCAGAAACCAGGACAGCCTCCTAAGCTGGTCATCTATTGGGTATCTAGCCTTGCATCTTTGGTCCCTGATCAGTTCCGTGGCAGTGGGTCTTGGACAGACTTCACTCTCACCATCAGAGGCCTCCAGTCTGAAAATGTGGCAGATTATTAATGTCAGCAAGATTGTAGCACTCCTGCCACAGTGCTTCAGCCTTGGACACAAACCTGCTACCCAAGCTTGCAGGCCAGTGAGCACCAACTCTTTCCTTTCTGCTTAGTCCTGACTATGCACACTTTGTCTGTCTGTTCCATAGACTGCATCTCCTGACTAATTCCTGGGGTGTTTGCAAGGCCGAGGAGAAAATGAAGAGACATGGATTTTTTGGGGGCCCCTTTTTGTCTGAGATTATTGTAAAAATGCTGCAAAAATCTCTTATAGACTTTGTCAGGAGTTGTTATATCACAGAAAACTACATGTTTCACATGGATAGACCACATGACTGATCTGGTACAGGGTCCAGTGAGTTTTACACCCTGAAAGATAATTCTCTTTTCTTTGTACCTTCTTGACTCTGCAACATTCCAGTTTTATTTCCATGTTCTCTTGGTTTTCTTCCTTTCTCTGCACTTACCACACCCTCCAAACCCTTGATCTTCCCAATTTTAAACCCTTGGCCCTTCATATTCATAACTTCCCTCAAAGAAGGCAGTATTCGTCTTTCTGTTTCCTTCCACATATTCTGTTTCCAGCCATGCTTTTCTGATCAATGTCACTGAAGGTGGTTTCCTATTCTAGCTCTTATTTTGCTGTACTTTTCTCTCCATTTCTTTCAGTGGCACCTCATTCTTCCAAAGGCAAGACTCTAATTCACTAACCGTTTCACTCTAGAAATATTTCATAGTTTTCCCATACCATTTTTTCATTAATTGCCAATTTCCTCTTTAAATTCATCTCTTGGGCACCTGAGTCTAATTAGATAACTGAAGGATACCATGGTTCTTTCTTATTAGCTGCTGTCAGATTGGCCCCCAATCCACAGAGACCTCATGCACAATGGGATCAGATCATGGTGATCCATAGGGTTTTCATCGATTGATTTATCAGAAATAGATCACCAGGTCTTTCTTACTAGATTATCTTAGCCTTGAAGCTCTGGTGACTATTGTTCAGCATCACTGTAACATGAAACGCTCTACTGGCTGATGGATGATGGATGCACAATGAGGTGCATTGGCCAGCAATCGAATTCAAGTGTCCCACATGGAAGGCAAGATTTCTACCACTGAACCACAATTGCCCCATGTTTCTTTAGTCTGCTGTAATTTCAATGAACATGCTCATCTCATGTAATAAAAGAAAAACTCCTGGCATTGTGCTGTTATTTCTGCCCTAGGTATTATTATGAAAATGGAGCCCTGGAGGTACAGCAGTTGAGAGCTCGGCTGCTTACCAAAAGGTTGGCTGTTTGAATCTACCACCCTCTCCTTGAAAATCCTATAGGGCAGTTCTACTCCATTCTATAGGGTTACGATGAATTGGAATCAAATCAATGGTAACAATTTTTATTTTTGTTATGATTATGAAATACATGGGTTAATGAAATTTAACCTCAGGTAAGATCTCAGCAGACTTGATCAGCACACTCTGAACACTCTTACTTACATAAAAAGGCCTTTTCTTAAACAGTTAGAAATAGAACTACCATAAAACCCAGAAATCCCACTCCTCGGAATATACCCTAGAGAAATAAGAGCCTTTACACAAACAGATATATGCACACCCATGTTTATTGCAGCTGTGTTTACAATAGCAAAAAGCTGGAAGCAACCACGGTGTCCATCAACGGATGAATGGGTAAACAAATTGTGGTATATTCACAAAATGGAATACTACGCATCGATAAAGAACAGTGACGAATCTGTGAAGCATTTCATAACATGGAGGAACCTGGAAGGCATTATGCTGAGTGAAATCAGTCAGAGGCAAAAGGACAAATATTGTATAAGACCACTATTATAAGATCTTGAGAAAGAGTATAAACTGAGAAGAACACATTCTTTTGTGGTTACGAGGGGGGGAGGGAGGGACGGTGGGAGAGGATTTTTTACTGATTAATTAGTAGATAAGAACTACTTTAGGTGAAGGCAAGGACAATACTCAATACATGGAAGCTCAGCTCAACTGGACTGGACCAAAAGCAAAGAAGTTTCTGGGATAAACTGAATGCTTCAAAGGTCAGCAGAGCAAGGGCGGGAGTTTGGGGACCATGGTTTAAGGGGACTTCTAAGTCAATTGGCAAAATAATTCTATTATGAAAACATTCTGCATCCCACTTTGAATTGCAGCGTCTGGGGTCTTAAATGCTAACAAGCGGCCATCTAAGATGCATCAATTGGTCTCAACCCACCTGGAGCAAAGGAGCATGAAGAACACCAAGGTCACACGATAACTAAGAGCCCAAGAGACAGAAAGGGCCACATGAACCAGAGACCTACATCATCCTGAGACCAGAAGAACTAGTTGGTGCCCAGCCACAATCGATGACTGCCCTGGCAGGGAGCACAACAGAGAACCCCTGAGGGAGCAGGAGAACAGTGGGATGCAGACCCCAAACTCTCACAAAAAGACCAAACTTAATGGTCTGACTGAGACTAGAGGAATCCCGGAGGTCATGGTCCCCAAACCTTCTGTTGGCCCAGGACAGGAAACATTCCCAAAGACAACTCATCAGACATGAAAGGGACTGGACAGTGGGTAGGAGAGAGATGCTGATGAAGAGTGAGCTAATTATATCAGGTGGGCACTTGAGACTGTGTTGGCATCTCCTGTCTGGAGGGGGGATGGAAGGATAGAGAGAGTTGGAAGCTGGCAAAATTGTCACGAAAGGAGAGACTGGAAGGGCTGACTCATTAGGGGGAGAGCAAGTGGGAGTATGGAGTAAGGTGTATATAAACTTATATGTGACAGTCTGACTTGATTTGTAAACGTTCACTTGAAGCTCAATAAAAGTTCATTAAAAAAAAAAAGGCCTTTTCTCTAACATGAGAAATATTTTCAAAGTATTGATTGTTTCATCTAGGTTATATTTATTGAGGGCTTACTAGGTATCATGCACTAAACTATTGTTTCATTCTAGTTGGGGCGACAATCAACAACTGCACACATGAAATATTTACTTTTTTTTTTTTTTAAGTGCTATGAAGGAAAAAAAAAAAAAACCAGGAAAAGCGATAAAAGCTTACTGGGGTAAGACTGAGTAGCAAATTAAAAGTAGGTTGATATCACCTGGGTTCTGGCTGATGTACAAAGGCCCGTGAGCCTTTCATGTCTTTCACATGTTTATTGTTGCCTGGCCATTAGCTGGGGTATTGGGATGACTGGGCCTTATCTCTCTCTTCATGTGGCCAACTAACCCTAGCTTGTTCTGGTGGCAGTTGACCGGATCCCAAGCTGGAAAATAAGAGCACACAAAGCTTCTTGAATCCTAGACTCAATACTGGTACAAGATGTTCTGCATTCTATGAAGTTTCCTTCATTGTCAGGATCAATACAATCCACAAAACCAGCTCATATTCAAAGGGAGGGTAAATAGCTCCTAACTCTTGATGGGGGGAGATGCAAAGCCATATTGCAAAAAAGCATGGGTACTGGGAGGGATAAATAATTCAGGATGTTTTTGCAATCGATCGACAATAGATGGTGATGGAAGGCTGCCTGTGAAAGTATGATCAGGTCAACGTCTTAATGTTAGTAAGAAAATGAGCCATAGGAACATCTCCAGGAAATAGGTTCCTAGTTAGAGAAAACAGCAAATTTCTGAAGCAGAAATGTAACCTCCATATTGGGAGAAAAGCAAGGAAGCCAGTGTTGCTGGAATCGAGTTGCAACGGGGAGATACTGCTACTTAAGGTCAAAGAAATAATAAGGGAGTTTATTTTGTAGGATTTCATAGGCTACTCTAAGGATTTGGGTTTTATTTTGAATGATGTGGTAATAACTGGAGAGTCCTGAATAGAGGATATGATTTAATTTTTATTTTAACAGTACAAAAGAGACACCAGTTAGGAGGCCATTATTATTGTCCTGCCTATAGAAGATGATTGCTTTGGTGGATGGTGGTAATAGTGGAGGAGGTGAGGAGAGGTCTATTTTGGAAATAGAGATACTAACATGCCAATGGTTGTGACAAGGAGTGTGAGATGAAAAGTAGATCTTCAAATGACTCCAAGGCATTGCTCTGAGTAAATAACCAGAAGGGTGGACTTGACATTTATTTAGATAGGGAAAACTGTGAGAGGAGTGCATGATATAGTCTACTACACAGAATCCAAAGTGTTTTATTTGTAATTTTTTTTCAGGAGGAGGTACATAGGAGGTGGGGAAGTGGAAAATAAGCAATTAATTGAGAAGGCTTTGGGGAATTATTGTGTTCAGGGCAGAGAAGACTCAGGGTTGGGAGGCTGAGGACGAACCCAGAGAGAAGTAGGCTAAGAGGAATTCCAGTGGTTGGGGAGGGGTGTGAAATGTGGAGAAGGAACTCCCTTTTAACTGCTACACACTGGAAATCTGAGTCCTTCATCTCTCAAGTCTGTATGTTTGCTTGGTGTTCTCTTACAATCTGCTTTGCTGCCCTCACATTTAAAATTTTTTCTAACGATAAAAGAAACCTGTTTTCTTCTCCTCAGTTTTGCACTAGAGTCCTTTTTTAAATGTACTGGGAGAAGAAGAATTTGTACTGCCTCTTTCACAAGGACAGATGGGAATCTAGTATTTTCCCCTTCATGGGATGTTTTTTTTTCTGGAATAAAATTTGAGTGGGGAAGCAGGGAATAGAAATACTCAGGGGTAAGTGACTTCTCAAGTGGCCTTTGGCCTAGAAAGGAGGTTCTGTTTGGGGGTAGCAGTAAAGGCATTTGGGAAGTGTGGTTAAGTGTGATTGGAGGGATCAGACTATGGCTGTGAATGACCAAGCACTGAGATCCAGAGGGAGTGCTGAGAACAGATTAAAGGAAGTGAATAGGAGGAGAAGGAGACCAGCTTTCTTTTGGAGCCAGAGAAGGCCTAGCTGCCTATTTTTTACTATCTCCTGCCAATATTTTTTTTCCTGATTAAAACCAGCCAGCCAGCCGGCCAGCTGGCCAGCCACAGCAGTCTCTGTGACAGTGGCTAGTAATAAGAAGCAGCTGGGATCCTTTCCTTTCCTCCCTTTGTTAGTTGGACAGTTTATATTTGGAGTCACATCATTATGATAGGACATTTTCATGCTGGAAACAGAAATTCACTGTACTATCATTGAACTCAAAGATGCTCATGGTGAGAATAAGTTCTGTCTCAGACCCACTGCCACTGAACCAGTGGACACCCCATCAACATGGATGGAAGCACGGCAAATGAGGCCCTTAGGAACTTCCCCTAGTTTTAGCTGGTACCAGAGTAAGTAGTGTTTCCCATCAGTGCAGAGGAGGCTCTGACTGCCCCTGCAGTTGATGGACACTCTCTCTCCCAGGGAGATAGCTGGGAATTCTGTCTACTGAGTTAGTGGGATCTGTCTACTAGAACCAGCAGTGACAGACACAGGGATGGTGCAGAGATGCTGTACACTCAGGGACAAATGAAAATATCAAGCCACAGTCGTCTCTAACTGTGATAGGTAGACAGGCCTGTGTTGTTCATAGCATTTATTTCATTTCTTGTTTTAAAATTATGAATCTATCTGAACAGGAAGATCATTTTGGAGGCAAAATTTAATTTCTAGGTTTGCAAATATCCTCTCATCTGTAACAGAGTAGAACAAGAATTTGAGGATCTGGATGCAGCTTCTCTCTTGTGTGATGTTGCTCAGATTCCACCCCCTCCCCCCGAAAAGGCTGCATTTTTGAGATTCAGATAATCAGGACTGAACACACAGGGTGAGGCAGTGGAGAGGGGACAGTTATGCAAAGTACCAGGGAGTATGATGCTGAAATTCTTAGCTCTCGAGATTGTAGTTAAAAATTTTCTAAGGTGATCTTTTTTGATGTACCTTTTTAAATATGGGTGTAATTGGCATCTGTTTTCTTGGATTCTTTGCCAAAACTAAGATGTACTTAGTGATGTGGAGCAAATGGCTTATGCTCGACTAATAATTTTCCCATTTTAAACTATGCAATATCACCTCGTTCTGTTCAAACGACTGCCTCTTGATCTATGTACAGGTTCTATGTAAGCACAATTAAGTGTTCTGGAATTCTCGTTCTTCCCAGTACTATCCGTAATTTGTTATGATCCACACAGTTGAATGTCTTTGCAGGGCCAATAAAACACAGGTAAAAATCTTTCTGGTCTTCCTTGCTCTTGGCTGATATCCATCTGACATCAGCAATGATATCCATTGTGCCACGTCCTCTTCTGAGCCCAGACTGAACTTCTGGCAGTTGCCTGTGGAAGCATACACAGAGATTTATATCAAAGAAATGGCTTATACAATTTACAGGCTGGAACTTCTCAAGTTGGTGGATTAGGATAGAGATTTCTCCCGATTCACATAGTTGCAGGGGCTAGTGAACCCAAGATCGGCAGGTCAGAGAGCAGGGCTCTTGCTCACAACGAATCCCACGATTGGCAGGGAAAACAGCAAGGCTTCTCCTGATTCACATAGCTGCAGGGGCTGATGATCCCAAGATCGGAAGGTAAGCTGATCGCTCAAGTCCCAAGAACCAGAGGCCAGAGAAATAGGAGGTAGCCGCATGATCCAGAGCTAAAAAAAAAAATGGCAGAATATCTGCTGCTATTTGGATGCAGGTCAAACCTCCAAGGAAACTTCCATTAAACTGGTTGGCTAATCACAGTAGATTTTATCACTGGAGTGATCACATATAAACACTGAGAATCATGGTCCAGCCAAAGTGACACAGAATCTTAACCATCACATCATGTATTTCAAAATAATAATTAAAGAAAAAATGTTACTGTCGATTTGATTCCAACTCATAGCGACCTTATAGGATAGAGTACAACTTCTCCAGAGGGTTTCCAAGGAGCAGCTGGTGGCTTTGAACTGCTGACTTTTTGGCTAGCAGCCAAGTTCTTAACCACTGCACCACCAGGGCTCCAATTTTATAATAATACTAGCACAGAAATAATATTAGAATGCCAGGAGTTTTTCTATTATTACATGAGATGAGCATGTTCATTCAAACGACGGCAGACTAAAGAAACATGGGGGCAGTGGTGGTTCAGTGGTAGGAGTCTTGCCTTGCATGTGAAATACTCCAGTTCAATTGCTGGCCAATGCACCTCATGTGTATCCACCACCCTTCAGTCAGTAGAGGCTTGCATGTTGCAGTGATGCTGATCAAGTGTCACCAGAGCTTCAAGACTAAGATAATCTAGGAAGAAAGACCGGTGATCTATTTCTGATAAATCAATCGATGAAAACCCTACGGATCACCAAAGTCTGATCCCACTGTGCATGAAGTCTCCGTGGATCAGGGGACAACCTGACAGCAGCTAACAAGAAATAACCCTGAAATCCTTCAGTTATCAGATTAGACTCAGGCGCCCAAGAGATAAATTCAAAGAGGAGGTTGGCAATTAATGAAAAAATGACATGGGAAAACAATCAAATATTTCTAGAGTGATGGGGTAGTGAATTAGAGACTTGCCTTTGGAAGAAGCACATGGCACTGAAGAAATGGAGAGAAGAGAAAAGGGCAGTAAATAAGAACTACAGTAGGAAAACACCTTCAGCGACATTGATCAGAAAAGCATGACTGGGAAACAGGATATGTGGAAGGAAACAGGAAGAGGAATACTGCCTTCTTTGAGGGAAGTTTTGAATATGAAGGGTCAAGGGTTTAATAATGGGAAGGTCAAGTTGGGAGGGTGTGGTAAGTGCAGAGAAAGGAAGAAGACCAAGAGAATGAGGAAATAAAATTGGAATGTTGCAGAGTTCAGAAGACACAAAGAAAAGAGAATGATCTCTCCGGGGGCAGCACTCACTGGACCCTATTCCAGATCAGTCACGTGGTCCATCCATGTGACACTTGCAGAATCCTATGATATGACAAAGTCTATAAGAGATTTTTGCAGCATTTTTACAATAATCTCAGACTAAAAGGGGCTAAGAAAAATCCACATCCCTTCATTCTCTCCTGGACCTTGCAAACACCCCAGGAATTAGTCAGAAGATGTGGCCTATGGGGCAGACAGAGGAAGCATGCATGTTCATGGCTAAGTAGAAAGGAAACAGCTGGTGCAGTGAAGACTCACTGGCCTACAACCTTGGAGTAGGCGGTTTGTGTTTGAGGCTGCAACACTGTGTGAGGAGAGCTATTACGTTGTTGATTGTAATAAAGTGCCACATCCTTAGCCTGGAGGCTGCTGATGGTGAGAGTGAAGCCTGTCCCAGATCCACTGCCACGGAATCGGTCAGGGACTCCAGATGCCCTGTTTGATGCATCGTAGATGAGCAGCTTAGGAGCCTGTCCTGGTTTCTGCTGGTACCAGGTTAAGTAGCTACTAATACTCTGGCTGGTCTTGCATTTGATGGTAGCCATTTCCCCTGGACGCAGCCAAGGAGGCTGGAGACTGTGTGATCACAATGTCCCCGCTGGCACCTGAAATCACAAAATGGCAAATTATCACTCCTCCACACCTATACACACTTTATCATAGAGGTATTAAAATATCCTATTTCAAATGTGCTTTCTAGTGATAATATGTTTCAGGAGATAATTGAGTCCATTTTGAAAAATAGCCATCCTTTCCCACTACATAGTAATTTTTCAATTCAGCAATGATGCTGCTCTAGAGGGATTGAGGCAGTTTTAAGTTTCTCACCAGAGACCTCGAGCAACAGGGACTTGAAGACCAGAGTCTGTGGCACCATCTTTCTGCCCCTGCTTGCCTGATGCAGATCAGCTCACTACTGCAAAGACCCTGTTTATAAGATCTGAACAGCCAGCCTCGGTGTGGAGGGACCTATGCAAAGCAATCAATGAACGTGGAAACAAACTGCATGCCCAATAGATTGTGAAAGTAAGCAATGTAAATCAGGAACCAAATATATCATCACAGAAAGTATAATTCAATAATTAGAAAAGACAGAAGTCGACTTACAAGCTATAATATCAACTTAGAAGCTCTAAAGCTACAGACAGCTAAATGATCTAATTAAGAGCCTCTATTTCAAATAAAAAATTTTATTAAATGGGTTCATGTTCCATAAATGATGGGCCCGATTCCTGAAATCAACAATCATGGGGAAATTAAAAAAAAAAAAAAAATTCTGGGAAAACACAACAAAAGAAAGAAGAGGAACTGAGAGAAGAAAATGAGAAATTTTGGTAAAATTTTTGATAAAAGTTCATGGCCAAAAAATACCTGAGTTCCAAAGCCACTTTTATCCTGAAGGACAATATAAAGACACTGCAAACACTTCAGATTGGATTCGAGGTCTCTGAAAAGGACAGAGAAACAGAAGACAGGCACAGAAGTTGTCCACGTGGGGAGTCCTCAGGGACCCTATAAAGAGCTAGGACACAAGGGACCACTCATTTCAAAGTAACTGCGAACCAAAGAAAAATTGGGTCTTATCATTCCCTTCCTAGGAACTGATAAGAGGTACATTGTGGAAATGGACAGGAAAAGACAAGATTTCCTGGGGATGTTTTGGCTGCCATCAGCCCTTGAGGGAATTTTTGACTCCAGGTATGCATTGCCTAGGTGGTCTGGAACTTGCCAATCTTGAAGTTGGTTTAATGTAGCAGAACGGTAGAGCCCTCAAATGGAAGTCTCTCTGGAAGAGGGTATGCCCATCCTAAGTCCTCAGGAAACCTCACAAATGATTTTTCAAGGGGCAATAGCAACAAGAAGTCATAGATTCTTGACATCCAAGAATGTAAGATAGCTAGGATACGAAGGTGATGCAACCGAAATAACAGAGAACAAAAGGAGTTCTGCTCACACTTCAGATTTGGGCATGAGGTGAGTTTATTTAAAAAAATAAGTGATAAAGAGTATGTGTGCAAGGTATAAGAAAATAAAAATGGTGACACCATAGATTTGAAAAAGAAATCAAACAGAATTTCTAGAAATTAGAGATAGAACAACCAAAGTTTTAAATCTCAATGGCAAATCCACTTTCACTTCCAAGCAAGACACTGTAATAATAAGAATGAGGTTTTCCTTCCGTGTGAAACAACCAAAATATATGTATATGCACACACATATATATATTCATATACATATATATACATACATACACTCACACACACATACACAGATGGTTTTCAAGACCCTGGCTTTCAGACATTGAAGGACAGTGATAACTGAGAGACAGAAATCAAACACAGTGAACACTATGATGGCACTAGTCAGCTGCCCTGAGAGTTTTCAGGCTGCACCACAGGGAGGAGGTACACAAGGGGAGCCCAGCAGACTCTCTAAGTTGAGGGGACAGAGCTGAGAGTCCAGAAAGACTGAAATGATTAAAGTTTTTAAGACAAAGCACCAAAGAAGAAGAAGCTGTAGAGAGAGAACTACAAATGTATGTGGATGGTGCCTCTGGGATTTATATGTATAAGTACTCCCCTGTGTCTCCTGATCCACTGGGTTCCCCACACTCTCCTTCCTGTTACTGTACATGAGCACACAGTCCTATCTGAAGCCAGTAATCTGGCCCATTCCTCTGACTTACTCAAGAGCATTACTTGGCATTACTCTCTTCTCTTTCCAGAAGTATTCATGTTCATTTCTCTTCGGCGTCATTCCCATCAGCAGGCAAATAACATTCTAAAAAATGCTCTAGATCTCACATCTCCTTCCAGTTATGTCATTTCACTCTTCTCCTTTACCAAAAAGCTCATTGAAAAAGTTTTAGAGTCACCAACCCTAAATCCTCTCTTCCCATTCTCTCTTGGGCACCCTCTATTCACAGCACTATTCCTGCTGTCTAACTGCACTACTACTCAATGTCACTAGTGACCTCCACACTGTCAAATCCAATGGTCGCCTCCCAGTCTTCATCTTCCAGACCAAATACTAGCATTTAGCACATTGATAAAGTCCTCCTTCTTGATACAATTTCCATATCGAGCTCCGGGATTTTACACTCTCCTTTTCGTCATCCAACCACATGGCTCCTTCTCAGACCCCTTTGCTGGTTCCTCCTCATCTCCCCTGCCTCAGAGCTCAGTCCCTGGTCTTCTTCTGTTCTCCATCTATTCAGTGCTCATTTTTTTATTTATCGCATTTAAATCCCCATACCATATCTGTTCCCATGAATCCAGTGGTCTACTTGATAGCCACACATGGAGGTCTAATACACATCATAAGCTTAAAATGTTCAGAACAAAATTCCTAATCTTCAACCCCAAATTCACTCTTCCCACAGCATTCCCTAGGTAAATAAATATCAAGTCCACCTTTCTGGTTACTCAGAGCAAAGCCTTGGAGTCATTTTAAGACCTACATTTCATCTCACATTCCTTGTCAAAACCATCAGCACATTGCTAACTCTATTTTCAAAGTAGGCCTCTCCTCACCCTCCCCACTATTACCACCTTCCACCGTAGCAGTCATCCTCTCTAGCCAGGATGATAATAATGGCCTCCTCAGTGGAATCTCTTTTGTACTGTCAAACTACAAATTAAATCATATACTCTATTTAAAACTCTCCAGTTACTATCATCTCATTCAAAGTAAAACACAAATCCTTAGAGTAGCCTACAATACCCTATGAAATAACCCCCCTCATTATTTCTTTGACCTTGAGTCCCAGCAATCTCTTCCTTGCAACTCCACTCCAGCAACACTGGCTTCCTTGCTTCTCTTCCAATATGTTGGTTACATTTCTGCTCAGAAATTTGCTATTTTCTCTCCTGGAGATATTCCTATGGTTCATTTTTCGCCAACATTAAGACTTTGATTTGATCATACTTTCTCAGGGCCGCCTTCCATCACGATCTATTGTAGACCAATTATAAAAAACATCCCCAATTCTTTTTTTTTAAATAATTTTTATTGTGCTTTAAGTGAAAGTTTACAAATCAAGTCAGTCTGTCACATGTAAGCTTATATACACCTTACTACATACTCCCATTTACTCTCCCCCTAATGAGTCAGTCCGCTCCCTTCTTCCAGTCTCTCCTTTCGTGACCCTTTTGCCAGTTTCTAACCCTCTCTACCCTCCCATCTCCCCTCCAGACAGGAGATGCCAATACAGTCTCAAGTGTCCACCTGATACAAGTAGCTCACTCTTCATCAGCATCTCTCTCCAACCCATTGTCCAGTCCCTTCCATGTCTGATGAGTAGTCTTCCGGAATGGTTTCTATCCTGGGCCAACAGAAGGTTTGGGGACCATGACTACTGCGATTCTTCTAGTCTCAGTCAGACCATTAAGTCTGGTCTTTTTATGAGAATTTGGGGTCTGCATCCCACTCTTCTCCTGCTCCCTCAAGAGTTCTCTGTTATGCTCCCTGTCATGGCAGTCATCGGTTGTGGCTGTGCACCATCTAGTTCTTCTAGTCTCAGAATGATGTTAAGTCTCTAGTGCCCGTGGCCCTTTCTGTCTCGGGCTCATAGTTATCATGTGACCTTGGTGTTCTTCATTCTCCTTTGATCCAGATGGGTTGAGACCAATTGATGCATCTTAGATGGCCGCTTGTTAGCATTTAAGACCCCAGATGCCACATTTCAAAGTGGGATGCAGAATGTTTTCATAATAGAGTTTATTATGCCAATTGACTTAAAAGTCCCCTTAAGCCATAGTTCCCAAACCCCCGCCCTTGCTTCGCTGACCTTTGAAGCCTTCAGTTTGTCCCGGAAACTTCTTTGCTTTTGGTCCAGTCGAGTTGAGCTGACCTTCCCTGTATTGAGTATTGTCCTTCCCTTCACCTAAAGTAGTTCTTATCTACTAACTAATCAGTAAATAACCCTCTCCCACTCTCCCTCCTTGCCCCCGCTCGTAACCACAAAAGAATGTGTTCTTCTCAGTTTATACTATTTCTCAAGAACTTATAATAGTGGTCTTATACAGTATTTGTCCTTTTGCATCTGACTAATTTCACTCAGCATAATGCCTTCCAGGTTCCTCCATGTTATGTAATGTTTCAGATTCGTCACTGTTCTTTATCGATGCATAGTATTCCATTGTGTGAATGTACCATAATTTATTTAACCATTCATCTATTGATGGACACCTTGGTTGTTTCCAACTTTTTGCTATTGTAAACAGTGCTGCAATAAACATGGGTGTGCATATATCTGTTCGTGTAAAGGCTCTTATTTCTCTAGGGTATATTCCGAGGAGAGGGATTTCTGGATTGTATGGCAGTTCTATTTCTAACTTTAAGAAAACTCCAGATAGATTTCCAAAGTGGATGTACCATTGTACATTCCCAGCAGCAGTGTATAAGAGTTCCAATCTCTCCGCAGCCCCTCCAGCACTTATTATTTTGTGTTTTTTGGATTCATTCCAGCCTTTTTAGAGTGAGATGGAATCTCATCGTAGTTTTAATTTGCATTTCTCTAATGGCTAATGTTTGAGAGCATTTTCTTATGTGTCTGTTAGCCACCTGAATATCTTCTTTAGTGAAGTGCGTGTTCATATCCTTTGCCCACTTTTTGATTGGGTGATTTGTCTTTTTGTGGTTGAGTTTTAACAGAATCATATAGATTTTAGAGATCAGGCGCTGGTCAGAGATGTCATAGCTGAAAATTATTTCCCAGTCTGTAGGTGGTCTTTTTACTCTTTTGGTGAAGTCTTTAGATAAGCATAGGTGTTTGACTTTTAGGAGCTCCCAGTTATCTGGTTTCTCTTCGTCATTTTTAGTAGTGTTTTGTATTCTGTTTAGGCCTTGTATTAGGGTTCCTAACGTTGTCCCTATTTTTTCTTTCATGATCTTTATCGTTTTAATCTTTATGTTTAGGTCTTTGATCCACTTGGAGTTAGTTTTTGTGCATGGTGTGAGGTATGGGTCCAGTTTCATTTTTTTGCAGATGGATATCCAGTTATGCCAGCACCATTTGTTAAAAAGACTATCTTTTCCCCAATTAACTGACACTGGGCCTTTGTCAAATATCAGCTGCTCTTACATGGATGGATTTATATCTGGGTTCTCAATTCTGTTCCATTGGTCTATGTGCCTGTTGTACCAGTACCAGGCTGTTTTGACTACTGTGGCTGTATAATATGTTCTAAAATCAGGTAGAGTGAGGCCTCCCACTTTCTTCTTTTTTTTCAGTAATGCTTTACTTATCCGGGGCTTCTTTCCCTTCCATATGAAGTTGGTGATTTGTTTCTCCAACACTTTAAAAAATGTCATTGAAATTTGGGTCGGAAGTGCATTGTATGTATCGATGGCTTTTGGTAAAATAGACGTTTTTACTATGTTAAGTCTTCCTATCCACGAGCAAGGTATGTTTTTCCACTTATGTAGGGCCCTTTTAGTTTCTTGCATTAGTACTTTATAGTTTTCTTTGTATAGGTCTTTTACATCTTTGGTAAGATTTATTCCTAAGTATTTTATCTTTTGGGGGGCTACTGTGAATGGTATTGATTTGGTGATTTCCTCTTCGATGTTCTTTTTGTTGATGTAGAGGAATCCAAGTGATTTTTCTATGTTTATCTTATAACCTGAGACTCTGCCTAACTCTTCTATTAGTTTCAGTAGTTTTCTGGAGGATTCCTTGGGGTTTTCTGTGTATAAGATCATGTCATCTGCAAATAGAGATAATTTTACTTCCTCCTTGCCAATGCAGATGCCCTTTATTTCTTTGTCTAGCCTAATTGCTCTGGCTAGGACCTCTAGCACAACGTTGAATAAGAGCGGTGATAAAGTGCATCCTTGTCTGGTTCGCGTTCTCAAGGGAAATGCTTTCAGGCTCTCTCCATTTAGAATGATGTTGGCTGTTGGCTTTGTATAGATGCCCTTTATTATGTTGAGGAATTTTCCTTCAATTCCTATTTTGCTGAGAGTTTTTATCATGGATGGGTGTTAGACTTTGTCAAATGCCTTTTCTGCATCAATTGATAAGATCATGTGGTTTTTGTCTATTGTTTTATTTATATGGTGGATTACATTAATGGTTTTTCTAATATTAAACCAACCTTGTGTACCTGGTATAAATCCCACTTGGTCGTGGTGGATTATTTTTTTGATATGTTGTTGAATTAATTGGCTAGAATTTTGTTGAGGATTTTTGCATCTATGTTCATGAGGGATATAGGTCTGTAATTTTCTTTTTTTTTGGTTTCTTTACCTGGTTTTGGTATCAGGGATATGGTGGCTTCATAGAATGAGTTAGGCAGTATTCCATCATTTTCTATGCTTTGAAATAGCTTTAGTAGTAGTGGTGTTAACTCTTCTCTGAAAGTTTGGTAGAACTCTGCAGTGAAGCCATCCAGTCCAGGGCTTTTTTTTTTTGTTGGGAGTTTTTTGATTACCTTGTCAATCTCTTTTTTTGTTATGGGTCTTTTTAGTTGTTCTAATTCTGATTGTGTTAGTTTAAGTAGGTAGTGTTTTTCTAGGAATTCATCCATTTCTTCTAGGTTTGCAAATTTGTTAGAGTACAATTTTTCGTAATAATCTGATATAATTCTTTTACTTTCTGTTGGGTCTGTTGTAATATGGCCCATCTCCTCTCTTATTCGGGTTATTTGTTTCCTGTATTTCTTCAATCAGTCTGGCCAATGGTTTATCAATTTTGTTAATTTTTTCAAAGAACCAGCTTTTGGCTTTGTTAATTTTTTTTAATTGTTTTTCTGTTCTCTATTTCATTTAGTTTAGCTCTAATTTTTATTATTTGTTTTCTTCTGGTGCCTGAAGGATTCTTTTGTTGCTCGCTTTCTATTTGTTCAAGTTGTAGGGACGGTTCTCTGATTTTGGCTCTTTCTTCTTTTTGTATGTGTGCATTTATCGATATAAATTGACCTCTGAGCACTGCTTTTGCTGTGTCCCAGAGGTTTTGATAGGAAGTGTTTTCATTCTCGTTGCATTCTATGGATTTCTTTATTCCCTCCCTAACGTCTTCTATAACCCAGTCTTTTTTGAGCACGGTAATGTTCAGTTTCCAAGTATTTGATTTCTTTTCCCTGTTTTTCTCTTATTGGTTTCCACTTTTATGGCCTTGTGGTCTGAGAAGATGCTTTGTAATATTTCGATGTTTTGGATTCTGCAAAGCTTTGTTTTATAACCTAATATGTGATCTATTCTAGAGAATGTTCCATGTGAAATAGAAAAAAAAAAGTATACTTTGCAGCTGTTGGGTGGAGTGTTCTGTATAGGTCTGTGAGGTCAAGTTGGTTGTTTATAGCAATTAGGTCTTCTGCGTCTCTTTTGAACTTCTTACTGGGAAGTCCTATCCTTCTCCAAAAGTGGTGTGTTGAAGTCTCCTACTATAATTGTGGAGGTGTCTATCTCACTTTTCAGTTCTGTTAAAGTTTGTTTTATGTATCTTGCAGCCCTGTCATTGGGTGCATAAATATTTAATATGGTTATGTCTTCCTGATCAATTGTCCCTTTAATCATTATGTAGTGTCCTTCTTTATCCTTTGTGGTGGATTTAACTTTGAAGTCTATTTTGTCAGAAATTAATATTGCTACTCCTGCTCTTTTTTGATTGTTGTTTGCTTGATATATTTTTTTCTATCCTTTGAGTTTTAGTTCGTTTGTGTCTCTAAGACTAAGGTGTGTCTCTTGTAGGCAGCATATAGACAGATCGTGTTTCTTTATCCAGTCTGAGACTCTCTGTCTCTTTATTGGTGCATTTAGTCCATTTACATTCAGCGTAATTATATGTAAGTATGTGTTTAGTGCTGTCATTTTGATGCCTTTTTGTGTGTGTTGTTGACAATTTCATTTTTCCACTTACTTTTTTGTGCTGAGATGTTTTTCTTTGCAAATTGTGTGTTCCTCATTTTCATGGTAGTCGAATTTATGTTTGCTGAGTCATTATATTTTTCTTTGTTTTTATTTTGAGTTATGGAATTGTTAGACCTCTTTGTGGTTGCCTTAATATTTACCCCTATTGTTCTAAGTAAAAACCTAACTTGTATCATCCTATATTGCCTTGTTTTCCTCTCCATATGGCAGTTCTATGCCTCCTGTATTTAGTCCCTCTTTTTGATTATTGTGATCTTTTACATAACGAGTTCAATGATTCCCTGTTTTGAGCATTTTTTCCTTTTTAAAATTAATCTTAATTTGTTTTTGTGATTTCCTTATTTGAGTTGATATCAGGATGTTCTGTTCTGTGACCTTGTGTTGTGTTGTTATCTGATGTTATTGATTTTCTGACCAAACAATTTCCTTTGGTTTTTCTTGTAGCTTTGGTTTGGTTTTTGTAAATTCTCTAAGCTTGTGTTTATCTGTAAATATTTTAATTTCCCCTTCATATTTGAGAGAGAATTTTGCTGGATAAATGATCCTTGGCTGGCAGTTTTTCTCCTTCAGAGCTCTATATATGTCATCTCATTGCCTTCTTGACTGCATGGTTTCGGCTGAGTAGTCTGCACTTATTCTTATTGATTCTCCTTTGTAGGAGACCTTTCTTTTATCCCTGGCTGCTTTTAAAATTTTCTCTTTATCTTTGGTTTTGGCAAGTTTGATGATAATATATCTTGGTGATTTTCTTTTTGGGTCAATCTTATATGGGGTTCAATGAGCATCTTGCATAGATATCCTTTCATCTTTCATGATGTCAGGGAAGTTTCCTGCCAACAGATCTTCAACTATTCTCTCTGTATTTTCTGTTACCCCTCCTTGTTCTGGAACTCCAATCACATGCAAGTTATTCTTCTTGATAGAGTCCCACATGATTTTTAGGGTTTCTTCATTTTTTTAACTTCTTTTATCTGATTTTTCTTCAGCTATATTGGTGTCAATTGGTTTATTCTCCAACTCCCCCACTCTGCATTCCAATTTCTTGATTCTGCTCCTCTGACTTCCTATTGAGTTGTCTAATTCTGTAATTTTACTGTGAATCTTTTGGATTTCTGAATGCTGTCTTTCTATGGATTCTTGTAGCTTATTAATTTTTCCACTATGTTCTTGTATAGTCTTTTTGATTTCTTCAACTGCTTTATCAGTGTGTTCCTTAGCTTTTTCTGTAGATTGCCTTGTTTCATTTTTGAGGTCATCCCTGATGTCTTGAAGCATTCTGTAAATTAGTTTTTTATATTCTGCATCTGGCAATTCCAGGATTGTATCTTCATTTGGGAAAGATTTTGAGTCTTTAGTTTGCGGAGTTGTAGAATCAATCATGGTCTACTTCTTTATGTGGTTTGATATCGACTGCTGTCTCCGAGCCATCTGTAAGATATTGTAATGATTTATTTTATATTTGCTCACTGAGTCTTATCTTGTTTTGTTTTCTTTCAGTATATGTAGATGGGCTATTAATTGTGTTGTCTTGATCGTTGTAGCCCTTGAATCACTTATGTCTTTTTACCAGCTGGTTTGAACCGGTACCAGAAATATAAGCCTAAGAGTCCATTCACTATTTTTGAGTAGAATCTGATTTTGGGTCACCAAGTGTGTGGAGTAGACTGTCACCTATTCGCTTAGAGGAGTAGTGGTGATAGTTGTGTGCACCAGATTCTAGTAGCAGCAGGGGGTCACATTCCAGGGTAGCCAGGATGCTGACAGGCTTCCCCCAAGTCCCAGTGAGGTAGGTGTGTCTCTATTCCTAAAGCACTTTTGTGGGTGGGCTCTGCAGCTGTACCTTAGGCACCCAATGCATGTACCTCTACAGATTGGTAGATGTCACTATCCTCAGACCCCTATGGCAGGAGATTAGGTGGTTTGGGTGGAGCTTCAGCCCTCAGTTCTCTGTTGTGGGTCAGTGAGGGCTCTGTTTAATAAGTAGAGATATCAGACCTGGGAAACTTGTCTTTCCAGTAATCCGCTAAAACAATTACAGTCAGATCACTATAAGAATTGCCTTTGCATTATAATAGCTACCTTGTTCCCTGTAGGGATTAAAGCCCAAGACTGTGGATCTCATATGCTTGGCTGGAGCTGGTTCTGTATTTTTAGTCCAATTTCGGGAAGTTAAGGAAGGATTCTGGGTCCCTGGGTTTTTTGTAGCTGCTTCTCTCAGGCCAGGAGAATGGGTTAGGAAAAGACAAAGCAAACAAACAAACAAAAAAAAACCGCCGAACACTTCAGTCTCTGGCCCAGGAAATTCCAATGTTAATGAAGCCGCCTGGGAAGGGGAGGGGAGGGATCAGATAGATAGAAGAGAGTAGCACCCAGGAATATAGACAAAGTTACTTATCTTGCTTGGTGAGGACTGTTTTATCTGAGATTCCGGAGGTGAGGGTAGCCTATGTGTGTTGGCTGGGTCGAGATTGCCCCCAGGGGTCAGGCCCACATACTGTGCACGTGCTGTCTCAGAAGCCGTGGTCAGTTCCTCCACTCTCAGTCCAAAGCCCAGCGTCAGGGTTCCCCAGCTGGGGTGCCACACTCCCGGCTCCAAAACCAGTCACTGCCTCCCAGTGACTTCTCCTCCTGTCAGCCTCATCACTGCGCTGCCTGCATGCACTGGCTCGCTTCTCCCGAGGTCACTTCAGGGGGCTAGGGCTGCATCCTGTGTTTGCACCATCTTGGGATGCCGTGCTCAGCTCCCCTGAGCCCAGTCCAAAACCCAGCGCCAAGGTTTTCTGACTGGGACGCTGGCTCCAGGCTCCAAAAACAGTTGCTGCTTCCCCGTGGTTGCTCATTCACTCTCTCCTTAGCCGTGTCAGTGTGCAGCCTGCCTGCATTGGCTGAGTCTCTACAGAGGTTACCCCAGGGGCTAGGGGTTAGGGCTGTGTCCTGTGCCTGCCCTACCTCAGCAAGCCGCTATCAGCCCTGCCACTCGGCACCAGGGAACCACAAGGGCTCAAGGCTGTGGAGTGGGTCGTGGGATGCAGAAGCAGTCGCTGGTTCGGGGCACAGCTTTTAGATCACCTGTCACTCAGGTCAACTCTTTAGATCTGTGTTTGATGGTCAGGGTTCGTAGATTGTCATGTATGTGATGGATTCACTTGTTTTTCCGAGTCTTTGTTGCAAGAGGGATCCGAGGTAGCTTCTATCTAGTCAGCCATCTTGGCCTCCCCCATTCTCTATTCCTCCCTGTATTCATGCTTTTTTGCAATGTGACTTTGCATCTCCTCCTACCAAGAGTTAGGGATTATTTACCTTCCCTTTCAATATGAGCTGCTTTTGTGACTTGTACTGATCCATAAAATGAAGCAAACTTCATAGAATGCAGAACCTCATACCAGTACGGAGTCTAGGCTTCAAGAAGCCTTGTGTGCTCTTATTTTCTTGCTTGAAATCCTGTAAACTGACATTCAAACAAGCTAGAATTAGTCTGGCAGATGATGAGAGAGATATGACCCAGTCATCCCAATAGCCCCAGATGATGGCCAGTCAACTATAAGCATGTGACACATTTGAAAGTTTCATGAGCCTTTCTACATCAGCTAGCACCCAGTTGCCATCATCCTACTTTTAATGGCTACTCACTCTCCCAGCAAGCTCTTATCCTCTCCCCTGCCAGATTTTTTCTGCATGGCACTTACAAAAAATAGTAAATATTTATGCAGGTGTTGATTCTGTGTCTCTTCCAGCTAGAATGAAAGCAATATTTTAGTGCATGTCACCTAGTACTCAGTGCCATTGAGTCAATTCCGTCACCTAGTAAGCACCCATAAATATGTCTCGCATGAATGAAACAGTACTTAAAAAAATATTTCTCATGTTAGAGGAAAGGGCTTGTTATATGAGTAAGAGTGTTCAGAGACTGCTGATCAAATCTGCTGTACTTGAAGCAAAATTTCATTAACCCATGTATTTCATAATAATAATAATAAACTGTTACCATTGATTTGCTTCCAACTCATAGCAACCATATAGGACAGAGTAGAACTGCCCCATAGGGTTTCACAGGAGCAGCTGGTGGATTCAAACTGCCAGCCTTTTGGTTAGCAGCTGAACTCGTAACCACAGCACCACCAGGGCTCCAATTTTATGATAATACTAGTGCAGAAAAAATGCTAGAATACCAGGAGTTTTTTAAATTATTACATGAGATGAGCCCGTTCGTTCAAATTCCAGCAGACTAAAGAAGCATGGAGTGCAGCGGTGGCTCAGTGGTAGAATTCTTGCCTTCCATATGGGATACTTGGATTCAATTTCTGGCCAGTGGACCTCATGTACATCCACTACCCTTCGGTCAGTCACTAGAGGCTTGCATGTTGCAGTGATGCTGAACAAGTGTCACCAGAGCTTCAAGACTAAATAATCTAGGAAAAAAGACCTGGTGATCTATTTCTGATAAATCAATCAATGAAAACCCTACAGATCACCAAGGTCTGATCCCATTATGCATGAGGTCTCCGTGGATCAGGGCCAACCTGACAGCAGTTAACAAGAAAGAACCTTGGTATCCTTCAGTTATCTAAGTAGGCTCAAGTCTCCCAAGAGATGAATTTAAAGAAGAAGTTGGTAATTAATGAAAAAATTACATGGGAAAACTATGAAATATTTCTAGAGTGAGGGTTAGTGAATTAGAGACTCTCCTTTGAAAGAATGAGGAGCCACTGAAAGAAATGGAGAAAATAGGGTAGTAAAATAAGAGCTAGAGTAGGAAAAAACCTACAATGAAATTGATCAGAAAGCATGGCTGGGAAACAGCATATGTGGAAAGAACCAGAAAGAGGAATACTGCCTTCTTCGAAGGAAGTTTTGAATATGAAGGGTCAAGGGTTTAAGAGTGAGAAGTTCAAGAGTTGGGACGGTGTGCTAAGTGCAGAGAAAGGAAGAAGACCAAGAGAACAAGGAAATAAAATTGGAATGTTGCAGAATTCAGAAGACACAAAGAAAAGAGAATGATCTCTGGGTGTAACGCTGGACCCTATTCCAGATCTGTCATGTGGTCCATTCATGTGAAACTTGAAGAATCCTATGATATGACAACTCCTGACAAAGTCTATAAGAGATTTTTGCAGCATTTTTACAAAAAGACTGAAATGTGCTCAAAAAAATCCACTTCCTTGCAAACACCCCAGGAATTAGTCAGGAAATCCAGCTGATGGGGCAGACAGAGGAAACGTGCAGCTTCAGGGCTGAGGAGAAAGGAAGCAGCTGGTGCAGTGAAGACTCACTGGCCTGCAACCTGGGGTAGGAGGTTTGAGTTCGAGGCTGCAGCACTGTGGGAGGAGAGCTATTATGTTGCTGACAGTAGTAAAATGCCACATCCTTAGCCTGGAGGCCACTGATGGTGAGAGTAAAGACTGTCCCAGATCCAGTGCCATGGAACCGGTCGGGGTCCCCAGATCCCCAGGTGGATGCATTGTAGATGAGCAGCTTAGGACCCTGTCCTGGTTTCTGCTGGAACCAGGCTCAGTTGCTACTAATACTCTGGCTGGACTTGCAACTGATGTAGCTGTTTCCCCTGGAGATACAGCCAAGGAGGCTGGAGACTAGGTCATCATAATGTTCCCAATGGCACCTGAAATCACAAATGGACATTTATCACACATACATACATATACACATATTATCATAGACACATTAAAATATACTATCTTAAACGTGCTACCTAGTGATAATACATCTCAGCAAATAACTGAGTCCATTTTGGAAATAGCCACCATTTCTCACTACGTATTAAAACCATATTTCAATTCTGCAAAGGTACCACTCTAGAAGGATAGAGGCAGTTTTAACGTTCTCACCAGAGACCCAGAGCAACAGACACATGAGGACCAGAGTCTGTGGCACCATCTTGCTGCCCCTGCCTGCCTGAGGCAGATCAGCTCACATTGCAAAGGCCCCATTTATAATATGTGAGCAGCCAGCCTGGGCGTTGAGGGACCTATGCAAAGAAATCAATGAGCATGGAAGCAAACTGCATGGTCAATAGGTTGTGAAAGTAACCAATGTAAATCAAGAACCAAAAATATCATCATGAAGTATAATTCAATGACTAGAAAAGACAGAAGTCAACTTACAAGCTATAATATCAACTCAGAAGCTCTAAAGCCATGGACTTCTAAAGGATCTCATTAAGAGCCTCTTATTTTATTTTATTTTATTTTATTTTATTTTATTTTATTTTATTTTATTTTATTTTATTTTATTTTATTTTATTTTATTTTATTTTATTTTATTTTATTTTATTTTATTTTATTTTATTTTATTTTATTTTATTTTATTTTATTTTATTTTATTTTATTTTATTTTTTGTGCTCTAGGTGAAAGTTTAAATCTCAAGTTAGTTTCTTCTATAAAAATTTACATACACATTGTTATGTGACCCTAGTTGCTATCCCTACAATGTGAAGAGTCTCTATTTTAAATTTAAAAAATTATTAAATGGGTTCAGGTTTCATAAATGATGGGCCAGATTCCTGAAATCAGCAATCATGGTGAAAATAAACAAACAAATATGCTGAGAAAATACAAAAGAAGAGAAAAGGAAAGAAGAAAATGAGGATCTTTTGACTCAATTTTTGAGAAAAGTTTATGGCCCAAAAGTATCTGAGCACTAAAGCCACTTTTATCCTGAGGATACTATAAAGACACAGCAAACACTTGAGATTAGATTCCAGGGCTCTGCAAAGGCCAGAGAAATGGAAGAGAGGAACAGAACTTGCCCATGTGGGGAGTCCTCAGGGACCCTATAAAGAGCTAGGACACAAAAAAAAAAGGGGCCACTAATTTCAAAGTAAGTGTGAAACAAAGAGAAAGTGGAGCCCATCACTCCCTTCATAGGAACTGATAAGGGGTGCATTGTGGAAATGGACAGGAAGAGACAAACAAGGTTTCCTTGGGGAGTTTTGCTTGCAATCAGCCCTTGAGAGGATTTTTCACTCCAGGTACTCATGGCCTAGGTGGTCTGGAACTCTCCAATCTTGAAGTTGGTTTAAGGTTGCACGACAGTAGGGTCCACAGATGGAAGCCTCTCTGGAAGAGGGCATACCCATCCTAAGTCCTCAAGAAATGTCACAAATGAGTTTTCAAGGGCCAGTACCAACAAGAAGTCATAGATTCTTTACATCCAAGAAACTAAGATAACTAAGATATGAACATGAATGTGATGCAGCAGAAATAACAGGGAAAAAAAAGGAGTTCTGCTCATACTTCAGATCTGGGCATGATATGAGTTTATTTTAAAAAAACAAGTAACAAACAGCACGTGTGCAAGGTGTAAAAAACTAAAAATAGCGACACTGCAAATTTGAAAAGGAACCAAACAGAATTTCTCGAAAATAGAGACAGAACAACCAAAATTTTAAATCTCAGTGGAAAATCCACTTTCACTTCCAGGTAATATATAGTAATAAGAACGAGGTTTTCCCTCCATGTGAAACAACCAAACATATATATATGCACACACCTATGTATACATGTACAAAAGCCATTGCTGTTGAGTCTATTCCAACTCACAGCAACCTATTGGACAGAGTAGAACTGCCCCATAGAGTTTCCAAGGAGCACCTGGTGGATTCAAACTGCACACCTTTTGGTTAGCAGCTGAAGCACTGAACCAGTAAGCCACCAGGGTTTTCTGTATTCATACACACACGCGCACACACTCACGCATGCACACACACATGAATGATTTTCAAGACCCTGGCCATCAGGCATTAAAGGACAGAGATAACTAAGAGACAGGAATCAAACAAAGTGAGCACTATGATGGCAGTAGCCAGCTGCCCTGAAAGAGTTTTCAGGTTGCACCACAGGGAGAAGGAACACAGGAGGAGCCCAGCAGACTCTCTAAGTTGAGGGGACAGAGCTGAGAGTCCAGAAAAACTAGAGTGGCCTAAAATCGAAGCTTTTAGGCCAAAGTACCAAAAAAGAAGAATCTGCAGAGAGAGAACTACAGGTGTATGTGGACGGTACTTCTGGAGTTTATAATCTATGTACCAGTATAATGCATAGCAAAAATAGCATAAAGCCTTAGAAGGAGGAAATGGAATATACCATTCTAAGTTTCTAATCTGCATGTGAAGTGGTATATCACTTGAAGATAGTCTAAGTTAAAATTGTGTATTAGAAGCCCCAAAGCAACCAATACAATAACAAAACAAAAAATTATAGCTAATAAGCCAACCAAAGAAATAGAAAGGAAGGGTAACAAATGATTTATAAGAAGGCAAAAAAAGCAGAAGCAAAAGGGGACAGAGAACAGATGGGACAAATAGAAAACAAATAAAACCAAAAAAAACAAACCCAGTGCCATCAAGTCGATTCCAACTCAGCGACCCTATAGGACAGAGTAGAACTGCCCTGTAGAGTTTCCAAGGAGCTCCTGATGGGTTTGAACTGCCAGCCCCTGGGTTAGCAGCTGTAGCATTTAACCACTACACCACCAGGGTTTCCAGAAAACAAATAGCAAAGTAAAAATAGATTAAAATTTAAAATATTAACCATTCTAACACTAGTCAAAAAGACAGTGAAGTGACTATATTTAATATCAGATCAAGTAGATTTCAGAAAACAATACTACCAGGTCGATTAATCAAGAGGACATGATAATAATAAACATTTATGTGAATACATTCACTATCTTGATTGTGGTAATAATTTCAGGAATATATACATGTCAAATGTTGCAGACATGATTTATTATGTGTTAATTTTACTTCGATAAGGCTTTTTTTTACATCACACTATAAAGCAAAAAAAAATAGAGAGAAAAGAACCACCTTTTTTAGCTATGTATATAAATTTGCATTTTTACTTATAGACAATTCAAGGACTATAGAATATTTTAGCTTTGTAGATCTTCCCACTAAGTTACCTGTTATCGTCATATATATTTTCAGGAGATCTGGTGGTGCAGCGGTTAAGTACTTGGCTGCAAAAAGAAAGATCGTTGGTCCTACATATATTCTATACCCTGAAAAACTTTATTTCATACAACTGATAGATATCCATATTTACTCCCATATTTTACTTCATTTCTTTGGCTTTTGCCTTCTCTTAATGTAAATTACCCAAGGAAAAGTAGGCAGAAATCATAAAGTCTTTAATGACGTAGCCTCAGAAGTCACACAGTATCATTTCCCCAATATTGTATTGATGATATAGGTCAGTCCTATTCAATGTGGACATTGTCGTTGATAGGTGTCATGCAGTTGACTCCAGCTCAGAGAGACTTTATGTATGACAGAATCAAACATTGCAGAGTCCTGCACCATATCTATGAAATTCAGTGTGTTTGAGTCCATTGTTGTGGCAATTGTGTCAATGTGTTTCACTGAGGGTTTGCCTCCTTTTCGCTAACCCTCTACTTTATCAATCACGATGTCCTATTCTATCAAATGGTCTTTCCTGGTAAGGTGTTCAAAATAAGTAAGATGAAGTCTTGCCATTCTCTCTTCTAAAGAGCATTCTGGTTTTATTTCTTCTAGGATATATTAACTCAATCTTCTGGCTGTCCGTGGTATATCTCCAACATCACAATTCAGATGCGTCCATTCTTCTTTCTTTTTCATTGTTCAGATTTCACATGCATATGAGGTGATTGAAAAGACCATGGCTTGGGTCCGGTGCACCTTAGTCACCAGTGTGACATCTTTGCTTTTTAGAACTTTAAAGAGGTCTTTTGAGGCAGATTTGCCAGCAATACAACCCTTGATTTCTTGACTGCTGTCTCCGTGGACTTTGACTGCTGATCCAAGTAAATGAAATCCTTGACCATTTCCAATTTTTCTGCATCTATCACGATTTTGTTTATCAGTCCAGTTGTGAGGATTTTCTTTATCTTCATTGTCAGGAGTCTTCCATGTTGAAGGCTGTTGTCGTTGAACTTCAGCAGTAAGTGCCTTGAGTCATCTTAATTTTCTGTAAGCAGTTGTGCCATCTGCATATCACAGGTTGTTAATGAGTCTTCCTCCAATCATGATGCCACATTCTTCTTCACACACTCCAACTTTTCAATTTAATTGTTCAGCATATAGATTGAATAAGAAAAGTGGAAGATACAACCCTGTTGCCCACATTTTTCTATTTGGAACCATGCAATATTAGCAGGGATAAAGAACGGCACTTGGGGTCGAAGTGTTCTCTTCATACAACTGTCTCTTGATCCGTGTACAGACCTACATGAGAAAAATTAAGTGTTCTGGAATTCCTATTCTTCATAATGTTAGCCATAATTTGTTATGATCTACACAGTCAAATGCCTTTAAGTAGTTGATAAAATATCAGAAAACATCTTTCTAGTATTCTCTGCCTTCATTCAAGATCTGTCTGACATCAGTAACGTTATCCCTCCTTCCATGTCCTCTTCTGAATCCGGCTTTAACTTCTGGTAGTTCCCTGCCACTGGATGGCTGCAGACATTTTTTAATTACCTTCAGCAATATTTTTCTAAATTCTGGTATTAAAAATATTATTCATTAATTTTCACATTACCTTTGATCATCTTTCTTCAAAGTGAGTACGAATACAGATCTTTGCCAGGTGGTTGGTCAGGTAGGGGTGTTTCAACATGCAATTACACTAAGATCAATAACAAAGAAGAATTTAAAATACCAATGTTGTAAAAGTTAATGGACACACTTCTGTGTTCTACTTCTGATATGGCCAAGTAAGCTCCAACCAGATAGAACATTCCACAGATATAAAATATAGAATCCCAAAAACAACTATTTGAAGGCACTACATCATGTACAAAATCGGACAGATTCTGGAGAACAATCTACAGTTAGGTAAAGGGAAGTTTAGTATAAAGCATTATTAAACTACGATTTAAAAACATAACTATAATATGTAAGAAAACTTTACATGGCATCACAGGCTGAAGGAGAGTACTGGAAGGCTGGTATTCAGACATAGTTTGAGAAGATATAGATTGCAGCCCACTGAATGGTAAGAAGTTCTCTGGTTGCACAGGACAGAACTGGTCAGTGATTGCTGAGCAAGAAGGAAGTCATCCTCCAGGGCACAGAAAAGCAAAGAAGAACCATAGCCATAGGTTGGATATGCAGGCATTCAGAGGAACTGGGGACCCCAGAGCAGATAGGAGGTCAGGAGCGCACAGTGTCCTTGTCGATTGGGCTGTGGGATGGTAATCACCAGGCAGAGTCAAGACTGCAAAGTCATCAAGGCACCATGTCCTCTGGGTGCATGGCTGGGACAGAGAACTACCCATACCACTGATCAACATGCAGTCAAGAAAGTCGCTTCCTCCTACAATGGCACTCCAACACCTTCTAATGAGAAAAATAACATCACACTCATTGTGAAGCAGAAATGCTGAAAGAATTCAGCTTATTATCACAGAGCATGTATTATAGGGTGAATTCGGAGCTGAGAGGAAATAATTGATAACTTCCACAAACTTTAATAGGAATTTGAACAAAATGAAAATGGCCTAAAAATACAGGAAAAGATTTTCAACCCCGTTAGTTTTCAGGGCTATTCAATGAAGGGCTTCCACACACACTTCGTATTTGTAAAAATCAAAGAGTCTGACAATTCTAAGCGTAGATTAAGTTGCATAGCACCAAGAGCTCTCGTATAATGCTGAAGCATGAATGTAAATTGGCGCATACACTGCTGACATACCTCTGTACGCAGGTCAATACATGTAAGAATTTTGGAAAATAGGCATGACCTAGTAAAGCTGCACACACATATACTCTATGAGAGGGAAATTCCATTTTGAGGTGTATGCCTTGGAGATATGTGTGGTTAGGTTCTCCAGGGTTTATGAATGAGAAATTTCAAAGCAGTTTTTCCTATAATTGCCAAAATAAAAATTATCACAAATGCTTATCAATGGTATATTTGACATATTCACACAGAAAAATACTATGCAGCAATGAAAGTGAATAAATTACAGACACATACAACAAAATAGATGTTCTTATATTGTTATGTGGAAAATTCTAGTCAGGAAAGAATATATACAACAAATAATTAAATTTATATAAAATTCCATAACAAGTGTACACGTTTTTGTTATATTTATCATAAAAACTTAAATACATACTTATTACAAATTTATTGTCACACTTTAATTGACACATATAAAATATTATATCCACAAAGTACATGGCACAGTACCAGGCATTGAGTATTTGGCAAATTAATATTTGCTGAACAAATGGATGAATTTTTTAAAAATTAATAAAGGAAAGCATTAATTCTTTCAAAGTCTATGATACTGGACAAGGGGTGTATCTTGTGCCAATTTATATCTCTATAAGAGAAATCTCCTCTGAATTACAGACTTTTAAATTTCTTCTTGTATGTCTCAAAGACACCTTGTATTAGGCTAGATGAAGCATCTGTCTCTCTATATATATATGTATATTCTCTCTCTCTGACTCTCTCTCTCTATATATAAACATATATATTGGCACATATATATAGAGAGAGAGAGATCTATATCAAGGAAAAAGGCTCACATGGTTGTTGAGGCTGGAAAGTTCCAAGTCCATGGGTCAGGCTGGAGGCTTCTCCTGACTCAGGTAGCTACAGGGACTGGCAAACTCAAGATTCAGGCTGACGAATCCCAAGACTAGCAGGCAAGCTGCTAGTTCTAGTCCCAAGAACCAGAGGTCAGATGAACAGGAAACAGCTACAGGATCCAGAATGAGGAAAGGCTCAGGAGCCTTGCCAAAAGTCCACCTATATTGGATGCAGGCCACATCCCCAAGGAAATTCCCTTTCAACTGATTGGCTTCTCACAGGAAGTCCCATCATGGAGGTGATCACATTATATCAGATCTCATCTTGGAGATGATTACATCATTACATGACTGCCAAACTACATATTAACTGCCAAACCACTGAAAATAATGGCCAAGTCAAGTTGACACACAACCTTAATGATCATGTACCTCAAACTCATTATCTCTGGACTCTAACTCATGGTCTTCCCCCTAGCCCATATCCCAACCCCACAAAGCTCCACCCTAGAGAAGAAACCACCACGCAGCCAGTTATGTAAACCAGAAACATTAGACTCATCCTTGACACTACCCATTACCTCATAGCCTGTTCACTGCCAAGCCCTGCCAGTTTTACAACCAACATATTCCCAAATCTATCCACTTCTCTTCATCCCTCCATGCAATGGCCTTAGACCAAGCCACCACCTGGATTCCTGAAATAGTTTCCTAAGGGGACTTGACTGTGTCCAAATCATACATCACTGAAAACAGAGTCATCTTTTTGAAAAGCAAATTTGATCATGTCATCTGCCTGCCAAATCCTGCCAAATCCTTTCTTTATGTATAGGATAGACACAAAAGAGACTTAGAAGGCCCTTCCTGATTGGCCTCATGCATACATTTTCTACCTCAAATTAAGTATTTTTGTGCCATCCTTGAATGAATACCTGTATCCCTTCCACTTATACTACTTAGAGTAAGGCTCATGTCTTTAACTCGTTACCACCATTACTATAACACTAATACACAGAAGAATACCTGGCATGTAATAGATTTTCAATTAGTATTTTTTTAATAAACACATGAATCAGAGATAAATAAATGGAAGCATGAATTCTACCAAGTTCACTTACATATATAACACAACCCTTAACAATATGCTAATAAGTTATTTTTTTACAAATCCAAAAAGTATTCTATATTTCATTAGAGGTATAAAGAGGATAGTAAAACTTTAAATATTCTGGGGGAAAAACTTTCATGGTAGGGCTTTTGGCTGTAAAAAATAAAAACCATCTGGGTTTAGTCTAAGCAGAAAATGAAATAATATTGTGTGATTTACAGATTTAATGACAAGTCTAGAGAACATGGAGTAGTAAATGAACTGGAAGCCAGATTGCATAAATGCAGTCCAGAAAAATCACAGGAAGAGATTTTACACGATCCTACTGCATCCTACTGTGATGTTCCAACAAACAGATGCAGCGCTGGAAGCGCTCACTCCTCTATACCAAGATATTTGGAAGACAGCTACCTGTTCAACCAACTGGAAGAGATCCATATTTATGCCTATTCCCAAGAAAGGTGATCCAACCAAATGCAGGAATTACCCAACAATATCATTAATATCACACACAAGTAAAATTTTGCTGAAGATCATTCAAGGGTGACTGCAGCAGTTTATCAACAGGGAACTGCCAGAAATTCAAGCCGGATTCAGAAGAGGACAAGGAATAGAAATATCATAGCTGAAGTCAGATGGATCTTGGCTGAAAACTGAGAATACCAGAAGGATGTTTACCTATGTTTTATTGACTATGCAAAGACATTGGACTGTGTGGATCATAACAAATTATGGATAACATTGCGAATAGTGGAAGTTCCAAAACACTTAATTGTGCCCATAAGAAAACTGTACATAGATCAAGAGCCAGTCGATTGAACAGAACAAGGGAATACTCTGTGGTTTAAAATCAGGAAAGGTGAACATCATGTGTGAATTCTTTCACTGTACCAATTCAATCTGTATGCTAAGCAAATTATCCGAGAAGCTGGACTATATGAAGACGACAAGTTCCCATTACTAACATATTCAAACAGTAAGTCAGAAAAGACCATCTTGCAAGACTTTTAACCACAACCTTGGGAGCTAAGAATTTCACCATCAGACTCCCTGGTTCTTGGCATAAATGACCCCTCACCACCACCCCGTGCTGGGCTCAGCCATGCTGATCTGAACCTTATAAATGGAGCCATTTCTGGAGGGTGGAACCTGAGCAACATCACACAAGAAAGAAGCTACACAATGGTGACGCCATCCAGATCCTCAAGCTCCTGCTCTGCTCTGTTCCACGTGACAGGATATTTGCAAACCTAGAGATGGAGTTTCCTCTCTAGAGTGATCCTTGTATTCAGATAGATCTACAGTTTTTAAGTTAGATATGAAATACATGGTACGTGCAACAAAAGCCTGTCCAACTATCCCACTTGGAGACTATTTTGGCTTGATTTTTTTTTTCTTTCACTGATGGAACAACATCTCTGCATCATCCCCATGTCTGTCATTGCAGGTTCCTGCCAGCAGATAGCGTTCACACAGGCACCAGAAGCCCCAGCTGTCTCCCTGGGACAGACAGTCTCCAATCAGCTGCAGGGCCAGTTACAGCCTCCTCTACACTGACAGGAAACACCAGAAAGAGGTTTTCCAGTGTTTTACCGACTACTCGAAGGCATTTGACTATGTGGATCATAAAAAATTCTGAGTAATACTATGTAAAATGGGAATTCCAGAACACTTAGTTTTCTCTTGTAGACCCGTGCATGGCTCAAGAGATAGTCATTCAAACAGAACACCTTGCCCTGAAATGCCGTTCTTTATTCCTGTTAATATTGCATGTTTCCAAATGGAAAAAGATGTGCAACAGGGTTGTATCTTCCCGTTGTCTTATTCAATCTATATGCTGAACAATTAAACTGAAAAGTTGAAGTGTGTGAACAAGAATGTGGCATCAGGATGGGAGGAAGACTCACTAACAACCTGCAAGAAGCAGATGACACAACCTTGCTTACAGAAAATGAAGATGACTCAAAGCACTTACTGATGAAATTCAAAGATGACAGCCTTCAGCAAGGAATACTCCTGAATATGAAGAAAGGTAAAATCCTCACAATTGAACCAATAAACAACATCATGATAAATGGAGAAAAATTGAAGTAATTAAGGATTTCATTTACTTGGATCAACAATCAAAGTCCATGGAGACAGCAGTCAAGAAATCAAATGTTGTGTTGCATTGGGCAAATCTGCCTCAAAAGACCTCTTTAAAGTTTTAAAAAGCAAAGATGTCACTTTGGTGACTAAGGTGCACCTGACCCAAGCCACGTTCTTTTCAATCACCTCGTATGCATGGGAAAGCTGGACAATTAAAAGGAAAGACAGAAGAAGAATTGACACATGAGAATTGTGGTGTGAGAGAATACTGAATATTGGATATACCATGGACAGCCGGAAGAATGAGCTAATAAGTCTTAGAAGAGATAAAACCAGAATACTCTTGGAAGTGAGAATTGAAAGACTTCATCTTGCTTACTTTGCACACATTATGAGCAGAGACCATTTGCTAGAAAAGGACATCTCTGTTGGTAAATTAGAGGGTTAGCAAAATGACAGAAATCCTCAATGAAACAGATGACACAACTGCCACAGCAACGGACTCAAACATACCAATGATCATGAAGATGACACAGGACCCTTAAATGCTTCATTCTGTCATACATAAAGTCTCTCTGAGTTGGAGTCAACTCGATGACACCTATCAACAACAATGTCCACATTGAATAGCACTGACCTGTATAACCAATACAATATGAGGAAATGATAGTGTGTGACTTCTGAGGCTAGGTCATTAAAGACATTGTGATTTCTGCCTACTTTCCCTTGGATAATTTACTCTACGAGCGGGCAAATGCCATGTTGTGAGAACACACGAACAACCCTATGGACAAGTTCACATGGTGAGAATCTGAGGTCCCTTGCCAATGGCCAACTTTTACTTGCCAACATATGAGTGGCTCACCTTGAAAGCTTCCAGTTCAGCCTTCGGACAATAGCAGCTCTGGAGGACATCTTGATAGCAACCTCATGAGAAATCTTGAGCCAGCCAGAACCAACCAGCTAAGCCTTTCCCAAGTTCCTGACTCACAGAAACAGTGTGCGAAAATAAATGTGTATTGTTTTAAGTTGCAGGATTTGGGGTTAACGTGTTACACAACAGTAGATAGCTAATACAGAGCTGTAGTAAGAAATGAAGTAAAATATGGGAATAAATATGGATGTCTGGCAGTTGTATGAAATAAAATAATGTTTTTCAGGGTATAAAATATAAGTAGAACTGCTGACCTTTCGGTTAACAGCCACGCACTTAACCACTGCCCCACCAGGGCTCTTTAAAATATATATGACAATAGCATGTAACTCAGTGGGAAGATCTATAAAGCTAAAATATTCTACAGTCCTTGAGTTGTCCATAAAGAGGTAAAGATGCTAATTTATATACATAGCTTAAAAAGGTGGTTCTTTTCTCTCTGGTTTTTTTTTTTTTTGCTTTTGCTTTATACAGAGTGTGATGTAACAAAAAAAAAGCCTTATTGAAGTAAAATTAATGTACAATAAATCATGTCTGTAAAGCACACAATTTGACATTTGACATGTATATATTCCTGAAATTATTACCACAATCAAAATAGTGTATGTATTCACATAAATGTTTATTATGATTATGTCCTCTTGATTAATTGACCTCTTCTTCATCCCAAAATCCCCTTCTTTGTACCTGGCAGTATTGTTTTCTGAAATCTACTTGATCCGATGTTAAAGTAGTATTTTTTGACTAGTGTTAGAATGGTTAATCTTTTAAATTTTAGTCTGTTTGTACTTTGCTATTTGTTTTCTATTGGTCCCATCTGTTCTCTCTTCACTTTTGCTTTTCTTTTTTGGCCTTGTTTTACATTATTTGTTACCTTTCCTTTCTATTTCTTTAATTGGCTTATTAGCTATAATTTTTTTTTATTTTGTTATTTTAGTGGTTGCTTTGGGGTTTGTAATACACAATTTTAAATATCATGGTCTACCGTCAGGTGATATACACTTCACACATAGATTAGAAACTTAGAATGGTATACTCCATTTCTTCTTTCCCCAGCTTTATGCTATTGTCAGCATGCATTAGTACAAAACATATATTATAAACTCCAGAGGCACTGTCCACGTGCATCTGTAGTTCTCTCTCTGCAGCTTCTTCTTCTTTGGTACTGTCTCCTGAAAATTTTAACTGCTCCAGTCTTTCTGGACTCTCAGCTCTGTCCTCTCAACTTAGAGTCTGCTGGGCTCCACCTGTGATCCTCTTCCCTGTGGTGCAGCCTGAAAACTCTCTGAGGAGCTAGGTAGTGCCATCATAGCCCTCAGTTTGTTTGATTTCTGTCTCCTAGTTAACACTGTCCTTCAATGCCTGATGGCCAGGGTTTTGAAAACCATCTCTGTGTGTCTGTGTGTGTGTGCATGTGTCTGTGTATACAGGAAATCCTAGTGATTTGCTGGTTAAGTGCTATGGCTGCTAACCAAAGGGTGGGCAGTTCCAACCCACCAGGTGCTCCTTGGAAACTCTATGGGACAGTTCTACTCTGACCAACAGAGTCGCTATCAGTCAGAATTGACTCGACAGCGATGAATTTAGAATACGTGTACATATGTGTGTGCATATGTGTATATTTTGGTTGTTTCATATACAGGGAAAACCTCATTCTTGTTAATATTGTATCTTGCCTGGAAGTGAAGGTGGATTTTCCACTGAGATTTAAAATTTTGGTTCTTCTATCTCTAATTTCTAAAAATTCCGTTTTATTCTTTTTCAAATCTTCAGTGTCACTCTTTTTAGTTTCTTACACCTTGCACACATGTTCTTTGTCATTTATTGTTTTAAATAAACTCACATCATGCCCAAATCTGAAGTGTGAGCAGAACTCCTTTTGTTCTCTGTTATTTCTGTCACATCACATTCACATTCTTATCCTAGTTATCTTACTTTCTTGAATGTCAAGAATCTATGACTTCCTGTTGGTATTGCCTCTTGAAAAATCATCTGCGAGTTTTCCTGAGGACTTAGGATGGGTATGCCCTCTTCCAAAGAGGCTTCCATTTGTGGACCCTACCGTTCTGGTACCTTAAACCAATTTCAAGATTGGAGTGTATCAGACCACCTGGGACATGCATTCTTGGAGTAAAAAATCCTCTCAAAGGCTGATGGCAGCCAAAACTTCCCAAGGAAATCTTGTTTGTCTTTTCCTGTCCATTTCCACAATGAAGCTCTTATCACTTCCTCGGAAGGGTTCCACTTTCTCTTTGGTTCACTCTTACTTTGAAATTAGTGGCCCTTTGTGCCCTAGCTCAATATAGGTCCCTGAGGACACCCCAGATGGGCAACTTCTGTCCCTGTTTTCCATTTCTCTGGCCATTGCAGAGCCCTGGAACCCAATCTCAAGTGTTTGCAGCATCTTTAGAGTGTCCTTCAGGATAAAAGTGGCTTTGGAGCTCATATACTTTTGGGCCATAAACTTTTTCAAATGTTGCATCAAAAGATCCTCATTTTCTTTTCTCCTTTTCTCTTCTTTTTTCTTTTGTTGTATTTTTGCAGCATTTTGTTTGTTTGTGTTTGTTTGTTTAATTTCACCAGGATTGCTGATCTGAGGAATCTGGTCCATCATCTATAAAACCTGAACACACTTAATAAAACTTTTTATTGAAAATACAGGCTGTCCACATTGTGGGGATAGCAACTAGGGTCACATAACAATGTGTATATAAATTTTTGTAGGAGAAACTAACTTGATCTGTAAACTTTCTCCAAGAGCACAATAAAAAATAAAATAGAGTCTCTTAATTAAATCTTTTAGCCATCTGTAGCTTTACAGCTTCTTAGTTTACATTATAGCTTGTAAGTCAACTTCTGTCTTTTCTAATGGCTGAATTACAATTTGTGATGATATTTTTGGTTCTTGATTTACATTGGTTACTTTCACAACCTATTGCCCATGCAGCTTGTTCCATGCCCATTGATTGCTTTGCATAGCCCCCCCCCCCCGCAACAGGCTGGCTGCTCGGATATTATAAATGGGGCCTTTGCAATGTGAGCTCATCCACATCAGGCAGGCAGGGGCAGCAAGATGGTACCACAGACTCTGGTCCTCATGTCCCTGTTGCTCTGGGTCTCTGGTGAGAAACTTAAAAGTGCCTCAATCCTTCTAGAGTAGCATCTTTGAAGAATTGAAAAATGATTTTAATATGTAGTGAGAAATGATGGCTATTCCCAAAATGGACTCAGTTAAATGCTAAAACATATTATTACTAGTAACCACATTTAAATTGGGATATTTTAATATATCTATGATAAAGTGTATATAGGTATGTACGTGGGCTAGTTGTCTATTTGTGATTTCAGGTTGCCAGTGGGGACATTGTGATGACCCAGTCTCCAGCCTCCTTGGCTGCGTCTCCAGGGGAAACAGCTATCATCAACTGCAAATCCAGCCAGGGTATTAGTAGCAACTTAGCCTGGTACATGGAGAAACCAGGACAGGCTCCTAAGCTGCTCATCTCTCAGCATCCACCTGGGGATTTGGGGTTGCTGACCGGTTTCCTGGCAGTGGATCTGGGACAGACTTCACTCTCACCATCAGCAGCCTCCAGGCTGAGGATGTGGCATTTTATTACTGTCAGCAACATAATAGCTCCCCTCCCACAGTGCTGCAGCCTCAAAAACAAACCTCCTACCCAAGCTTACAGGTTAGTAAGTCTTCACTGCACCAGCTGTTTCCTTTCTCCTCAGCCCTGAACATGCACGCTTCCCCTGTCTGCCCTATAGGCCATATCTCCTGACTAATTCCTGGGGTGTTTTCAAGCCCAGGGAAAAATGAAGAGATGAGGTTTTTTGGGGGTTTTTTTTAGCCCCTTTTGGCCTGAGATTATTGTAAAAATGCTGCAAAAATCTCTTACAGACTTTGTCAGGATTTGCTATATAACATGAACCTACATTCTTCACATGCATAGACCAAGTGACTGATCTCGCACAGGGTCCAGTGAATTTTATACCTTGAAACATCAATTTTCTATTCCTTGTGCCTTCTTGACTCTGCAACATTCCAATTTTATTTTCTTGTACTCATGGTCTTCTTCCTTTCTCTGCCCTTACCACACTATCCCAACTCTTGACCTTCCCAATTTTAAAACTTGACCCTTCATATTCAAAATTTCCCTGAAAGAAGGAAGTATTCCTCTCTCTTTTTCCTTCCACATATCCTGTTTCCAGACATGCTTTTTGGATCAATGCCTCTGAAGGTGGTTTCCTACTCTACCTCTCATTTTACTGCACTTTTCTCTTCTCTCTATTTCTTTCAGTGGCACCTCATTCTTCCAAAGGCAACTCTCTAATTCACTAGCCCTATCACTCTAGAAATATTTGATCCTTTACCCATGTAGTTTTTTCATTAATTGCCAACTTCCTCTATAAATTCACCTCTTGGGCACTTGAGTCTAATTTGATAACTGAAAGGTATCACGGTTCTTTCTTGTTAGCTACTGTCAGATTGGCCCCCAATCCACGGAGACCTCATGCACAATGGGATCAGACCTTGGTGATTTGTAGGGTTTTCATTGATTGATTTATCAGAAATAGATCACCAGGTCTTTCTTCCTGGATTATCTTAGTCTTGAAGCTCTGGTGACACTTGTTCAGCATCACTGCAACATGCAAGCCTCTACTGACTGAAGGGTGGTGGAGGCATATGAGGTGCACTGGCCAGCAATTGAACCCAAGTATGCCACATGGAAGGCAAGACTTCTACCTCTGAACCACCACTGACCTCCATGCTTCTTTAGTCTGCTGTAATTTGAATGAATGTGCTCTTCTCATGTAATAATAGAAAAACTTCTGGTATTCGAGTATTGTTTCTGCACTAGTGTAATTCTGAAAATGGGGCACCGGTGGTGCAGTGGTTAAGAGCTTGGCTGCTACCCAAAAGGTTGGCAGTTCAAATCCACCAGCTGTTCTTTGGAAACCCTATGGAGCAGTTGTACTCTATCCTATAGGGTCACTATGAGTCGGAATAAAATAACAGTAACAGTTTTGTTCTTTAATTATTATTATTATGAAATACATAGGTTAATGAAATGTAGCTTCAGGTAAGATATCAGCAAACTTGATCACGACACTCTGAACACTCTTACTTACACAACAAGGCCTTTTCTCTAATATGGGGAACATTTTCAAAGTATTGATTGATTCATTCAGGATATATTTATTGAGGGTATAGTAGGTGTCCTGCACTAAAATATTGCTTTCCTTCTAGCTGGGGGAGATAGACAATCAACACCTGCATAAATAAGTATTCACTATTTTTTTTTTAATTTTTTGTGCTATGAAGAAAAATAAAGCAAGAAAGGGGATAAGAGCCAGTTGGGTTAAGAGGGAGTAGGATGATGTCACCTGAGTGCCAGCTGATGTAGAAAGGGCCATGAGACTTTTATGTCTTTCACATGTTTACAGTTGACTGGCCATTAAAAAAAAAAAAAAAAATTATTGGGGTTACTGGACCATATCTCTCTCATTATCTGGCCAATTAACCTTAGCTTGTTCTGATGGCAGTTGACAGGATTCCAAGTGAGAAAATAAGAGCACACAAAGCTTCTTCAATCCTAGACTCAATACTGGTACGATTTTCTGCATTCTATGAAGTTTGCTTCATTCTAAGGATCAACACAATTCACAAAACTAACTCATATTGAAAGGGAAGGCAAATAACCCCTAACTCTTGGTAGGAAGAGATACAAAGTCACATTGCAAAAAAGCATGCTACAGGGAGGAATAAAGAATAGGGGATTTTTTTGCAATCAATGTATAATAGATGTTGATGGAAGGCTGCCCTGAGAAAGCATGATCATATCAAAATCTTAATGTTGGCAACAAAACTAGCCATAAGAATATCTCCAGGAAAGAGGGCCCTTGTTAGAAAAAACAGCAAATTTCTGAAGCAGAAATGTAACCAGCATATTGGAAGAGAAGCAAGGAAGCCAGTGTTGTTGGAGTTGAGTTCTGACAGGGAGATTAGTGGGACATAAGGTCAAAGAAATAATGAGGGGGTTTATTTTGTAGGATTTTGTAGGCTACTCTAAGGATTTGGGTTTTATTTTGAATGATGTGGTAATAGCTGAAAAGTCTTGAATAGAGGATATGATTTAATTTGTAGTTTTACAGTACAAAAGAGATACCAGTCAGGAGGCCATTACGATCATCCTGCCTAGAGAAGATGATTGCTTTGGTGGATTGTGGTAATAGTGGAGGGGGTGAGAAGAGGTCTGTTTTGGAAATGGCGACAGCAATATGCTGATGGTTGTGACAAGGAGAGTGAGATGAAAAGTAAGCCTTAAAATGACTCCAAGGCTTTGCTCTGAGTAACCAAAAGGGTGGACTTAACATTTATTTAGACAGGGAACACTGCCGGAAGAGTGGATTTGGGGATGAAAATTAGGAATTTTGTTCAGAATATTTTAAGTTTGAAATGTGCATTAAACCTCCGTGTGTGACTGTCAAAGAGACCTTTGGATTTATAAGTTCTGAATTCAGGAAACAAATATGGACTGAAGATTTAAATCTGATAACTAATAACATGAGTGATGAATAGATGGAGAACAGAGGAGGCCCAGAGACTGAGCTGTGAGGCAGGAGAGATGAGGCAGAACCAGCAAAGGAGTCTGAAAAGGAGCAGTATGGATGGGCAACAACAAGTAGAGTGTGACACCCTGGAGCTCAGTGTGGAGATTACAATCAAGAAGGAGGACTTTATCAATGTATTAAATGTTATGGATGGGTCTGGAAGATGAAGACTGGGATGTGACCATTGGATTTGGCAATGGGGGGATAACCAGTGATGTTGAGTAGGGCAATGAGACAGTAGGGATAACACCTTGAATAGAGGGCACCCAAGAGAAAATGGAATGAGATGATTTGGGGTTGGTGACTGTACAACTTTTTCAATGAGCATTACAGTAAAGGAGAAGAGTGAAACAGGGTCTTACTGGAGGGAAAAGTGAGATCAACAGAGCTTTTAAAATCATGTTTACATGCTGATGGAAACGATGCTAAAGAGAAGGGAACATAAATATTTCTGGAAAGAGAGGAGAGAAATGCCAAGCAATGCTCTTGAGTAAGTCAGAGGCATGGTTAGAGGACTGGCTTCAGACAGGAGGACTGTCTGCTCATCCACAGTAACGGGAAGGAAAGTAGAGTGTGGGGATGCCAGTGGATCAGGAGACACATAGGCGTTCCTTGTGGAATTTCACTTCATAGGTAAGAGATGAGGAATTGTGTAGAAATTTGGATGGAAAGAGGTGTTCAAAATTGAAGAAAGAAGAGAAAGAGTGAAGACTGAACGGACCAGGTCAATGACGTTCAATTGGGGGATAGCATTAAGGATCTTCATGAGATTTAAAAACAAACAAACAACAACAATAAATAAATAAACCAAACCAGTTGCAGTTGATGCAATCTCGACTGTGTTGACCCATGTGTGTCAGAGCAGAATTGTGCTCTGTAGTATTTTCAATGGCTGGGATATTATGGAAGTAGATCGCCAGGGATTTCTTTTGAGGTGCCTCTGCATGGACTCAAATCACCAGCATTTTTATTAGCAGGGAGAGCATTAATTTTTTAACCTCCCAGGGCTCTTGAAGTTAATGATCATAAATTTAAACTGAAGGTGAAATGAGTCAGAATGATTGTGTATTTTTCTGCAGACGCATCAGAGATGTGGGGGTAGGCGTGTGGAGGGTTGGGTTTTTACCAGGGCTGTGGTCTTGCCAGATGAATAGGATTAAAAATGGAGTTCTTGATGTGTGTGAGGGAATCACTGCAATGAAGGATCATGATTTAACCTGGTAAGGAGGGGAATTGAGAATGAGAGACTCAAGGACAGTGAAAATAGATTTGTTAAAGGACATTTTTCAGAAAAAAGACAAAGTCATGACTCTCATACAAATATCAGATGAAGACATGTTAAGTAATTTATTTTATACTAAATGAGAGAACTAGGCAGATGCTATAACTTGTTCAAAATAAAAATTAAAACTGTACATTTACATAGAGTAAAAGAATGTTAAGATGAATTGTAAAAAGAGTCAAAATTTGGGGGGAGACAATTAAGACTCCAGCAGACAGGACAGAATATATGTATCTATCAGTTACCTACAATTTACAAAAAAATTTAAAATTAGCTGAAAGGTAACAAACAAGGCTAGGAATCTGATAACCTCAAATGGTATGTTATAGACAATGCAATGCATAGTTTTCTATTTATGTATATATATTTTCCTACAAATTTAAATCCTGATTATCTTAGGCTAGGTTCTCTAGAGAAGCTAAACCAATGAAACATATAGATAGATAGAGAAAGAGAGACAGATAGATTTATCTCAAGGAAATGGCTCATGCAGTTGTGGAAGGTGGCAAGTCCCAAGTCCATGGGTCAGGCGTCAGACTGGGGACTTCCTCTGATTCCTTTAGCTGTAGGGGGCTGACCACCCCAATAATTGGCAGGTCAGATGGCAGTCCATTGGCTCATGGGCTGCAGAAGCTGATAAACCCAAGACTGGCAGGTAAGGCAGCAAATTGTTGGCTCACAGGCTGCAGAGGCCGACAAATCCTAAGATCAGAAGGCAATACAGCAGGCTGCTGGCTCAAATCTCAAGAACCAGAGATCAGATGATGACGAGCCAGATGCAGTATCCAGAGCAAAAAAACAAACTTTGACAGAATGTCCATATATATATATTGGATGCAGGACACACCCTTGAGAAAACTGTCCTTAAAGATGATTGGTTCATCACATCAGATCACATTATGGAGGATGACTGCATTATTACATAACTGCCAAATTACATCATTACATAACTGCCAAACCACCAAGAATCGTGGCCCAGCCAAAGTGACATACAACCTTAATCATCACACTGATGAAGGCTAAAAATTGTCAGTGATAGCTCACTCTGTTTGATATCTGTCTCTTGGTTATCACGGTCCTTCAATGTCTGATGGCCAGGGTCTTGAAAACTATCTACGTGTGTATGTGTGTGTGTATATAAGTGGTTAAGTGCTACGGCTGCTAACCAAAGGGTCACAGTTCTAATCTACAAGATGCTCCTTGGAAACTCTATGGGGTGGTTCTACTCTGTCCACTGGGGTCTCTATGAGTATGAATCCACTCAGTGGCAATGGGTTTGGTATATGTACACATATGTGTATGTATATATATACATATATTGTGGTTGTTTCACAGGAAGGGAAACTTGTTCTATCTCTAATTTCTAGAAATTCTGTTTGGTTCTTTTTCAAATCTTTGGTGTCACTCTTTTTAGTTTCTTACACCTTGCACACATGTTGTTTGTCATTCATTTTTATAAAAAAAAAACTCACATCATACCCAAATCTAAAGCATGGCCAGAGCTCCTTTTGGGGACAGGGCAGGCAGCCAGGAGACCTGCAGGCACTCTCTCCAGCAAGGGAGGCATGCAGGTGCACTTTCCAGTGAAAGAGGGGCAGGACAAGTAGTCTGGGGTCGCACAGGTGCTCTCCCTGGTGGAAGAGGAGCACAGTGGGTGGTGGAAGGTCACACAGGTACTCTCCTGAGTGGAGAAGGAGCAGAATGGGCATTCAGGGGTCACACAGGTGCTTTTTCCTGTGGGGAAGGGGTAGGATGGCCAGCCAGGGAGGAAAGAAGAGAGAAAAAAACAAGAGAGAGAGAGAGAAAGAAAAGAGGGGGAAAAAAAGGGGGGAATTCATCTATTGCTCTGTGTTTGCCACCCACCCTACACCCTACAGGTCTGGTATCATCACTAGGGAGTCACCCTGTCTCTGGGTCCTGGTTCCCTCCCCACTCTGTGTACACCAGGATCCCTGAAACTCTCAGCCTCCTTCCTGTACTTTCCCTCCTTAGTTCCAGTTCATGTTCTGCTCTCCTTGCTTCATTCCAGGTTATGTTTACACAGTTTCTCTGTCTCCTATTGGAGTTGCATGATGCTGTCTTCATGTGCTCCTCATTCAGGGTCGCTGCTGGCTTTGTCTCAAAATGTTTCCACTCTGCTGGGCTGTCTGGTAGAGCACTTCAACTCAGTGTCTTTCCCCATTTACTACTGTCATTCAATTTCTTTTTCCTTTTAATTCTGTATCTGTCCATTTGATGCTCAGGGTCCCAGGGTTATAATTTCTATCTGTTTCAATTTGTTTCTCAGGCCTTTGCTACAGAGGGATTGCATGCTGCATCTCACTAGGCTGCCAACTTGAATCCTTCATTGTGTATAAACTATTGAATGGGAAACCAATTTGCTCTGTAAAGCTTCACCTAAAGCATAATTAAAAAAAAAAAAAGTCATTACAAAGACATAAAAAAAAAAGACCAAAATGGATGTCAGAAGAGACTCAAAGTTGCCCTTAAGCACAAAGTAACTAAAGCAAATGGAAAAAAATGATGAAGTAAAAGAGTTGGACAGGAGATTTCAATGGGTGTCTTGAAAAAACAAGTATAATATTGAAATGTACAAAGATCTGCAGACAGAAAAAAGGAAAGAACATGCTTGGCATTTTTCAAGTGGAAAGAACTGAAGAAAAAATTCAGGCCTTGAGTTGCAATATTGAAGGATTTTATGGGCAAAAAATTGAATGATGCAGAAACCATCAAAAGAAGAAGGAAGGAATACACAGACACTGTACCAAAAAGAACTGGTCAGTGTTCAACCACTTCAGGAGGTAGCATATGATCAAGAACCAATGGTACTGAAGAAAGAATTCTAAGCTACATGGAAAACACTGGCAAAAAATAAGGCTCTGGGAGTTGACAGAATACCAGTTGAGATGATCCAATAAATGAAAGCAATGCTGGAAGTATTTGCTCAACTATGCCAAGAAATTTGGATGAGAGCTACCTGGCCAACTGACTGGCAGAGATCCATATTCCTGCCCATTCCAAAAAAAAGTGACCCAACAGAATGAAGAAATTATCAAACAGTATCATTAACGTCATATGCAAGCTGAATTATGCTGAACATAATTGAAAAACAACTGCCAGAAGTTCAAGCTGGATTCAGAAGAAGATGTGGCATGAGGGATATCATTGCTGATATCAGACTGGCCAAGAGCAGAGAAGACCAGAAAGATATTTACCTGTGTTTTATTGACCCTGCAAAGACATTCAAATGTGTGGATCAAAAAAAATTATAGATAACATTGAGAAGAATGAGAATTTGAGAATACTTGATTGTGCTTACGTAGAACCTATACATAGATCAACAGGCAGTTGTTCTAACAGAACAAGGGGATACTGCGTGGTTTAAAATGGGAAAATTAGTAGTCAAGCACAAACAATTTGCTCCACATCACTAATGACATCTTTGTTTTGGCAAAGAATCCAAGACAATAGGTGCCCATTACAGCCATATTCAAAAGTAAGTCAAAAAAGACCACCTTACAAAATTTTAACCACAATCTTGGGAGCTAAGAATTTCACCATCATACTCGCTGGTACTTTGCATAAATGTCCCCTCACTACCACCTCACCCTAGGCTCAGCCCTGATCATCTGAGCCTCATAAATGGAGCCTTTTTTTTTGGGGGGGGGGCACTGAGCAACATCACACAAGAGAGAAGCTGCATCCAGATCCTCAAATTCTTATTCTACTCTCTTACAGATGAGAGGATATTTGCAAACCTAGAAATGAAATTTTCTCTCCAAAATGATCCTTCTATTCAGATAGATCTACAGTTTTAAAATAAGATATGAAATAAATGCTATGAGCAACACAGGCCTGTCCACCTATCACAGTTAGAGACCACTGTGGCTTGATTTTTTTTCTTCTGTTCCTGATTGTACAACATCCCTGCATCATCCCCATGCCTGTCACTGCAGGTTCTAGTAGACAGATCCCACTAACCCAGGAGCAGAATCCTTGGCTCTTTCACTGGGAGAAAGAGTCTCCATCAACTGCAGGGCCAGTCAGAGCCTCCTCTACACTGATGTGAAACACTACTTATCCTGGTACCAGTTAAAACTTGGGGAAGTTCCTAAGGACCTCATTTGCCCTGCTTCTATCCATGTTGACCAGGTGTCCACTGGGTGGCACTGGGTCTGAGACAGAATTTATTCTCACCATGAGCAGTTTTGAATCCAAAGATAATACAGTGAATTACTGTTTCCAGCATGAAAATGTCCTATCATAATGATGTGACTCCAAATACAAACTGTCCTACTAACAAAGGGAGGACAGGAAAGGATCCCAGCTACTTCTTATTAATAGCCACCATTTGGTTGGCTGGTTGGTTGGTTAGTTGGTTGGTTGGTTGGTTGGTTGGTTGGTTGGTTGGTTGGTTGGTTGGTTGGTTGGTTGGTTGGTTGGTTGGTTGGTTGGTTGGTTGATTGGTTGGTTGGTTGGTTGGTTGTGGGTGGTTGGTCGGGTGGTCGGTTGGGCGGTTGGTCAGTTGGTTGGCTGGTTTTAATCAGCAAAAAAAAATATTGGCTTGAGATATTTGAAAAACAGGCAGCTAGGCCTTCTCTGGCTCCAAAAGAAAGCTGGTCTCCTCTTCCCATTCAATTCCTTTAATCTATTCTCACACCTCACTCTGAATCTCAGTGCTTGGTCATTTGCAGCCATAGTCTGATCCCTCCAGTCACACTTAACCACACCTCCCAAAGGTGCTACCCCCAAGCAGAACCTCCTTTCTAGGCCAAAGGCCACTTGAAAAGCCACTATCCCCTGATTATTCCTATTCCCTGCTTCCCCACTCAAACTTTATTCCAGAAAAAAGATCCCATGAAGGAGAAAACACTGGATTCCCACCCGTCCTTGTGACAGAGTCAATGCAAACTCCTCTTCTCCCAAAATGCATTTAAGAAAGGACTCTAGTGCAAAACTGAGGAGCAGAAAGCAGGTTTCTTTTATCATTAGAAAAAATTTTAAATGTGAGGGCAGCAAAGCAGATTGTAAGAGAGCAGCAAGCGAACGTATGGTAGACTCGAGAAATGAAGGACTCAGATTTCCAATGTACAGTAGTTAAAAGGGAGTCCCTTCTCCACATCTCACACCCCTCCCCAACCACTGGAATTCCTTTTAGCCTACTTCTCTCTGGGTGTGTCCTCATAATCCAACTCTGAGTCTTCTCTCCCCTGAACAAATGATTCCCCAAAAACTTTGGATTCAGTATAGCAGACTACATCATCCAGTATCATCCTTCCTTATTGCAGTCATCTACCAGCCCCATTGTCTCTCCTCCTCCCTCTCTCAGACATTTTAGTTTCTGACTCAGTGTCAGGCTCTTCAACTCTACTCCTGTCACAATCCCTGTCCCTTCAATATGCCCACAGGTGATCTTTCTGTGGTCCTGACATCTCAGTTCTTTGATCGCTTTTCCTCCAGTGGTCTCTTCCTACCACTTTCATGGTCATTCCCTGGACATGTCATTAGAAAAGAGCCAAAATTTCCCCATCATCACAATATCAATCATTTCATTCTTGGTATTTCCAAGAGCTGGGCAGCTCACTCCACCTGGTGTGCTATCACTGATAATTTTTATCCTTCATTAGTGTGATAGTTAAGATTGTGTGTCATCTTGGCTGGGTCTTGATTCTTGCTGGTTTGGCAGTTATGTAATGATGTAATTTGGCAGTTATTCAATGATGTAGTCATCCTCTCTGATGTGATCAGCCAACCGGTTTTAAAGGGAGTTTTCTTGGGGGTGTGTCCTGCATCCAAGATAAATATATGGACATTCTGTCAAAGTTTGCTTTTTTGCTCTGGAGACTGCATCTGGCTCGTCATCATCTGACCTCTGGTTCTTGAGATTTGAGCCAGCAACCTGCCCTATTGCCTGCTTATTTGGTAATTTGTTGGTCTCGGCAGCCTGTGAACCAGCAGCCTGCTGCCTTACCTGACAGTCTTTGATTTATCAGACTCTGTAGCGCATGACCCTGCCGTCTGACCTACCAATTTTGGGTTGTCAGCCTCTGCAGCTACAGTAATCAGAAGAAGACCCCAGTCTGACACCCGACCCATGGTCTTCGGACTTGCCATGCTCTACAACTGCACCAGCCATTTCCTTGATGCAAATTTACCTATCTCTTTGTCTATCTATCTATCTATCTATATGTTTCACTGGTTTTGCTTCTCTAGAGAACCCAGCCTAAGACAATCAGGATTTAAATTTGTAGAAAATATATATGTATATAAATAGATAACTACACATTGTCTATAACATACCATTTGGCATTACCAGATTCCTAGCCTTGTTCCTTACCTTTGAGCTAATTTTAAATTCTTTGTAAATTGTAGGTAACTGATAGATGTGCACATTCTGTCCTGTCTGCCGGAGTCTTAATTGTCCCCCCAAGAATTTGTCTCTTTTTTTGCAATTCATCTCAACAATCCTTTACTCTATGTAAATCTATACTGTTTAACTGTTTATACTGCTGAACCAGTTATGGCATCTGTCTAGTTCCCTCATTTAGTATAAGTAAAATAAATTACCTAACGTCATCTTATATTTGTATGACAGTCACAACTTTGCCTTTTTTCTAAGAAAATGCCCTTTAACAAACCTATTTTCACTGTCCTTGAGTCTTTTAATCTCAATTCCCTCCTTACCAGCTGAAATCATAATCCTTCATTGCAGTGAGTCTCTTGCACACATGAAGAACTCCCTTATTTAATCCTATTCACCTGGCAAGATCACAGCCCTAGCTAAAACCCAACCCTCTACATGCCTGCCCCCACATCTCTGATGTGTCTGCAGAAAAATATGCAGTCATTCTGACCCGTTTCACCTTCAATTTAAACTTATGATCATTAACTTCAAGAGCCCCTGGGAGGTTCAGAAGGTTAATGCTCTCCCTGCTAATCAAAATGCTGGCAATTTGAGTCCACCCAGAGGCACCTCAAAAGAAATCTCTGATGATCTACTTCCATAATATCACAGCCATTGAAAACACTACTGAGCACAATCATGCTTTGACACTCATGGGTCAACACAGTCAAGATTGCATCAACTGCAATTGGTTTGTTTTTTTTTGTTGTTGTTGTTGTTTTGCTTTGTTTATTGTTGTTGTTTGCTTTTAAATGTCATGAAAGTTATTAATGCTAGTTCACAATCATACTTCACTTACCTGGTCTGTTCAGTCTTCTTTCTTTCTCTTTTCTTCTTTTTTCAATTTTTAACACCACCTTTCTATCCAGACTTCAACTCAATTGCCTCATCTCTTACCTGTGAACTGAAATTCCACAAGGAACTCCCATGTGTCTCCTGATCCACTGACTTTCCCACACTCTGATTTCCTTCCTGTTACTGTAGATAAGCAGACAGTCCTCCTATCTGAAGCCAGTCCTCTGGCCCATTCCTCTGACTTACTCAAGAGCCTTGCTTGGCGTTTCTCTCCTCTCTTTCCAGAAATATTTATGTTCCCTTCTCTTTAGCATCATTTCCATCAGCATGTAAACATCATTCTAAAAGCTCTGTTGATCTCATATCTCCTTCCAGTTATGCCCTGTTTCACTCTTCTCCTTTACCATAATGCGCATTCAAAATTTTTGCAGTCACCAACCCCAAATCTTCCCTTCCCATTCTCTCTTGGGCAAGGTGTTATCCCTACCGTATCACTGCTCTACTCAATGTCACTACTGACCTCCACATTGCCAAATCCAATGGTCACATCCCAGCCTTCATCTTCCAGACCCATCCATAACATTAAAAACATAGATAAAGTCCTCCTTCTTGATACAATCTCCACATTGATCTCCAGGGTGTCACACTTTCCTTTTTGTTGTCCATCCATACTGCTCCTTCTCAGACTCCTTTGCTGATTCCTCCTCATCTCCGCTGCCTCACAGCTCAATCTGTGGACCTCTTCTGTTCTTCATCTATTCACCACTCATTTTATTACTTATCAGATTTAAATCTCCAGTACGTATCTGTTCCCTGAATGCAGAACTCATAACCCAAAGGCCTACTTGACAGTCACACGCAGAGGTTCAATACACATCTCAAACTTCAAATGTTCAGAAAAAAAATTCCTAATCTTCATCCCCAAATCTGCTCCTCCCAGAGAGTTCCCTATCTAAATAAATGTCAAGTCCACCCTTCTGGTTACTCAGAGCAAAGCTTCGGAGTCATGTTAGGATCTGCTTTTCATCTCACTCTCCTTGTCACAATCATCAGCATATTGCTGTCTTTATTTCCAAAATAGACCTGTCTTCACCCCCTTCACTATCACCACCATCCACCAAAGCAATCATCATCTCCAGCCAGGATGATACTAATGGGCTCTTAACTGGTATCTCTTTTGTAATGTTAAACTACAGATTAAATCATATCCTCTATTCAAAACCCTCAACCCAAAACATTAGAGTGGCTTACAAAATCCTACAAAATAAACCCCCTCATTATTTCTTTGACCCTATATCCCACTAATTGTGTCGCAACTCAACTCCAGCAACACTGGCTTCCTTGCTTCTCTCCCAATGCGCTGGTTACATTTCTGCCTCAGAAATTTGCTGTTTTCTCTAACTAGGGCCCTATTTCCTGGAGATATTCCTACGGCTTATTTCTTCACCAACATTAAGACATTGATCTAATCATACTTTCTCAGGGCAGGCTTCCATCACCATCTATTATACATTGATTATCTGTATCCATGATTTTTTGAAATGTGACTTTGCATCTCCTCCTATCAAGAATTAGGGGTTATTTACCGTCCCTTTCAATATGAGCTGCTTTTGTGAATTGAGTCGATTCATAGACTGGAGCAAACTTCATAGAATGCAGAAAATCGTACCAGTATTAAGTCTAGGATTGAAGACACTGTGTGCTCTTATTTTCTCACTTGGAATCCTGCCAACTGCCATCAGAACAAGCTCGGGGTAATCCACCAGAAGATGAGAGATATATAGCCCAGTCACCCCAATAGCTTCAGCTGATGGCCAGTCCACTTTAAACATGTGAAAGGCATGAAAGTCTTATGGGCCTTTCTACATCAGCTGTCACCCAGTTGACATCATCCTACTTTTAATTGCTACTCACTCTTACCCCAGAAAGCTCTTATCCTCTTCCCTGCTTTATTTTCATTCATAGCACTTACAAAAAATAGTAAATATATTATTTATGCAGTTGTTGATTGGCTGTCTCCCCCAACTAAAATGAAAGCAATATTTTAGTGCATGACACCTAGTAAGCCCTCAATAAATATAACCTGAATGAATCAGTCGATACGTTGAAAATATATCTCATGTTAGAGAAAAGGCCTTTTTATGTAAGTGAGAGTGTTCAGAGTGTGCTGATCAAGTCTGTTGAGATCTTACCTGAAGTTAAATTTCATTAACCCACGTATTTCATAATAATAATTTTTAAAAAACTGCTATTGTTGATTTGATCCTGAGACGTAGTGACCCTATAGAAGAGAGTAGAACTGCTACATGGGGTTTCCAAGGAACAGCTGGTAGATTTGAAATGCCAATCTTTTGGTTAGCAACTGAGCTCTTAACCACTGCACCACTGGGGCCCCATTTTCATAATAATACTAGTACGCCAGGAGTTTATTATTACATGAGAAGAGCACATTCATTCAAGTTACAGCAGACTAAAGAAACATGGGGAGCAGTGGTGGTTCAGTGGTAGGAGTCTTGCCTTATATATGGGATACTTGGATTCGATTCCTGGCCAATGCACTTCGTGTGCATCCACCATCCTTCACTCAGCAGAGGATTGTATGTCGCAATGATGTAGAACAAGTGTCAGCGGAGCTTCAAGACTAAGATAATCTAGGAAGAAAGACCTGCTGATCTATTTCTCATAAATCAATCAATGAAAACCCTATGGATCACCAAGGTCTGACCCCATTGTGAATGAAGTCTCCGTGGATTGGGGGCCAATCTGACAACAACTAACAAGAAAGAACCATGATATTCTTCAGTTATCAAATGAGACTCAGGTGTCCAAGAGATAAATTTAAAGAGGAAGTTGGCTATTAATGAAAAAATGACAGGAGAAAACCGTCAAATATTTCTAGAGTGAGAGTGATAGGGTGAGTGAATTAGAGACTTGCCTTTGAAAGAATGAGGTGCCACTGAAAGAAATGGAGAGAAGGGAAAAGGGCAGTAAAATAAGAGCTAGAGTAGGAAACCACCTTCAGTGACATAGATCAGAAACGCATGGCTGGGAAACAGGATATGTGGAGGGAAACAGAAAGAGGAATACTGCCTTCTTTGAGGAAAGTTTTGAATATGAAGGGTCAAGCATTTAATATTGGGAAGGGCAAGAGTTGGGAGGATGTGGTAAGTGTGGAGAAAGGAAGAAGAGCAAGAACAAGGGAATAAAATTGGGATGTTGCAGAGTCAAGAAGGCACAAAGAAAAGAGGATTGATCTTTCAGGGTGTAAAATTCACTGGACCCTGCACCAGATCAGTCATGTGGTCTAGCCACGTGAAACATGCAGGTTTCTGTGATATGACAACAACTGACAAAGTCTATAAGAGATTGTTACAGCATGTTTACAGTAATCTCAGACAAAATGAGCTAAAAAAAAAGTCCACATCCCTTCATTATCTCCTGGGCCTTGCAAACACCTCAGGAATTAGTCAGGGGATGTGTCCTTTAGGGCAGAGAGGGAGCGAGCATGTTCAGGGCTGAGCAGAAAGGAAACAGCTGTTGCTCACTGGCCTGCAAGCTTGGGTAGGAGGTTTGTGTTCAAGGCCAAAGCGCTGTGGGAGGAGCGTTATAACCTTGCTGACAGTAATAGTCTGCCACATCTTCAGCCTGGAAGTTGCTGATGGTGAGAGTGAAGTCTGTCCCAGATCCACTGCCACTGAACCGGTCAGGGACCCCAGATGCCCTCTTAGATGCAGCATACATGAGCAGCTTAGGAGACTGTCCTGATTTCTGCTGGTACCAGCCTAACTGTGTACCCACACTCTGACTGGACTTGCAGTTGATGGTGACCGTTTCTCCTGGAGACACAGCCAGAGAGGCTGGAGACTGGGTCAGCACAATGTCCCCACTGGCACCTGAAATCACAAATGGACAATTATCACACATACATATCTACACACACTTTATCATAGACACATTAAAATATCCCATTTTCAATGTGCTTTCCAGTGATAATATGTTTCAGCACATAATCGAGTCCATTTTGAAAATAGCCACCACTTCTCACTACATATTAAAATCATTTTTCATTTCTTCAAAGATGCTACTTTAGTGGGATGGAGGCACTTTTAAGTTTCTCACCAGAGACCCAGAGCAACAGGGACATGAGGACCAGAGTCTGTGGCACCATCTTGCTGCCCCTGCCTGCCTGATGCAGATCAGCTCACATTGCAAAGGCCCCGTTTATAATATCTGAGCAGCCAGCCTGGGTGTGGGGGGGCCTATGCAAAGCAACCAATGAGCATGGAAGCAAACTGCATGGGCAATAGGTTGTAAAAGTAACCAGTGTAAACCTAGAACCAAAAATATCATTACAGCAAGTGTAATTCAATGATTAGAAAAGACAGAAGCCGACTTAAAATTTTTAATATCAACTTAGAAGCTCTAAAGCTACAGACTGCTAAATGATCTCATTAAGAGACTCTGTTTTTTTTTTAATTGTGCTGTAGTTGAAAGCTTAAATCTCAAGTTAGTTTCCTCTATAAAAATTTATATATACATTGTTATGTGACCCTAGTTGATATCCCCACAATGTGAAGAGTCTCTATTTTAAATTAAAAAAATTATTAAATGGGTTCAGGTTCCATAAATGAAGGGCCAGATTCCTGAATCAACGATCATGGTGAAATTAAACAAACAAACAAATGCTGGGAGAACACAACAAAAGAAAAAAGAAGAGGAAAAGAAAATGAGGAAATTTTGGCTCAATTTTTAATAAAAGCCCATGGCCAAAAAATATCTGAGCTCCAAAGACACTTTTATCTTGAAGGACACTCTAAAGACACTGCAAATACTTAAGACTAGATTCTAGGGCTCTGAAAAGGACAGAGAAATGGAAGACAGGACCAGAAGTTGTCCATGTGGAGAGTCCTCTGGGACCCTATATTGAGTTAAGGCACAAGGGGCACCAATTTCAAAGTAAGTGTGAACCAAAGAGAAACCGGAATCTATCATTCCCATCCGAGGAACTGATAAGAGCTACACTGTGGAAATGGACAGGAAAAGACAAATAAGATTTCCATGGGAAGTTTTGGCTGCCATCAGCCCTTGAGAGGATTTTTTACTCCAGGTATGCATGGCCTAGGTGGTCTGGAACTCTTCAAACTTGAAATTGGTTTAAGGTAGCAGAACAGTAGGGTCCACAAATGGAAGCCTCTCTGGAAGAGGGCACACCTATCCTAAGCCCTTAGGAAACCTCCCAAAGATTTTTCCAGGGCCAATAGCAACAAGAAGTCATGGATTCTTGACATCCAAAAAAGTAAGAGAACTAGGATATGAACATGAATGTGATGCAACAGAAATAACAGAGAACAAAAGGAGTTCTGCTCACATTTCAGATTTGGGCATGATGTGAGTTTATTTAAAAAAATAAATGACAAGCAGCATGTGTGCAAGGAGTAAGAAGCTAAAAAGAGTGACACTGCAGATTTGAAAAAGAACCAAACAGGATTTCTAGAAATTAAAGACAGAACAACCAAAATTTTAACTCTCAGTGGAAAATTCACTTTTACTTCCAGGCAATATATAGTATAATGCAATGGCAAGGTTTTCCCTCCATGTGAAACAACCAAAATATATGTATATGCACACATGTATGTATACACATATCAAAACCATTGCCATCAAGTTGATTCTAACTCATAGCAACCCTACTGGACAGAGTGGAACTGCCCCATAGAGTTTCTAAGGAGCACCTGGGGGATTCAAACTGCGGACCTTTTGGTTAGCAGCTGTAGAACTTAACCACTAAGCCACCAGGGTTTCCTATATACATAAAGACATACACATACGTACGAATGCACACACACACACCCCAAATGGTCTTCAAGAACCTGGCCATCAGGCATTGAAGGACAGCGATAACACAGAGACAGAAATCAAAGTGAGCACTACCCAGCTGTCCTGAGAGAGTTTTCAAGCTGCAACACAGGAAGGAGGATCATGAGTGTAGCCCAGCAGACTTTCTAAGTTGAGGGGACAGAGCTGAGAGTCCATAAAGACTGAAGTGGTTAAAATTTCCAGGACAAAGTACCAAAGAAGAAGCTGCAGAGAGAGAACTACAGATATACATGGAGGGAACCTCCAGAGTTTATAATATATGTAAAAGTACAATGCATGGTAGCAATAACATAAAACCAGGGAAGGAAGAAATGGAATATACCATTCTAAGTTTCTAATCTGCAGGTGAAGTGATATACCACTTGAGGGTAGACTGTGATAAGTTAAAACTGTGTATTAGAAACCCCAAAGGAAGCACTAAATAACAAAACAAAAAATTATAGCTAATAAGGCAACTGGGTTTTTTAAGGCAACAAAAGGCATAGAAAGGAATGGTAACATAATATATAAGAAGGCAAAAAAAGAAAAAGCAAAAGGGATGAGAGAACAGATGGTAAGAGGGAACAGACGGCCCCCAAATCTGCAAACAAAGTAACAGGAAATGAGCCAGGGCACAGAAACAAAGCCATTCCCCAGGACAATGGGGCAGAGTATAAGAAAACAGCCTGCAAACTTCCTTAAAAGTTGTCTTTCAGAAGGAGCCAGATGAAACCAGCCCCAGGGACATGTGCAGAACATCCACCTGTGACCGCTGTGTGACCTTCCACCAGGGGCAGTGAGGGGCTGCAGCCACAGCTGGGGAATTGAACTCAGGGAATGAGAGGCTGTGAAGGAGTGACACCCTATAGTAAGTCCTGCTACAAATCCCAGAGGCCTCCGGGACAGGAGACATCTTAGAAAGCAGCTGTGTGCACACCTTAATTAACATATCCCCACCCAAACGGGCTACTTGCCGGAAAATCCTGCCTATGCCTCTGAATTAACTTGAATCTGCCCCTCCACGCCCCCCGACCTAAGAATTTTTAAAAGCCCATGCAAGTCTTTTGTTCTATGAGACCTGGATAAGCATAGCTTAGGCACTCCTTGTCTTCTCTTGCAAGCCTCTTCAATAAAGCTTTCCTCCTGTGGAAAACTTTTCGTGCCTTACCTGCTCATTTTTGACCAGTGACAGGCAAGAACTTTATTCAATTCCGGAAACAATGGTACAAATAGAAAACGAATAGCAAAATACAAACAGATTGAAATTTAAAAGATTAACCGTTTTAACACTAGTCAAAAAACACTGAAGTGACTATTTTAATATCAGATCAAGTAGATTTCAGAAAACAATACTAACAGGGATAAAGAAGGGAATTTTATAATGAACAAGAGGTCAATTAACCAAGAGGACATGATAATAAACATTTATGTAGATATATTCACTATCTTCATTGGGATAATAATTTCAGGAATATATACAGGTCAAACATGAAAGTGTATGCTTTACAGATATGCAATTTATTGCATGTTAATTTTACTTCAATACAGTTTTTTTTTTTTTACATCACTCTATATAAAGCCAAAAAAAAAAAAGAGAGAGGGAGAAAAGAAACACCTTCTTTAGCTATGTATATAAATTAGCACTTTTACCTCTTTACGGACAATTCAAGGACTACAGAATATTTTAGCTTTGTAGATTTTCTCACTGAGATAGATGTTATTGTCATATGTATTTTCAGGAGCCCTGATAGTGCAGTGGTTAAGTGCTTGGCTGTTAATCAAAAGATTAGTGGTCCTACATATATTTTATACCCTGAAAAAGATTGTTTTATTTCATACAACCTATAGACATACATTCTTATTCACATATTTTTGCTTCATTTCTTACTACAACTCTGAATTAGCTATCTACTGTTGTATAAAAAGTTACCTCAAAATCCCACAACTTAAAACAACAATAAACATTTATTTTCCCACACTGTTTCTGTGAGTCAGGAATTTGGGAATGGCTTAGCTGGTTGCTTCTGGCTGGCTCAAGATTTCTCATGAGGCTGCTATCAAGATGTCCTCCAGAGCTGCTATTGTCCAAAGGCTGAACTGGAAGCTTTCAAGGTGAGCCACTCATATGTTGGCAAGTTAAAGTTAGCCATTGGCAAGGGACCTCAGATTCTCACCATGTGAACCTGTCCATAGGGTTGTTTGAGTGTTCTCACAACAGGGCATTTGGCCTCTCTTAGAGTAAATTATCCAAGGGAAAGTAGGCAGAAATCACAATGTCTTTAATGACCTAGCCTCAGAAGTCACACACTATTATTTCCTCATATTGTATTGGTTATACAGGTCAGTCCTATTCAATGTGGACATTGTTGTTGATAGGTGTCTTCGAGTTGACTCCAACTCAGAGAGACTTAATGTATGACAGAACGAAACATTGCATGGTCCACTGTGATTTTCATGATCTTTGGTATGTTTGAGTCCATTGTTGTGGCAATTGTGTCATCTGTTTCATGGACGGTTTCCATCATTTTTGCTAACCCTCTATTTTACCAACCACGATGTCCTTTTCTAGCAAATGGTCTTTCCTGATAACGTGTTCAAAGTAAGCAAGACAAAGCCTTGCCATTCTCACTTCTAAATTATTTCTTCTAAGACTTATTAACTTGTTCTTCTGGCAGTTCTTGGTATAACCAATATTCTCTAACACCACAATTCAAATGTGTCAATTCTTCATCTTTCTTTTTCATTGTCCAGTTTTCCCAGGCATATGAGGTAATTTGAAAAGACCATGGCTGGGGTCAGGTGCACCTTAGTCACCAACGTGACATCTTTACTTTTTAGAACATTAAAGAGGTCTTTTGAGGCAGATTTGTCCGATGCAATTCAACGTTTGATTTCTTGACTACTTTCTCTATGGACGTTGATTGTTGATCCAAATAAATGAAATCCTTGACAACTTCAATTTTTCTCCATTTATCATGATGTTGTTTATTGGCCCAATTGTGAGGATTTTATTTTTCTTCACATTCAGGAGTAAGGCATGCTGAAGGCTGTCACCTTTTAATTTTATCAGTAAGTGCTTTAAGTCATCTTCATTTTCTGTAAGCAAAGTTGTGTCCTCTGCATATAACAGGTTGTGAATGAGTCTCCAATCCTGATGCCACATTCTTCTTCTCACAATCCAACTTTTCAGTTAAATTCTTCAGCATATAGATTGAATTAAAAAAGTGGAAGGTACAACCCTGTTGCACACCTTTTTCAATTTAGAACCATGCAATAATACCGGGGATAAAGAATGGCATTTTGGGTCAAGGTGTTCTGTTTGAATGACTGTCTCTTGATCCATGTATAGGCCTAAAAAAAAAAAAAAATAGGCCTACATGAGAAAAATTAAGTGCCCTGAAATTCCAGTTCTTCACAATGTTAGCCATAATTTGTCATGATCCATACAGTCAAACACCTTTGAGAAGTCAATAAAACACTGGAAAACCTCTTTCTGGTGTTTCCTGTCAGTGCAGAGGAGGCTGTAACTGGCCCTGCAGCTAATTGGAGACTGTCTGTCCCAGGGAGACAGCTGGGGCTTCTGGTGCCTGTGTGAACGCTATCTGCTGGCAGGAACCTGCAATGACAGATATGGGGATGATGTAGAGGTGCTGTGCAATCAGTGATAGAAGAAAAAATCAAGCCAAAATAGTCTCTAACAAGGATAGATGGACAGGCTTTTGTTGCTTGTAGCATGTATTTCATCTCTAAGGTAAAAACTGAAGCTCTATCTGAATATGAGGATTACTCTAGAGAGGAAGCTCCATCTCTAGGGTTGTAAATATCCTGTCACCCGGAACAGAGTAAAGCAGAGGTCTGAGGATCTGGTCGATGCCCCTATCCTGTAGCTTTCTCCTGTGTGATGTTGCTCAGGTTCCACCCTCCAGAAATGGCTCCATTTATGAGGCTTAAATCAGCAGGGCTGAGCCAAGGATGCGGTGGCAGTGAGTAGTCATTTATGCCAAGAACCAGGGAGTCTGATGGTGAAATTCTTAGATCCCAAGGTTCTGGTTAAAAGTCTTGCAAGGTGGTCTTTTCTGACTTACTGTTTGAGTATGGTAGTAATGGGCACCTATTGTCTTCATATAGCCCAGGTTCTCGGATAATTTGCTTGGCATACAGATCAAATTGACATGGTGAGAGGATACAACCATGACGCACACCTTTCCTGACTTTAAACCATGCAGTAGCTCCTTGTTCTGTTCAGACAACTCCCTCTTGATCTATGCACAGTTTCCTCATGGGTACAATTAAGTGTTCTGGCATTCCCATTCTTTGCAATGTTATCCATAGTTTTTCATGGGCCACACATTTGAATGCTTTTGCATAGTCAGTAAGCACATGTAAACATCTTTCTGGTATTCTCTGCTTTCATACAGGATCCATCTGACAACAGCTATGATATTCCTGGTTCCATGTCCTGTTCTGAATCCGGCTTGAATTTCTGGCAGTTTCCTGTTGATACACTACTGCGGCAGCCACTTTTGAACGATCTTCGGCAAAATTTTACTTGCATGGGATATTAATGATATTGTTGGGTAATTTCTGCATCTGGTTGGGAATAGGCATAAATATGGATCTCTTCCAGTTGGTTGGCCAGGTAGTTGTCTTCGAAATTCTAGGCGTAGAGGAGTGAGCACTTCCAGTGCTGCATCCTTTTGTGGAAACATCTCAGTTGGTTGCAGTAGGGTTGTATAAACTCTCTCCCTGTGATTTTTCTGGACTGCGTTTATGCAATCTGGCTTCCAGTTCATTTTCTACTCCATGTTCTCTAGACTCGCCGTCAGATCTGTAAGTTATACAGTATTATTTCATTTTCTGCTTAGGTTAAACCCAGTTGGTTTCTATTTTTTGCAACCAAAAGCCCTGACCATCAGAGTTTTTCCCCCAGAATATTTAAAGTTTTACTATCCTCTTTGCACCTCTAATGAAATTTAGAATACTACATGGAGTTGCAAAAAAAAAAAATCTCATTACCATATTTTTTAGGGTTATTTATATATGTAAGTGAACTTGATATAATTCATGCTTCCATTTGTTTATCTTTTGATTCATGTGTTTATTTAAAAAAATAATTGAAAATCTATTACGTGCCAGGTACTCTCCTGTGTATCAATGTTATAGTAATGGTGGTAACGAGTTAAAGACATGAGCCTTGCCCTCAGGAGTATAAGCAGAAGGGATACAGACATTGATTAAAGGATACCACAAAAATACTAAATTTGAGGTAGAAAATGTATGTATGAGGCCAATCAGGAAGGGCCCTCTAAGTCTCTTTTGTTTCTATCCTATACATAATGGAAAGATTTGGCAGGTTTTTGCAAGCAGTTGACATGATCAAATTTGCTTTCTAAAAAGATCACTCTGGTTTCAGTGGTGTACAATTTGGAGAGAGGCAAGACCAGTGAGGAAACTATTTCAGGAATCCAGCTGGTGGCTTGGTCTAAGGCCATTGCATGGTGGGATGAAAAGAAATGGATAGATTTGGGGTTGCATTGCTTGTAAAATTGGCAGGGCTTGGCAGCAAACAGGCTATGAGGGTTTAGGTAAAGGGTAGTGTCAAGGATGAGTCCAATGTTTCTGGTTACACAGTTGGTTGTATGGTGGCTTCTTCTTGAGGGTGGAGTTTTGTGGGCTTGGAATATGGGCTAGGGGGAAGACCATGAGTTAGATTTCAGAGATAATGAGTTTGAGGTGGGTGATCCTTAAGGTTGTGTGTCAACTCGGCTTGGCCATGATTTTCAGTGGTTTGGCAGTTATCATGTAGTTTAACAGTCATATAATGATGTAATCATCTCCACGATGAGATCTGATATAATGTGATCACCTCGATGATGGGATCTGCTGTGAGTAGCCAATCAGTAGAAAGGAAATTTCCTTGGGGATGTGGCCTGCATCCAATATAGTTGGACTTTCTGACAAAGTTCCTGAGCTTTTGCTCACTCTGGATCCTGCAGCTGGCTCCTGTTCATCTGACCTTCAGATTTTGGGACTTAAACTAGCAGGTAGCCCGTCAATTTTGGTATTGTTCAGCCTCCATGGTCTGGATCTTGAGTTTGTCAGTCCCTGTAGGTACCTGAGTTGGCAGTTAGCAGAAGTCTCCAACTTGACGTATGGACTTGAAACTTTCCAGCCTCGACAACCACATGAGCCATTTTCCTTGATATAACTCTGTACATATATATATATATATATGTATATACCCGTAATATATATAGGAAACCCTGGTAGCGTAGTAGTTAAGAGCTATGGCTGCTAACCAAAAGGTCGGCAGTTCGAATCCACCAGGTGCTCCTTGGAAACTCTATGGGGCAGTTCTACTCTGTCCTATAGAGTCGCTATGAGTCGGAATCGACTCAATGGCAGTGGGATATTATATATATACATGTACATATAATGTGCATGTATATATGTATACACATAAATAGAGAGAGAGAGAGATGCTTCAACCAGTCTAAGACAAGGTCTCTTTGAGACATACAAAGTGTCTTTGAGACAAACAAGAAGAAATTTAAGAGTGTAATTCAGAAGAGATTTCTGAAATAGAGATATAAATCAGCACAAGACATACTCTTTCTTGTCCAGTATCATGGACTTTGACAGAATTAATGCTTTCCTTTATTATTTTTTTAAAAATTCATCCATTTTTCAACAAATATTAATTCACCAAACACTCAATGCCTGGTACTGTGCCATGTATTTTGTGGTTATAATTTTTATATGTGTCAATTAAACTGTGATATTAAATGTATAATAAGTATATATTTAAGTTTTTATGATAAAATATAGTAAAAAAGTGTGTATACTTGTTATGGAATTTTATATAAATAGAATCATTTACTGTATACATTCTTTTGTGACTAGAATTTTCAACTTAACAATATAAGAACATCTATTTTGTTGTATTCATGTGTTATTCATTCATTTTCATTGCTGCATAGGACTTTCCTGTGTGAATATGTCAAATATACCATTGTATATGCCATACACCGATATACCATATGTGTGAATGTATCAAATATACCATTGATAAGCATTTGTGATTATTTTTATTTTTGGCAATTATAGGAAAAACAGCTTTGAAATTTCTCATTCATGAACCTGGTGCACCTAACCACACATATCTCCAAGGCATACACCTCAAAATAGAATTTCCTTCTCACAGAGTATATGTGCGTGCGTTTTACTAGGTCATGCCTGACCATTTTCCAAAATCGTTGTATGTATTGACTTGCATACAGAGATACGTCAGCAGTGTATGCACCAATTTACATTCACACATCAGCATTGCATAGACCTCTTGGTGCTATGCAACTTAATGTATACTTAGAATTGTCAGACTTTTTAATTTTTATAAGTACAAAGTGTGCGTGAAAGTACTTCATTGAATTTCCCTGAAAAATAATGAATGAGGTTGAATATTTTTTCTTGTATATTTAGGCCATTTTCATTTTCTCTTTGGTATTAAATTTTGTGGAAGTTACCAACCATTGCCTCTCAGCTCTGGATTCACCCTTCAATACACACTCTGTGATAATAGGCTGAATAAGCATTTCTGCTTCACAATGAATGTGATGTTAAGCTTTCTCATTAGAAGGTATTGGAGGGCCATTGCAGGAGGATAGGGCTTTCTTGATTACATGCTGATCAGTGGTATGGGCAGTTCTATGTCCCAGCCATGCACCCAAAGCACATGGTCCCTTGATGACTTTGCAGTCTTGGCCCAGCCTGGTGATTACCACCCCACAGCCCACTCAACAAGGACACTATGCACTCCTGACCTTCTATCTGCTATGGGGTTCCCACTCTCCTGAATGCCTGCATACCCAGCCTGTAGCTGTGGTTCTCCTGTGCTCTTCTATGCCCTGGAGGATGACTTCCTTTTTGCTCAGTAACCACCAACTAATTCTGGCCTGTGCAACCAGAGAACTTCTCACCATTCAGTGGGCTGCAACTGTATCTTCTCAAATGATGTCTAAATACCAACCTTCCCGTACTCTCCTTCGGCCTATGGTGCCATGTAAAGTTCTCTTACATATTATATTTACATTTTTAAATCATAGTTCAATAAAGCTTTATATTGAACTTCTCTTTAACCAGCTGTAGATTGTTCTCCAGGATCTGTCTGATTTTTTCATGATCTAGTGCCTTCAAGTAGTTGTTTTTGGAATTCTGCCCAAATTTTATGTCTAAGGCGTGTTCTGTCTTGTTGGAGCTTACCTGGCCATTTAAGAAGTGGAACATAGAAGTGTGTTTATTAACTTCTACTACATGGATATTTTAAATTCTGCTTTGTTATTGATCTCTAGCTTAATTACACATTGAAAGATGCGTAATTTGGAAGACTAGCAGCTGGCCAACTACCTAGAAATGATCCATATTTTTACATGTTTTTAAGAAAGATCATCAAAGGTAATGTGAAAATTAATGAATAATGTTATTAGTATCACATTCTAGAAAAATATTGCTGAAGGTAAAGAATGACAATAGCCATACATCAACAGGGAACTACCAGAAGTTAAAGCTGGATTTAGAAGAGAACACAGAAGGAGGGATATCATTGCCAATGTCAGATGTATCTTGGATAAAGGCAGAGAATAACAGATGTTTTATTGACTACTCAAAGACATTTTACTGTGTGGATCTTAACAAATTATGGCTAACATTACGAAGAATTGGAATTCCAGAACACTTACTTTTTCTCATGTAGGCCTGTACATGGATCAAGAGACAGTCGTTCAAACAGAACACCTTGACCCAAAATGCCGTTCTTTATCCCTGGTAATATTGCGTGATTCCAAATGGAAAGGTTGCGCAACAGGCTTGTATCTTCCACTTTTCTTATTCAATCTATATGCTGAACAATTAAACTGAAAGTTGGAGTGTGAGAAGAAGAATGTGGCATCATGATTGGAGGAAGACTCACTAACAACCTGCAAGATGCAGATGACACAATCTTACCTACAGAAAACGAAGATGACTCAAAGACCTTACCGATGACGTTCAAAGATGACAGCCTTCAGTATGGATTAATACCGAATGTGAAGAAAAAGAAAATCCTCACAATTGGACCAATAAACGACATCATGATAAATGGAGAAAAATTGGAGTTGCCAAGGATTTCATTTACTTGAATCAGCAATCAACGTCCACCGAGGGCCCCCTCCCAAAAAAAAACCAAACCCACTGCCGCCAACTCGATTCCAACTCGTAGCAACCCTATAGGACAGAGCAGAACTGCCCCATAGAGTTTCCAAGGAGCACCTGGCAGATTCGAGCTGCCAACCTTTTGGTTAGCAGCCGTAACACTTAACCGCTACACCACCAGGGTTTCCTCCATGGAGAGAGCAGTCAAAAAATCAAACATTGTATTGAATTGGGCAAATCTGCCTCTAAAGACCTCTTTAAAGTTCTAAAAAGCAAAGATGTCGCATTGGTAACTAAGGTGCACCTGACTAAAGCTTTGGTCTTTTCAATCACCTCATATGCATGGGAAAGCTGGGCAATGAATAACAAAGACAGAAGAAGAATTGACACATTTGAATTGTGGTGTTGGAGAATACTGAATATTGGATATACCATGGACTCCCAGAAGAATGAGTTAATAAGTCTTAGAAGAAATAAAACCAGAATGCTCTTTAGAAGTGAGAATGATGAGACTTCATCTTGCTTACTTTGAACATGTTAACAGGAAAGACCACTTGTTAGAAAAGGACATCAGGGTTGGTAAAATAGAGGGTTAGTGAAAATGAAGGAAACAATCAACAAAACAGATAGATGCAATTGCCACAACAATGGACTCAAACATACCAACCATCTTGAAGATGATGCAGGTTCCTGCAATGTTTCATTCTGTCATACATAAAGTCTTTCTGAGTTGGAGTCAACTCAATGATACCTAACAACAACAATGTCCGCACCAAATAGCACTAACCTATATAGGCAATACAATATTGAGGAAATGATAGTGTGTGACTTCTGAGGCTAGGTCTTTAAAGACATTGTGATTTCTGCCTATTTTCCCTTGGATAATTTACTCTAAGAGAGGGCAAATGCCATGTTGTGAGAACACTCAAACAACCCTATGGACAGGTTCACATGGTGAGAATCTGAGGTCCCTCGCCAATGGCTAACCTTAACTTGCCAACATAAGAATGGGTCACCTTGAAAGCTTCCAGTTCAGCCTTCAGATGACTGCAGGTCTGGAGGACATCTTGATAGCAACCTCATGAGAAATCTTGAGCCAGCCAGAAGCAACCAGCTAAGCCATTCCCAAATTCCTGACTCAAAGAAAAAGTGTGGGAAAATAAATGTTGATTGTTGTTTTAAGTTGCAGGATTTTGGGGTAACTTGTTACACAATAGATAGCTAATTCAGAGTTGTAGTAAGAAATGAAGTAAAATATGGGATGAAGTATGGATGTCTATGAGTTGTATGAAATAAAATAATGTGCACTTAACCTCTGCACCACCAAGTCTTCTGAAAATATATATGACAATAACATGTAACCCCGCGAGAAGATCAGGAATCTGGCCCATCATATATGGACCCTGAATACATTTAATAAAATTTTTTATTTAAAATAGGGGCTTTTAACAAGATCATTTAGCCATCTGCAGCCTTCGAGCTTCTAAGTTGACTCTATAGCTTATAAGTTGACTTCTGTCTTTTCTATTCATTGAATTATACTTTGTGATGATATTTTTGGTTCTTGATTTACATTGGTTACTCTCACAACCTATTGCCCATGCAGTTTGGTTCCATGCTCACTGACTGCTTTGCATAGGCTCCTCCACACCCAGGCTGGCTACTCAGGTATTATAAACAGGGCCTTTGTAATGTGAGCTGATCTGCATCAGGCAGGCAGGGGTAGCAAGATGGTACCACAGACTCTGGTCCTCATGTCCCTGTTGCTCTGGGTCTCTGGTGAGAAGCTTAAAACTACCTCAATCCTTCTAAAATAGCATCTTTGCAGAACTGAAAAATGATTTCAATATGTAGAGGGAAATGATGGCTATTTTCAAAATGGACTCAGTTATGTGCTAAAACACATTATCACTAGAAAGCACATTGAAAATGGGATATTTTAATGTATGTATGATAAAATGTGTATAGGTATGTATGTGAGCTAATTGTCCATTTGCGATTTCAGGTTCCAGTGGGGGCGTTGTGCTGACTCAGTCTCCAGCCTCCTTGGCTGCGTCCAGGGGAAATGGCTACCATCAACTGCAAGGCCAGCCAGAGTATTAGTAGCTACTTAGCCTGGTACCAGCAGAAACCAGGACAGGCTCCTAAGCTGCTCATCTACAATGCATCCACCTGGGGATCTGGGGACCCCGACCAGTTCCATGGCACTGGATCTGGGACAGTCTTCATTCTCACCATCAGAAACCTCCAGGCTGAGGAAGTGGCACTTTATTACTGTCAACAAGGTAATAGCTCTCCTCCCACAGTGCTGCAGCCCGGAACAAAAACCTCCTACGCCAGGTTGTAGGCCAGTGAGTCTTCACTGCACCAGCTGTTTCCTTTCTCCTCAGCCCTGAAGCTGCATGCTTCCTCTGTCTGCCCCTTAGGCTGCATCTCCTAACTAATTCCTGGGGTGTTTGCAAGGCCCAGGAGAAAATGAAGAGACGTGGATTTTTTAGCCCCTTTTGTCTGAGATTACTGTTAAAATGCTGCAAAAATCTTTTATAGACTTTATCAGGAGTTGTCATATCACAGGAGCCTGCATGCTTCACATGGACAGGACCACATGACTGATCTGGCATAAGGTTCAGAGAGTTTTACACCTTGAAAGATCGATTTTCTTTTCTTTGTAACTCCTTCACTCTGCAAAGTTCCAATTTTATTTCCTTATTCACTTCGTCTTCTTCTTTTCTCTGCACTTACCATACACCCCCTGATCTTGACCTTCCCAATATTAAACCCTTGACTCTTCATATTCAAAACTTCCCTCAAAGAAGAGAGTATTCCTCTTTCTGTTTCTTTCCACGTGTCCTCTTTCCCAGCCATGCTTCTCTGATCTTTGTATCCGAAGGTGGTTTCCCACTCTAGCTCTTATTTTACTGCCCTTTTCTCCATTTTTTTTTTCAGTAGCACCTCATTCTTCCAAAGGCAAGTCTCTAATTCACTAACCGTATCACTCTAGAAATATTTGACAGTTTTCCCATGTCATTTTTTCATTAATTGCCAACTTTCTCTTTATTCATATTTTGGGCACCAGAGCCTAATTTGCTAACTGAAGGATATCATGGTTCTTTCTTTTCAGCTGCTGTCAGATTGGCCCCCGATCCACGGAGACCTCATGCACAATGGGATCAGACCTTGGTGATCCATAGGGTTTTCATCGATTGATTTATCAGAAATAGCTCACCAGGTCTTTCTTCCTAGATTATCTTAGTCTTGAAGCTCTTGTTTAGCATCACTGCAACATGCAACTTGGTGGACGCACATGAGGTGCACTGGCCAGCAATCGAACCCGAGCATCCCACACGGAAGGCAAGAATTCTACCACTAAAGTACCACTGCCCCCATGTTTCTTTAGTCTGTGGTAATTTGAATGAACGTGCTGGTCTCATGTAATAATAGAAAAGCTCTTGGCATTCTAGTATTATTTCTCCACTAATATTATTATGAAAATGGAGTCCCGGTAGTGCAGAGGCTAAGAGTTTGGCTTTTAACCAAAACGTCAGCAGTTATAGTCCATCAGCTGCTTCTCAGAAACCTTATGGGGCAGTTCTACTATCTCCTATAGGGTTGCTATTGAGTCAGAATCAAATCAACAATAACAGTTGTTTTCTAAAGTACTATTATGAAATTCATAGATTAATGAAATTTTGCTTCAGGTAAGAGCTCAGCAGATGTGATCAGCACACTCTGAATACTCTTATATAACAAGGCCTTTCCTCTAACATGAGAAATATTTTTAAAGTATTGATTCATTCATTCAAGACATATTTATTGGAGGCTTACTAGGTATCAAGCATTAAAATATTCCTTTCATTCTAGTTGGGAGAGACAATCAATACTTGCATAAATAAAATATTTGCTATTTTTCGTAAGTGCTATGAAGAAAACTAAAGCAGGGGAGGAGATAAGAGCTTGCTGGGAGAGTGAGTAGCCATTAAAAGTAGGATGATGTCAGCTGCATGCTAGCTGATGTAGAAAGGCTCATGAGAGTTTTGTGTCTTTTACATGTTTATAGTTGACTGGCCATCAGCTGGGGTTATTGGGGTGAGTGGGCCATACCTCTCTCATCAACTGGCAGACTAAGCCTAGCTTGTTCTGATGGCAGTTGACAGGATTCCAAGTGAGAAAATAAGAGCGCACAAGGCTTCTTGAAGCCTAGACTCAATACTGGTATGATTTTCTGCATTCTGTGAAGGTTGCTTCAGTCTATAGATCAACACAATTCACAAAAGCAGCTCATATTCAAAGGGAGGATAAATAACCCCTAACTCCTGGTAGGAGGAGATACAAAGTCATGTTGCGAAAAAGCATGGATACAGGCAGGAATAAAGAATTGAGGATGTTTTTGCAATTTATCTACAATAGATGGTGAGGGAAGACTGCCCTGAGAAAGTATGATCAGATCATAGTCTTAATCTTGGGGAGGTAATGAACCACAGGAATATCTCCAGGAAATAGTGTCCTAGTTAGAGAAAACAGCAAACTTCTGAGCAGAAATATAACCAGCATATTGGGAGAGAAGCAAGGAAGCCAGTGTTGCTGGAGTAGAGTTGTGAGGAGGAAATACGTGGGACATAAAGTCAAAAAAAATAATGAGGGGGTCTATTTTTTAGGATTTTGCAGGCTACTCCAAGGATTTGTGTTTTACTTTGAATGATGTGATAATAACTAGACAGTTTTGAATGGAGGATATGATTTAATTTGTAGTGTGCAATACAAAAGAGATACCAGTTAGGAGGCCATTACTATCATCCTGGCTGGAGACAGCGATTGCTTTGGTGGATGGTGGTCAAAGTGAAGGAGGTGAAGAGAGATCTATTTTGGAAATAGAGATAGCAATATGCTGATGGTTGTGACAAAGAGTGTGAGATGAAAAGTAGATCTTAAAATGACACCAAGTCTTTGCTCTAAGTAACCAGAAGGGTAGACTTGACATTTATTTATCAAGGGAACGCTGTGGGAGAAGTGGGTTTGGGCATGAACATTAGGCATTTTATTCTGAATGTTTAAAGTGTGAGATGTATATTGGACCTCCACATGTGACTGTCAAATAGAACATTGGATTTATGAGTTCTACATTCTGGGAACAGATATGGCATGGGGATTTAAATCTGACAACTACAAAAATGAGGACTAAATAGTTGGAGAGCAGAAGAAGCCCAAGGACTGAGCACTGAGGAGCAAAGGAGTCTGAGAAAGAACAGTGTGGATGGATGACAGATGACAGAAAGGAGAGAGTGGACACCCTGGAGTTCAATGTGGAAATTGTATCAAGAAGAAAGACTTTATCAATAGCTACATGATGACTACTAGCCAGCTTAATTAACATAGCTCCACCACCCACCATTAATCTAATTGGAGAACTACTCATTATCACAACATCATTTTCATGATCCAATCTCACCATTTTTCCCATAGGACTAAAAGTGTTAATCACTACAATATATACTCTCCACATAATAACCACAACTCAACGAGGAGAAACATCACATCACGCTAAATCTATTAAACCTTCATTTACCCGAGAAAACACCTTAATGACCCTCCATCTTCTGCCCCTACTACTCCTTTCTCTAAATCCCAAGATCATCCTAGAATTAACATATTGTAGACATAGTTTAACCAAAACATTAGATTGTGGGCCTATAAATAAGAATTTAATCCTCTTTGTCTACCAAGAAAGAATTAAGGAACTGCTAATCCCTTATACCCCATCTAACAATGTGGCTTTCTTAACTTTTAAAGGGCAAGAGCTACCCATTGGTTTTAGGCACCAAAAAACTGGTGCAACTCCAGATAAAAGTAATCAACCTAATCTCAACTTTAACATTAACATCACTAATCATCCTAACCCTACCTATTATCACAACATTACTACAAAACAACAAAACAAATTGTTTCCCACATCTCACCAAAACAGCCGTAACTTACACTTTCGTAATTAGCCTAATTCCAACTCTATTATTTATTCAATCTAACCAAGAAGCCTATATTTCCAACTGACATTGAATAACAATTCATACCCTAAAATTATCCCTAAGCTTTAAATTAGACTTCTTTTCTCTAATATTTATACCAATCGCACTTTTCATCACGTGATCAATCATAGAATTTTCACTATGATATATACACTCAGACCCCCATATCAACCACTTCTTCAAATACCTCCTGCTATTTCTGATCACCATACTAATCTTGGTGAGCGCTAACAATTTACTACAACTATTTATAGGCTGAGAAGGAGTTGGCATTATATCTTTCCTATTAATCAGCTGATGACATGGACGAGCAGACGCTAATACAGCAGCTCTACAAGCAATACTTTATAACCGTATTGGCGATGTAGGTTTTATTATAATAATAGCCTGGTTTATTATCCATCTAAATTCCTGAGAATTCCAACAAATCTTTTTAACTGACCCTAAAAACAGTACACTTCCACTACTAGGTCTTCTTCTAGCCTCAGCAGGAAAATCAGCCCAATTCGGACTTCATCCATGACTTCCATCAGCTATAGAAGGTCCCACCCCAGTATCGGCACTCCTTCACTCCAGTACAATAGTTATAGCCGGAGTATTCACTCTTATCCGCTTTTACCCACTAATAGAAAACAACTCCACTATTCAAACTTTAACACTATGCCTAGGGGCCATCACCACTTTATTTACAGCTACCTGTGCTCTCACACAGAATGACATCAAAAAAATTATTGCACTCTCCACTTCCAGCCAACTAGGCCTAATAATGGTAACTATCGGGATTAATCAGCCACATCTAGCCTTCATTCACACATGCACACACGCATTCTTCAAAGCAATAATATTCCTATCCTCTGGTTCTATCATTCACAACCTAAACAACGAACAAGACATCCGCAAAATAGGGGGACTCTATAAAACAATGCCCATTACTTCAACAGCTGTCATTATTGGCAATTTAGCACTCACCGGCATGCCATTCCTAACAGGGTTCTACTCAAAAGACCCAATCATTGAAACTGCTAACATATCCCACACCAACGCCTGAGCACTATTAATTACCCTCATTGCCATATCCATAACGGCAAGTTATAGCACCTGAATCATTTTCTTTGCTCTCCTTGGACAACCACGATACTCTACACTAACCCAAATTAATGAAAACAACCCATACCTCATTAATCCCATTAAACGACTAATGCTAGGCAGTATTTTCATGGGCTTCCTCATCTCAATAAATACTATCCCACACACAACACCCCAAATAACTATACCTCCACATTTAAAACTTACAGCCCTAGCAATTACTCTACTAGGATTTACAGTAGCAACAGAACTTAACAACATAACACGCAACTTGATATTTAAACAACCATCACGTATGCACAAATTCTCAAATACATTAGGGTACCACCCGACTACCATTCATCGGATTCTACCCTATCTAGGCCTTACCATAAGCCAAAACCTAGCAACAACTATCATAGACTCAATTTGACTAGAAAAAATAATTCCCAAAAACCTAATAACTATACAAAAAACAGCCGCCAGCCTGGTATCTAACCAAAAAGGCCTAATAAAACCCTATTTCCTATCATTCCTCCTATCAATTACACTAGGCTTACTAATTGCCCTATAACGCTTTCGAGTAACCTCAATAACGATAAAAATACTAACAAACAACATTCACCCAGCCATGGCCAAAAATCAAAACCCATAACTATATAAAGACGCTCCCCCAGAATAATCCTCACGTACACACTCAAAAACCCCTTCGCCAAAAACTATGAGACCTTCCAAACCACCAAAATAAAAACCCACTAATTCATACTCACCACTAAATAACGACATAATCATAAAAATCTCCATTAACAAACCTACTAAAAATGCACTCAAAACTATAACATTTGATCCCCAAGTCTCAGGATACTCTTCAGTAGCCATAGCGATAGTATAACCAAAAACTACCATCATCCCACCCAAATATACTAAAAATACAACCAACCCTAAGAAGGACCCCCCAGAACTTATAATAATTCCACATCCCAAGCCTCCACTCACAACTAAGCTCATTCCCCCATAAACAGGAGAAGGCTTAGATGAAAAACCAATAAAACCTACTACATAAAGCACACTCATAATAAAAACAATATACATCATTATTTCCACATGGACTCCTACCATGACTAACTATCTGAAAAACCATCGTTGTATTTCAATTACAGAAATAACCAATTAATGACTCACATCCGAAAATCTCACCCTCTATTTAAAATCATCAATAAATCTTTTATTGATCTACCTACCCCATCTAATATCTCAGCATGATGAAATTTCGGCTCACTACTAGGAGCATGCCTGATTATCCAAATCCTAACAGGATTATTCCTAGCCATACACTACATACCCGACACAATAACCGCATTTTCATCTATATCCCATATCTGCCGAGACGTCAACTATGGCTGAATTATTCGACAACTACACTCAAACGGAGCATCCATCTTCTTCCTCTGCCTGTATACACACATTGGGCGAAACATCTACTATGGATCCTACCTATACTCAGAAACCTGAAACACTGGCATTATACTACTACTAATTACTATAGCTACTGCCTTTATAGGATATGTCCTTCCGTGAGGACAAATATCATTTTGAGGAGCAACCGTAATTACTAACCTCTTCTCAGCAATCCCTTACATCGGCACAGACCTAGTAGAGTGAATCTGAGGGGGCTTTTCGGTAGATAAGGCAACTCTAAATCGATTTTTCGCTCTTCATTTTATTCTTCCATTTGCCATAGTTGCACTAGCAGGAGTACACCTAACCTTCCTTCACGAAACAGGCTCAAATAACCCACTAGGCCTCACCTCAGACTCAGATAAAATCCCCTTTCACCCATACTACACTATCAAAGATTTCTTAGGACTACTTATCCTAATCCTACTTCTTCTACTCTTAGCCCTACTGTCTCCAGACACACTAGGAGACCCTGATAACTATATGCCAGCCGACCCACTAAATACTCCCGCACACATCAAACCAGAGTGATACTTTCTCTTTGCTTACGCCATCCTACGATCCATCCCAAACAAACTAGGAGGTGTCTTAGCCCTACTCCTATCAATCCTAATCCTAGGATTAATACCACTTCTCCACACATCCAAACATCGAAGTATGATACTCCGACCTCTCAGCCAAATCCTATTCTGAGCTCTAACAATAGACCTACTAATACTTACATGAATTGGCAGCCAACCAGTAGAATATCCTTACATCGCTATCGGTCAAATAGCCTCAATTCTATACTTCTCTATTATTCTAGCCTTCCTACCAATTGCAGGAATAATCGAAAACCACCTCATTAAATAACCCCTATAGTATAAGACATTACAATGGTCTTGCAAGCCATAAATGAAAACCATTTTCTAAGGGTATTCAGGGAAGAGGCCCACTTACCTCGCTATCAATACCCAAAACTGAAATTCTTCTTAAACTATTCCCTGCAAGCAAATCAACCCGCTATGTACATCGTGCATTAAATGCTCGTCCCCATATATAATGATATATAATACTAACTATGTTTAATCTTACATAAACCATACTATGTATAATCGTGCATCACATTATTTACCCCATGCTTATAAGCAAGTACTGTTTAGTCAATGTGTCAAGTCATTTCATGTAGATTCCCAGGTCATGTTCTAACCCATGGATATTATTCACCTACGATAAACCATAGTCTTACATAGCACACTAAAGCTCTTGATCGTACATAGCACATCACTGAGAAATCTCTAGTCACCATGCATATCACCTCCAACGGTTGTATCTCGACTACCTACCTCCAAGAAACCATCAACCCGCCCATCTTCGTGTCCCTCTTCTCTCTCCGGGCCCATCAATTGTGGGGGTTTCTATACTGGATCTATACCTGGCATCTGGTTCTTTCTTCAGGACCATCTCACCTAAAATCTCCCATTCTTTCCTCTTAAATAAGACATCTCGATGGATTAATGACTAATCAGCCCATGATCAAAACATAACTCTGGTGTCATGCATTTGGTATCTTTTTAATTTGGGGGATGCTGTGATTCAGCTATGGCCGTCTGAGGCCCTAACACAGTCAAGCAACTTGTAGCTGAGCTTAAATTGAGTATTAAGATCTGGTATGGTAATATATGGGGTATTATTCAGTCAATGGTCGGAGGACATAAAATTTTTCAAACCTAAATTCCCAGCGTACGCGCGTACGCATACGCACACGCACACGCATAAGCATAACCACTATGTAACTATCTCTACAAGCCCCCCTTACCCCCCTTAGTTACTCTTAGCTCAATTTCTATAGGTATATTTTTTTGTCCTGTCAAACCCCAAAAGCAGGACTATACTATAGATGAAACTAAGAGCATAAATGGGAGGCATAACTAGTTACATAGGGGTGAAAGCAAATTCTTTTGCCTTCGATACCAACGTATTACTTAAAAAAATTTATTTTCTTTTCAAGAGCCATGTTCCTAGATTTGAAAAAAAAACCCGGAGACGCGTTTCTTATAAAATCCTACCCCATCTCGTTAATGTAGCTTAAAACAAAAGCAAGGTACTGAAAATACCTAGACGAGTTAACCCAGCTCCATAAACAACAAAGGTTTGGTCCCAGCCTTCTTATTGGTTATTAGGAAACTTATACATGCAAGTATCCGCCCGCCAGTGAATACGCCTTCTAAATCATTACTGATCAAAGAGAGCTGCGATCAAGCACACACTCCAAATGTAGCTCACGACGTCTCGCCTAGCCACACCCCCACGGGAAACAGCAGTAGTAAATATTTAGCAATTAACAAAAGTTAGACTAAGTTATCCTAACAAAGGACTGGTCAATTTCGTGCCAGCAACCGCGGCCATACGATTAGTCCAAATTAATAAGCACACGGCGTAAAGCGTATTAGAAGAAACAAGAAAATAAAGTTAAATCTTATACAAGCTGTTTAAAGCTCAAGATAAGACATAAATAACCTACGAAAGTGACTTTAATAATCCTAAACATACGATAGCTAGGGTACAAACTGAGATTAGATACCTCACTATGCCTAGCCCTAAACTTTGATAGCTACCTTTACAAAGCTATCCGCCAGAGAACTACTAGCCAGAGCTTAAAACTTAAAGGACTTGGCGGTGCTTTATATCCACCTAGGCGAGCCTGTCTCGTAACCGATGAACCCCGATATACCTTACCGTCACTTTCTAATTCAATCCATATACCACCATCTTCAGCAAACCCCTATAGGGCACAAAAGTGAGCTTAACCGTAACCCATGAAAAAGTTAGGCCGAGGTGTCGCCTACGTGATGGTCAAAGATGGGCTACATTTTCTATTATAGAACAGATAAACGGATATCACCCTGAAACGAGTGGTTGAAGGCGAATTTAGTAGTAAACCAAGAATAGAGAGCTTAATTGAACAAGGCCATGAAGCGCGTACACACCGCCCGTCACTCTCCTCAAGTACTTCCATATCAGACAACCATATTACGGAATAAAACCAATACAAGAGGAGACAAGTCGTAACAAGGTAAGCGTACTGGAAAGTGTGCTTGGGTAACTCAAAGTGTGGCTTAACAAAAAGCATCTGGCTTACACCTAGAAGACCTCATTTACAATGATCACTTTGAACTAAATCTAGCCCTACCAACCTTACACACAACTCTCACACTACATTAAATTAAAACATTTACTTATCAAAAAGTATAGGAGATAGAAATTTTACTAAGGCGCAATAGAGATAGTACCACAAAGGAATGATGAAAGATAGTTTAATAGTGAAAAATAGCAAGGATTAACCCCTTTACCTTTTGCATAATGAATTAACTAGAAAAAACCTGACATAGAGAACTCTAGCCAGAAACCCCGAAATCAGACGAGCTATCTGATAGTAATCTCCAGGATCAATTCATCTATGTGGCAAAATAGTGAAAAAACTTACAGATAGAGGTGAAATACCAATCGAGCCTGATGATAGCTGGTTGTCCAGAAATAGAATTTCAGTTCTACCTAAAATTTACCACAAAAATAAAGCAATTCCAATGTAAATTTTAGAGATACTCAAAAGGGGTACAGCTCTTTTGACCAAGGATATAACCTTAATTAGCGAGTAAATTTGCCATTAATTTCATAGTTGGCTTGGAAGCAGCCATCAATTAAGAAAGCGTTAAAGCTCAACAACTAATCAAACTAAAAAATCCCAAAATTAATCAATGACCTCCTAAACATAATACTGGACTAATCTATATAAATAGAAGAAATAATGTTAGTATAAGTAATAAGAAGTATTTCTCCCTGCATAAGCTTATATCAGATCGGATGCCCACTGATAGTTAACAATCAAATAATTAAATACAAAAATGAAACTTTTATTACACTAACTGTTAATCCAACACAGGTGTGCTTAAGGGAAAGATTAAAAGAAGTAAAAGGAACTCGGCAAACATAAACCCCGCCTGTTTACCAAAAACATCACCTCGAGCATTACTAGTATTCGAGGCACTGCCTGCCCAGTGACCAAGTGTTAAACGGCCGCGGTACTCTGACCGTGCAAAGGTAGCATAATCATTTGTTCCTTAACTGGGGACTTGTATGAATGGCCACACGAGGGTTTAACTGTCTCTTTCTTCTAATCAATGAAATTGACCTTCTCGTGAAGAGGCGAGAATAAACATATAAGACGAGAAGACCCTATGGAGCTTAAATTAACTAATTTAATTGCTACCCTATAAGTCTATAAGATACAACTAAGTAGCATAATAAATTAACAATTTTGGTTGGGGTGACCTCGGAGAAGAAAAAAACCTCTGAACGATATTCTAATTCAGACTCTACAAGTCAAAATTTACTAATCACTTATTGACCCAATACTCGATCAACGGAACAAGTTACCCTAGGGATAACAGCGCAATCCTACTCTAGAGTCCCTATCGACAGCAGGGTTTACGACCTCGATGTTGGATCAGGACATCCTAATGGTGCAGCCGCTATTAAGGGTTCGTTTGTTCAACGATTAAAGTCCTACGTGATCTGAGTTCAGACCGGAGCAATCCAGGTTGGTTTCTATCTATAGTTTATTTCTTCCAGTACGAAAGGACAGAAGAAAACGAGGCCAATCTTACCAAGACGCCTTCAGCCAAATTTATGAATAGATCTCAATTTAGATAAGCTAAACTACCCAATCCAAGAACAGGATTTGTTAAGATAGCAAAGATTGGTCACTGCATAAAACTTAAGCTTTTACTCAAGGAGGTTCAACTCCTCTTCTTAACAATGTTCTTGATCAACATCCTAACAGTAACCCTACCCATTCTCCTAGCGGTAGCCTTCCTTACTCTGGTTGAACGAAAGGCCTTAGGCTATATACAACTTCGTAAAGGCCCCAATGTAGTAGGACCCTACGGCCTTCTTCAACCTGTTGCAGATGCAATCAAGCTATTTACCAAAGAACCCATCTACCCACAAACCTCCTCAAAATTCCTATTTACCGTTGCCCCAATCCTAGCCCTAACCCTAGCCCTAACTGTATGAGCTCCTCTTCCAATACCATATCCTCTAATCAACTTAAATCTAAGCCTACTATTCATTCTCGCTATATCAAGTCTGACAGTCTATTCCATCCTATGATCAGGCTGAGCATCAAATTCAAAATACGCCCTCATAGGAGCTTTGCGAGCAGTAGCCCAAACCATTTCCTATGAAGTCTCCATAACAACTATTATTTTATCAATAGTACTAATAAATGGATCCTTCACATTAACTGCCTTCGCTACAACACAAGAACATCGATGACTAATCTTTCCTGTATGACGTCTAACGATGATATGATTCACATCAACCTTAGCAGAAACTAACCGAGCTCCATTTGACTTAACTGAAGGAGAGTCAGAATTAGTTTCTGGCTTCAACGTCGAATATTCAGCTGGCCCTTTTGCCTTATTTTTTATAGCTGAGTATGCTAACATTATCATAATAAATGCCCTTACTGTAATTCTATTCCTAGGAACTTCTTGTAACCCTCAAGTACCAGAGATCAGTACTATTAACTTTGTTATAAAAACCATTATTCTAACTATCTGCTTTTTATGAGTACGAGCATCTTACCCACGATTCCGATATGACCAACTAATATATCTCCTCTGAAAAAATTTCCTTCCACTAACTCTAGCTCTATGCATGTGACATATCTCAATCCTAATCTCACTAGCATGCATTCCACCACAAGCATAGAAATATGTCTGACAAAAGAATTACTTTGATAGAGTAAATTATAGAGGTCTAACCCTCTTATTTCTAGAGCTACAGGAATCGAACCTAAACTCGAGAATTCAAAAATCTCGGTGCTACCAATTACACCACATCCTACTAGTAAGGGCAGCTAAATTAAGCTATCGGGCCCACACCCCGAAAATGTCGGCTCACACCTTCCCGTACTAACAAACCCACTAACTCTCAGCCTAATCCTAACAACACTACTCGCAGGAACACTAATTACCATATTAAGCTCCCATTGACTAACAGCCTGAATAGGACTAGAAATGAACATACTTACTATGATTCCTATTCTAACAAAAACAGCCAATCCACGATCCACAGAAGCCGCTACAAAATACTTTATAACCCAAGCTATAGCATCTATGATGCTCATAATAGCTTTAACAATTAACTCAATATACTCAGGACAATGATCAATTACAAAAATGACCAACCCTGTAGCATCAAATGTAGCATTAATAGCCCTAATAATTAAACTAGGCTCAGCCCCATTCCACTTCTGAGTCCCAGAAGTAACGCAAGGAGTCAAACTTACACCAGGAATGATCTTGCTAACCTGACAAAAATTAGCACCACTGTCACTACTATATCAAATAGCCACCTACACCAATACTAACCTAATCTGCCTCTCTGGCCTACTTTCAATCCTAATTGGAGGATGAGGAGGCCTAAATCAAACACAACTATGAAAAATCTTAGCCTACTCATCAATCTCCCACATAGGCTGAATACTCATTATTTTAACCTTTAACCCCACCCTCACCCTTTTGAACCTAGCCATCTATATTTTACCAACACTATCCATCTTTATAATCCTAGCAAACACTTCCACAACTTCAATATCATCTCTAACTCTCATATGAAATAAAACACCTGCAATAACCATTATACTTATAACTACCCTACTATCCTTAGGAGGACTACCCCCACTATCAGGATTCATACCCAAATGACTCATAATCCACGAACTAACCAAAAACAACAGTATTGTTATACCACTAACTATAGCCATTATAGCACTACTAAACATGTACTTCTACATACGACTAATCTATTCCTCATCACTTACAATCTTACCATCTACAAATAATATAAAAATAACCTGACAATTTACAAATACCAAACACACAATGATATTACCTACCCTAATTATCCTCTCTAACATACTACTTCCCCTAACCCCAATCATTTCAATGCTAGAATAGGAATTTAGGTTAGAACAGACCAAGAACCTTCAAAGCCCTAAGCAAGTATATTGTACTTAACTCCTGAAATAAGGACTGCAAGATATCACCTTACATCAACTGAATGCAAATCAGACGCTTTAACTAAACTAAGCCCTTCTAGATTGGAGGGCTTCAATCCCACGAAAACCTTAGTTAACAACTAAACGCCCTAATCAACTGGCTTCAATCTACTTCTCCTGCCTTGAGGAGGGGGAAAAAGGCGGGAGAAGCCCTGGCAGAATTGAAGCTGCTTCTTCGAATTTGCAGTTCGACATGTTTACACTTCAAGACCTGGTAAAAAGAGATTACCCTCTGTGTTTAGATTTACAGTCTAATGCTTACTCAGCCATTTTACCTATGTTTGCTAATCGCTGACTATATTCAACAAACCACAAAGATATTGGAACACTATATCTACTATTTGGTGCTTGAGCTGGTATAGTAGGAACTGCTTTTAGTATCCTAATTCGGGCAGAACTAGGTCAACCAGGCTCTCTTCTTGGAGACGACCAAATCTATAATGTTATTGTTACAGCACACGCCTTCGTAATAATCTTCTTTATAGTTATGCCAATTATAATTGGGGGCTTCGGAAACTGGTTAATTCCACTTATAATTGGGGCACCTGATATAGCTTTTCCTTGAATAAACAATATGAGTTTTTGACTACTGCCTCCATCCTTCCTACTACTTTTAGCATCTTCCACAGTAGAAGCTGGGGCAGGCACTGGCTGAACCGTATACCCTCCCCTGGCAGGAAATCTAGCCCATGCAGGAGCTTCCGTAGATTTAACGATCTTTTCACTTCACCTTGCAGGAGTATCCTCTATTCTAAGTGCAATTAATTTTATTACTACCATCATCAACATGAAACCTCCAGCCATATCTCAATACCACATACCTTTATTTGTATGATCCATTTTAGTAACAGCTGTCCTCCTTCTCCTGTCCCTCCCAGTTCTAGCAGCAGGTATTACTATACCATTAACGGATCGCAACCTTAATACTACTTTCTTTGACCCTGCAGGAGGAGGAGATCCAATTCTATATCAACACCTGTTCTGGTTTTTTGGGCACCCTGAAGTCTATATTCTAATTCTCCCAGGATTTGGAATAGTCTCTCATATCGTTACATACTATTTGGGGAAAAAAGAGCCTTTTGGTTATATAGGGATGGTATGAGCTGTAATATCAATTGGCTTCCTAGGGTTTATTGTATGAGCCCACCATATATTCACTGTAGGCATAGACGTTGACATCCGAGCTTACTTTACATCGGCTACTATAATTATTGCCATTCCAACTGGCGTAAAAGTCTTTAGCTGACTAGCCACTCTTCAATCAAGAAGAAAGACTTTATCAATGTTTTAAATGTTATGGATGCATCTGGAAGATGAAGACTGGTATTTGACCATTGGATTTGGCAGTGTGGAGGTCACTAGTGACATTGAGTAGAGCAGTGAGACAGTAGGGATGACACCTTGAATACAGAGTGCCCAGGAGAGAATGGGAAGGGAGAATTTGGGGTTGGTGACTGTACAACATTTTCAATGAGCTTTATGGTAAAGAAGAAGAGTGAAACAAGGCATAGCTGGAGGGAGATGTGAGATCACCAGAGCTTTTAAAATGATAATTACATGCTGAAGGGAAAGATGTTAAAGAGAAGGGAACATGAATATTTCTGGAAAGAGAGCAGAGAAATGCCAAGCAATGCTCTTGAGTAAGTCAGAGGAATGGGCCAGAGGACTGGCTTCAGATAGGACTGTCTGCTCATCTACAGTAGCAGGAATGAAGAGAGAGTGTGAGGAAGCCAGTGGATCAGAAGGCACATGGGAGTACTTTTATATATATTATAAACTCCAGAGTCACCATCCACATATGTCTGTAGTTCCTCTATAGAGCTGCTTCTTCTTTGGTACTTTACCCACTCCAGTCTTTCTGGACTCTAAGCTCTGTCCCCTCAATTTAGAGGGTCTGCTGGGCTCCACCTGTATTCCTCTTCCCTGTAGTGCAACCTGAAAATTCTCTCAGGGCAGCTGGCTAGTGCCATCACAATGCTCACTTTGATTTCTATCTCTCAGTTATCACTGTCCTGCAATGCCCAATGGCCAGGGTCTTGAAACCCATCTCTGAGTGTGCATATGTGTGTGTCTGTGTATGTATCCGAAAACCCATTGCCATTGAGTCAATTCCAACTCATAGCAACCCTGCAGCACAGAGTAGAACTGGCCCACAGGGTTTCCAAGGAGCATCTGGTGGATTTGAACTGCCAACCTTTTGGTTAGCAGCTGTAGTTCTTAACCACTACGCCACCAGGGTTTCCGTGCATATGTATATGTATGTGTGTATGCATAGATACCTGTGTGCATATACATATATGTTGGGTGTTTTACAAGGAAGGAAAACCTTGCTCTTGTTATTTTTATATCTTGCCTGGAAATGAAAGTGAATTTTCCACTGAGAGTTAAAATTATGGTTGTTCTGTCTTTAATTTCTAGAAATTCTGTTTGGTTTTTTTTTCAAATCTGCACTGTCTCTCTTTGTAGCTTCTTAAACCTTGCACATATGCTGTTTGTTACTTATTTTTTTTTTAAATAAACTCACATCATGCCCAAATCTGAAATGTGAGCAGAACTCCTTTTCTTCTCTGTTATTTCTGTTGCATCACATTCATGTTCATATCCTAGTTATCTGATGTCAAGAATCTATGTCTTCTTGTTGGTGTTGGCCCTTGAAAAATCTTTTGTGAAGTTTCCTGAGGACTTAGGATCGGTATGTCCTCTTCCAGAGAGGCTTCCATTTGTGGACCCTACCGTTCTGCTACTTTAAACCAATTTCAAGATTGGAGAGTTCCAGACCACCTAGCCCAGTCAGACCTGTAGTAAAAAATCCTCTCAAGGGCTGATGACAGCCACAACTTCCCAAAGAATTCTTGTTTGTCTTCTCCTGTCTATTTCCACAATGCAGCTCTTATCAGTTCCCAGGAAGGGAATGAATGATTGGTTCCAGTTTCTCTTTGGTTCACACTTACTTTGAAATTAGTGGCCCCTTGTGCCCTAGTGCAATATAGGGTCCCTAAAGACTCCCTACAGGGACATCTTCTGGGCCTGTCTTCCATTTCTCTGGCCTTTGCAGAGCCCAGGAATCTCAAATGTTTGCAGTATCTTTGGAGTGTCCCTCAGGATAAAGTGGCTTTGGAGCTCAGATATTTTTGGCCATAAACTTTTATCAAAAATAGAGCTAAAAATTCCTCATTTTTTTTCTCCTATTTCTCTTCTTTTTTCTTTTGTTTTATTTTCCCAGCATTCCTTTTTTTTTTTTTTAATTTCACCATGATTGTTGATATCAGGAATGGGGCCCATTTAATAAAAAAAAATTTTTTTTGAATAGAGGCTCTTAATTAGATCATTTAGCCCTCTGCAGCTTTAGAGCTTCTAAGTTGATATTATAACTTATAGGTTGACTTGTTTTTCCTAATCACTGAAATACACTCTCTGTGATGATATTTCTGGATCTTGATTTACATTGCTTACTTTAACAGCCTATTCCTTATGCGGTTTGCTTCCATACTCACCGATTGCTTTGCATAGGCCCCTCCACACCCAGGCTGGCTGCTCAGATCCTATAAACAGGGCCTTTGCTATGGGAGCTGATCTGCATCAGGCAGGCAGTGGCAACAAGATGGTGCCACAGACTCTAGTCCTCATGTCCCTGTTGCTCTGGGCCTCTGGTGAGAAATTAAAGGTGCTTCAATCCCTCTAGGGTAGCATCTTTGCAGAAATGAAAAATAATTTTAATGTGTAGTGGGAAATGATGGCCATTGTCAAAATGGATTCAGTTACGTGTTGAGACATATTATCCCAAGATAGCACATTGAAAATGGGATATTTTAATGTGTCTATGATAATATCTGTATATGTATGTACATGTGATAAGTGCCCATTTGTTATTTCAGGTGCCAGCGGGGACAGTGTGATGACCCAGTCTCCAGCCTGCTCGGCTGCATCTCCAGGAGAAATGGCTAACATCAGCTGCAAGGCCAGCCAGAGTATTAATAACTACTTAGCCTGTTACCAGCAGAACCCAGGACAGGCTCCTAAGCTGCTCATCTACGATGCATCTAACAGGGCATCTGGGGTCCCTGACTGGTTCCATGGCACTAGATCTGGGACAGACTTCACTCTCACCATCAGCAGCCTCCAGGCTGAGGATGTGGCGCTTTATTACTGTCACCAAGGTTACAGCTTTCCTCTCACAGTGCTCCAGCCTCGAACACAAACCTCCTACCCAAGCTTGAACGCTAGTGAGTCTTCACTGCACCAGCTATTTCCTTTCTGCTCAGCCCTGAACATGCACACTTCCTCTGTCTGCCCCATAGGTCACATCTCTGGACTAATTCTAGGGGCGTTTGCAAGGCTCGGGAGAAAATGAAAGGACTTGCTTTTTTGTCCTTTTTTTAGCCTTTTTTTTGTCTGAGATTATTATAAAAATGCTGCAAAAATATCTTATAGACTTTGTCAGGAGTTGTTATATCACAGGAACTTGCATGTGTCACGTGGCTAGACGACCTGACAGATCTGGCATACCATAGTCCAGTGAATTTTATACCCTGAAAGATCAATTCTCTATTCCTTATGCCTTTTTGATTCTGCAACATTCGAATTTTATTTCCCTGTTCTCTTGGTCTTCTTCTTTTCTCTGCACTTAACACACCCTCCCAACTCTTGACCTTCCCAATATTAAACACTTGACCCTTCATATTTAAAACTTCCTTGAAAGAAGGCAGTATTCCTCTTTCTGTTTCCTTCCACATATCCCATTTCCCAGCCATGCCTTTCTGATCAATGTCACTGAAGGTGTTTTTCTACTCTACCTGTTATTTATAGCCCTTATCTCTTCTCTCCATTTCTTTCAGTGACACCTCAGACTTCCAAAGCAAATCTCTGTTCACTAACACCATCACTCTAGAAGTATTTAATAAGTTTTCTCATGTCATTTTTTCATTAACTGCGAACTTCCTCTTTTAATTCATTTCTTGGGCACCTGAGTCTAATCTGATAACTGAAGGATATCACGGTTCTTTCTTGTTAGTGGCTGTCAGGTTGTCCCCCAATCCAAGGAGACCTCATGCATAATGGGATCAGACCTTGGTTATCCCTGGGGTTTTCACTGATTGATTTATCAGAAATAGATCACCAGGTCTTTTTTCATGGGTTATCTTAGTCTTGAAGCTCTGGTGACACTTGTTCAGCATCGTGGCAGTATGCAAGCCTCTACTGACTGAAGGATGGTGGATGCACATGAGGTCCACTGGCCAGCAATTGAACCTCAGTATCCCACATGGAAGGCAAGGTTTCTACCACTGAACCACCTTTGCTCCCCATGTTTCTTTAGTCTGCTGCAATTTGAATGAATGTGCTCATCTCATGTAATAATAGAAAAGCTCCTGGCATTCTATTATTATTTCTGCACTAGTATTATTACAAAATTGGAGCCCCAGTGGTTAAGAGCTCAGCTGCTAGCCAAAAAGTCAGCAGTTGAAAGCCACCAGCTGCTCCTTGGAAACTCTACAGGCCAGTTCTACTCTATTCTATAGGGTTGCTGTGAGTCGGAATCAAATTAACAGTAACACTTTTTCTTTTAATTATTGTTTTGAAATACATGATGTGATGGCTAAGATTCTGTGTCAGCTTGGCTGGGCCATGATTCTCCACGTTATTTTGTGATCACTCCTGTGATAGAATCTACTGTGATTAGCGGACCAGTTTGAAGGAAGCTTCCTTGAAGGAGTGGCCTGCATCCAAATATAAGCAGACATTCTGGCATTTTGCTCACTCTGGATCCTGTGGCTGCCCCCTGTTTGTCTGACCTCTGGTTCTTGAGACTTGAGCTATCAGCTTACCTGCTGATCTGCGGCTCTCCTGACCTTGCAGCTATGTGAATCAGAGAAACCTTGCTATCTTGCCTGTCAATCATGGGATTCCTTCATATTCACAGCCTGTGAGAAAAAGCCTTTCTTTCCAACCTGCCGATCTTGGGTTTGCCAGCCCATGTGGCTACATGAATTGGGAGAAGCCTGTATCCTAACGCATGGACTTGGGACATTCCAGCCTCTACAATCCCATGAGCCCTTTTGTTGATATAAAACTCTCTCAATATATGTATATATTTATACCCTTGACTGGTTTTGCTTCTCTAGAGAACCCAGCCTAAGTCATTTGGTACTGAAAGTGATTCTAGAGAAACAAAATTGTAAGGATGAGTTTTCTAAATTTGTTCTCAAGTCTAGCTAGTTTTAAAGATGTTGATGACTCTGCTTCCAGCAGTAAAGAGAGCACTGCTAATCCATGACGTGAGGTGGCAATACCAATATGCAAAATATCACAACTCATAGATCAGGAATTGGTGAAAGGCGAGGCTCTGGATGAAAGCATGTGTGATATCTTTCTACAGTTTTGTCAGAATGAAGACTGTAAAGGAAGCTGGCTGGTTGGTCCTACTTTCGCTAGACAAGAAAGATGCGCTCAGAGCTTCAGAGTCAAAGCTCAAATGCCACATAAATAACCTCAAGGTTTCCACTTGTGCTTTGAAAGAAAGCCTTATTTCTTGTAGTAACAAAGCTGAAATTGCTGAAAACCAAACCCAGAGTCTTATTGTAAGAGTGCCTGAATTATGCCAGCTCAACTGCCAACCTCAAAAGGTACCTGAAGTTAAAGTAAGGGTATTGATTGGGAAGAAATGGGATCCTGAAACTTGGGATGGGGACATATGTGAGACCAGCAGTATGCCGGCCACATTGAAAAAACAAGGGGTGGTGCCAAGGGGCCAAGCCTGCCATCTTCTATAACATAGAGAATTAGCTCCCAGCATGGAAGCTATCCCCTTATTAGGCAAAACAGGAACTAACCTCTGCTTTTGGACTAACCTCCATTTTTAGTGTATCTCCTTATTTAGGTATACTTCCAATTCCTCCAACTCAGTTAAAGGAAACAAGAGACTGGGGTCTTCAGTCCAGCTAAAACCAGTCATGGACCAGTGAAGGCCCTCATGAGCTGTGCAATACTGATGACCTTACCCCTCAGACATCTCACTGATGTCAGAGGCTGAAAAACACACCCACTTCGGTGCCCTGAATGTTGGCAAAATGCCATCTTATGGCCCCCCTGTCACACTGAACAGGCTTAGAAGACCAGACTGCCCCAAGAATGTCTTCTCATGTCAAACCAATCAGCAAGCTGTTCCCACCCTAGGGGTCCTCCTGGGGACCCCAAACCCAATTTACTTTATCCATATAAACCCCTTGAGCTATTGTTCTGGGAGACACCTTTGTGACCCAAGTCCCAGTGTGCTCTTTTACTGGGCCAACTGAAGTTTCTTCTTTTGCTTTCTTCACTCCATGTGTCTTCACAGGCCTTGGAGGGTCAAGCTACATACAGGCAGATAATCAGGAAGCTAGGGTTACTGAGCCCCTAAATTATGTGGAATCACTTCTGCCAGCAGAGCCACTCCCACCAAAAGAGATTATGTCATGTTTGTCTGCTAAACCACCCTGCCCGAAAAAAACCATTAGCCCCTCTACTCCCATCTAATGAGATTAGCCAAAGCCCAGCTGCCTTTAAGGAGCCCTCAGGCATTGCCTGAGGCAGATGCTTTACAAGACAATGCTGAATTGTATCAAAACAATTCCTCACTACTGATTCTGGATTCTAGATCTCTAACTAGGATTATGTCCCAGCAAGGCCCAAAAGCACAAAGGAGATATGCTACACTCCAAAGGAACTGCTTGAATTTTCCAACACATACAAACAGAAACCTGGGTAATATGTGTGGGAATGGCTATTAAGGCTGTGGGATAATGGTGCAAGGAACATAAAGATGGATCAGTCTGAGTTTATTGACATGGCTTCACTAAGCACAGAGTCTTAATTCAATGTTTCAGCTTGAGAACTTAGGAAATGATCTAATAGTTTATTTGGTTGGGTTGCTGAAGCATGGATTACACAGTGGCCTACACTAAACTGAGTTGAAGTACCAGACCTGCCTTGGTATACTGTAGAAGAAGGCATCCAAAGGCTTAGGGAAACTGGCATGCTAGAGTGGATTAGTCAGGTTAGACCTACAGAATCATACATGGAGTGCCCAGAGGACACACCTTTTACCACAACTGTGAGGAACAAATTTGTGAAGGGAGCTCCAGCATCCTTGAAGACTCCTGTGATTACTATTTTATATAAATCAGATTTGACAGCGGGAACTACCTTAACTGAATTAAGACACCTAACTACAATGGGCTGATTGGACCCCATGGTAGTAGATGCCAAGTGGTTGCCCTCAGTCGATAAAGACAAGGTGGGTGTGGTTATAGTAGTGGACAGCTGAGACAAAGCAGTTGTCAGAATAGTCTGACTCTTATGGGCTTATGGTGTTGGCCATTTAGTCATCATGTCACTAGGAGTGAAATAGATAGGAAATCTACTAAATATTTCCTTGATCTGTACAAATGGATGAATTCCAGGTCTGGTGAACAGCAGTCTAAATTGAATACCCACAATAGAGAGTCACACTCCCTCAATCAATTCCAAAATTTTAGCCAGTTTAAAGATCCACAACCCCTTGAATGAAGGGGAGGCCGAGTCCCCTTGAGGAAGGACTGCAATTGCAACACACTGTCAAAAATTTTTACTGTTAATCTTTCTCCCACCCTGCCCCAAAGGGATCTGTGACCTTTTGCAAGAGTGACTATTCGCTGGGGAAAAGGCAATAATCAGATTTTGGGGGGATTACTGGATATGGTTCTGAACAGATGCTAATTCCAGGACACCCGAAGTGTCTCTGTGGCCAACCAGTCAGAATGGGGGCATATTAAGTTCAGGTCATTAATGGGATCTTGGCTCAAGTCCATCTCACAATAAGTCCACTGGGTCCCTGAACCCATCCAGTAGTGATTTCCCCAGTTCCAGACTGCATAATTGGAATAGATATACTCAGCAACTGACAGAACCTCCACATTGGACCTCTGAGAAATACAGTAAGGGCTACTATGGCAGGAAAAGCCAAGTGGAAGCTATTAGAACTGTCCCTACCCAGGAAAACACTAAATCAAAAGCAATACTTCATTTCTAGAGGGATTGCAGAGATTACTGCCACCATGAAGGGCATGAAGGATGCAGGGGTGGTGATTCCCACCACACGCCCTTTCAACTTGCCTATTTGGCCTGTGCAAACAACTGATGGATCTTGAAAATGACAGTGGATTATCAAAAACTTAACCAGGTGGTGGCTGTAATTGCAGCAGCTGTTACAAATGTAGTTTCATTGCTTAAGCAAATTAATACATCTCCTGGTACTTTGTATGCAGCTACCGATCTGGCTAATGCCTTTTTCTCCATACCTGTTTTGAAGGAACATCAGAAGCAATTTGCCTTCAGCTGACAAGACCAGCAATACACCTTTACTTGCCTACCTCAGAGCTACATCAACTCTTCAGCCCTACATCATAATTCAGTCCGCAGGGATTTTAATCGCCTTTCCCTTCCACAAGATGTCAGACTGATCCATTACATTGATGACATTATGCTGATTGGACCTAGTAAGCAAGAAATGTCAATGTCTTCAGACTTATTGGTAAAACATTTGAGTGCTAGAGGGTGGGAAATTGATCCCACAAAAATTCTTGCACTTTCCACCTCAGTGAAATTTCTAGGGGCATGTCAAGATGTTTCTTCTAAAGTGAAGGATAAGGTATTGCATCTGGCTGCTCCCACAACTGAAAAGGAGGCACTGTGCCCAGTGGGACTCTTTGGATTTTGGAAGCAACATATTCCTCATTTGGGTGTGCTACTCCACCATATGTATCAAGTGACTTGAAATGCTGCTAGTATTAAGCAGGGGCCCAGAACAAGGAAAAGCCCTGTGACAGGTTCAGGTTCCTATCCAAGCTGCTTTGCCACTTGAGCCATATAATCCACCTGATCCAGTTGTGCTTGAAGTGTCAGTGACAGATAGTGATGCTGTTTGGAGTCTTTGGCAGGTCCGCATTGGTGAATCATAGCTCAGACCCTAAGGATTTTGGAGCAAAGCCCTGCCATTCACTACAGATAACTACTCTCCTTTTGAGAGAAAGCTTTTGGCTTGCAGTTGGGCCTTAGTAGAGACTAAACACTTAACCACAGGACACCAAGTCACCATGTGACCTGACCTGGCTGTCAAGAACTGACGGTTATCTGACCAACATAGTCTTAAAGTTGGATGTGCACAATAGCACTCCATCATTAAATGGAAGTAGTATATACAAGATCAGGCCCAAGCAGGATCTGGAGGCACAAGTAAGTTGCATGAGAAAGTGGCTTAAACACCCATGGTCTCCACTCTTTTCAGTTTAATTTCTACCTCCTGGTCTGCACCTATGGCCTATGGAGCGTTCCTTATGATCAGTTGACTGAAGAAGAGAAAATGCATGCCTGGTTTACAGATGCTTCATGATATGCAGGCACCACTCGAAAGCAGACATCAGCAGCACTACAGCCCTTTTCTGAGAACTCCATGAAGGAAAGTGGTGAAGGGAAATCCTCTCAAAGGGCAAAACTTTGAGCAATGCACCTGGTTGTTCATTTTGCTCAGAAGGAGAAATGGCCAGATATGCAATTGTATACTGATGCATGGCTGTGGCCACTGGTTTGGCTGAACGGTCAGCAACATGGAAGGAACATGATTGGAAAATTGGCGACAAGGATTTATGGGGAAGAAGTATGTGGATAGACCTCTCTGAATGGGCCAAAGAAGTGAAGATATTTGGGTCTTATGTGAATGCTCACCAAAGAGTGACCTCAGCAGAGGAGGATTTTAGCAATCAAGTAGATAGGGGATGATGCATTCTGTGGAAACCAGTCATCCTGTTTCCCCAGCTACTCCCGTCATTGCTCCATGGGCTCATGAACAAAGTGGCCATGGTGGCAGGGATGGAGGTTATTCCTGGGCCCAGAAACATGGACTTCCACTCACCAAGGCTGACTCGGCTATAGCCACTGCTGAGTGCCCACCCTGCCAGCAGTAGAGACCAACATTGAGTCCCCAATATGGCACCATCCCTCAAGGTGATCAGCCAGCAACCTGGTGGCAAGTTGATTACATTGGACCACTTCCATCATGGAAAGGGCAGTGTTTTGTCCCTACTGGAATTGACAATTACTCTGGATATGGATTTGCCTTCCCCACACAATGCTTCTGCAAAAACTACCATCCTTGAACTTACAGAATACCTTATCCACTGGCATGGTATCCCACACAGCATTGCCTCAGATCAAGGGACTCACTTCATAGCAAATGAAGAGTGGCAGTGGGCCCATACATGTGGAATTCACTGGTCTGGCAGTGGGCCCATACATGTGGAATTCACTGGTCTACCATGTTCCCCATCATTCTGAATCAGCTGGCTTGATAGAACAATGGAATGGTCCTCTAAAGACACAATACCTTGCAATACCTTGCAGGGTTGGATCAATGCTCTCCAGGAGGCTTCTAAACCAGTGTCCAATATATGGTGTTATTTCTCCCATAGCCAGCATTCATGCGTCCAGGAATCAAGGTGTGCAAATGAGAGTCATACCACTCACTATTCCCCCTGGTGACACACTCACAAGATTTTTTGCATCCTGTCTCCACAACCTTATGCTCTTCAGGTCTGCACATCTTAGTTCCAAAGGGAGGCATTCTCCCACCTGGAGATACATCACTGATCCCATTGAACTGGAAGCTAAGAATGCCACCTGGACACTTTGGGCTCCTTATGTCTCTGGATCAACAGGCAAAGAAGGGCGTTACCATACTGACTGATGTGATTCATCCTGATTACCAAGAGGAAATCAGATTGACTTTACGTAATGGAGGTAAAGAAGAGTAAGTCTGGAATGCACGAGGTCCCTTACGGTGTCTCTTAGTACTACCATGCCCTCTGATTAAAGTCATTGGAAAACTACAGCAACCCAGTTCTGGCATGACTACCAATGACCCAGAACCTTCAGGAATGAAGGTTTGGGTCACCCCACCAGGCAAAGAACCACAACCACCTTACGTGCTTTCTGAGGGCAAAGGAAATACAGAATGCGTGGTGGAAAAATGTAGTTCCAAATACCAGTTAAGGCCACATGAGCAGATGCAGAAACAAGGACTGTAATTCTTGTGAATGTTTCTGTTTTGTATGCATGCATCAAGTATTTTCATTTTCTTCACATATTAAAATATAACATGTAAACAGGGTTAGTGCATTTTCAGTTGTACACATGTTAGTTGTATCATGTTAGGCACAAATATGACTTTGTATTTGTCTTTATTCAGAGATTATGTATGGTTTAAGGAGATGTGTACATGTGCCAAGTTGACAAGGAGTGGACTGTGATCATTAAAATTGTGTGTCAACTTGGCTGGGCCATGATTCTCAGTGTTTATATGTGATCACTCCCATGATACAATCTACTCTGATTAGCCATCCAGTTTAAAGGAATTTTCCTTGTAAGTGTGGCCTGCATCCAAATATAAGCAGACATTGTGGCTTTTTGCTCACTCTGGATCCTGCGGCTGCCTCCTGTTTGTCTGACCTCGGGTTCTTGGGACTTGAGCTATCAGCTTACCTGCCAGTGTTGGGTTCCCCAGCTCCTGCAGCTATGTGAATCAGGAGAAACCTTGCTGTCTTGCCTGCCATTCATAGAATTCTTTAATATTCACAGACTTTGAGCAAGAGCCCTGCTTTCGGAAATGCCGATCTTAGGTTCGCCAGCTCCTCTGGCTACGTCAATCCAGAGAAGCCTCTATGCCAATCCACAGACTCTGGATATTCCAGGTCAGGGTTTACAATTGTGTAAGCCATTTCTTTGATATAAATCCCATTTTATATATACATTCATATATATATATATATATATATATATATATATATATACATATACACTTTACCAGTTTTTCTTCTCTAGAGAACCCAGCTTAAGACACATGGGTTAATGAAATTTAGATTCAGATAAGATCTCAGCAGACTTGATCATCACATTCTGAACACTCTGAATTACATACAGGCTTTCCTCTAACATGAGAAATATTTTTAAAGTATTGATACATTCATTCAAGATATATTTATTAAGGGCTTACTAGGTGTCATGCACAAAAATATTTTCATTCTAGTTGGGAGAGACACACAATCAACAGCTGCATAAATACAATATTTGCTATTTTTTGTAAGTGCTATGAAGAAAAATAAAGCTGCAGAGGGGATAAGAGCTTGCAGTGGTAAGAGTGAGTAGCAATTAAAAGTAAGATGATGTCAACTGGGTGCTAGCTGATATAGAAAGGCTCATGAGCCTTTCATGTCTTTTACATGCTTATACTTGACTAGTCATCAGCTGAGGCGATTGGAGTGTCTGGACCACATCTCTCTGATCATCTGGCAGAATAACTCTAGCTTGTTCTGATGGCAGTTGACAGGAATCTAAGCAAGAAAATAGGAGCACATAAGGTTTCTGAAGTGTAGACTCCATACTGGTACGATTTTCTGCATTCTATCAGGCTTGCTTCATTCTAAGGATCAACACAACTCACGAAACCAGCTCATATTCAAAGGGAGGGTAAATAACATCTAACCCTTGATAGGAGGAGATGAAAAGTCACATTGCAAAAAAGCATGGGTATAGGGAAGGGTAAAGAACTGGGAAGGTTTTTGCAATTGATCTACAATAGATGGGGATGGAAAGCTGCCCTGATAAAGTGTCATAAGATCTGAGCCTTAATGTTGGTTAGGAAATGAGCCATAGCAATATTTCCAGGAAACAGGGTTCTATTTAGAGAAAACAGCAAATTTCTGAGCAGAACTAGAACTAGCACATTGGGAGAGAAGAAAGGAAAACAATGTTGCTGGAGTGGAATTGTGAGGGGGAGAATGGTGAGACATAAGGTTAAAGGAATAATGAGGAAGCTTTATTTTGTAGGATTTTGTAGGCTACTCTAAGGATTTGGGTTTTATTTTGAATGAAGTGATAATAACTGAAGAGTTTTCAGAAGAGGATTTGATTCGTAGTTTAACATTACAAAAGAGTACCAGTAAGGAGGCCATTACTATCATCCTGCCTAGAGACGATGATTGCTTTGGTACCTGGTGGTAATAGTGGAGGGGCTGAGGAGTGGTCTATTTTGGAAATAGAGATAGCAATATGCTGATGGTTTTGACAAGGAGTGTGGGATGAAAAGTAGATCTTAAAATGACTCCAAGGCGAGAGGCAAAATCAAGATGGTGGAATAGACAGACGCTTCCGGCGAGCCCCCTTTACAACAAAGACCCGAAAAAACAAGTGAAACGAGTACATTTGTGACAACCTGGGAGCCCTGAGCTTCAAAGGCAAGCTTAGGAAACGAACTGAGGGGAAGAGGGAGGAAGAGACCATTCAGAAGCAGAGAGGAGTTACTGGACCTGAATTGTGGGGAGCCCTCAGGCACCATTCCCCGAGTGGCAGTGGTGGCAGGCTGGTACTAGCGTTTGGCCTCTGTTTCCTCAGGGAGAAGCAGCCAGCCACACAACCCACTCATACCTCCAGAACCTGAGGAGAACAGTGCTCTCGACAAAACTAAGTACTTGTGTATATTTTAACATGCCCCCCCCCACCACCTGCAAACCAACTCAGCGGCTGAATTCCCTGGGCCTGAGATAGGCCCTGTTGAGCACCTACAGCCATCCTCCCAGCCTTGGGAAAGGAACAAATTTGCATTTGGGGAAAAGATAATTTGCTAGCTCCACTAACCAGGGGAGCTCAGGACAGAAGGAGCTCCTGTCCAGGTATAAACCACCTGTGGACTTTGAGCACCTTTCCCTTCTGCATGGACCTGTGTGGGCCTATTTCGGGAGAATAGGCCCTTATTGGCAGACTCCAACCATTTCAGCTGTCCAGTGGAGAGGTGGCTGTTTGATGTTTGACATTGCTTTGCCTATTAAACAAGGTCCCAACCTACCCACATCAGGGACCTAAGGACTGGTAACTCCACTCAGGTCACCCAGCCACCCACAAGAGGGGTCCAAAGATAACTGGTATCTCCCAGTCCTTACAACCAAAAACGTTGGGTGCCCATGGTCCATCTGCAGAACCCATCCACCTGATCAGGGATGCACTTTCCTCAGAGACACTCAGGGGTCAGTTCTCAGCCCCACGCCTCGTTTAGAGCATGACCCTCTGCTGCAATCTGATACCGGTTATATACACCAATCACCCCTTCCCCTCTAAGACTGTAGGACAGAGCCTGTACCACACACTTGATGATCAGCTACCTGGAAACCCAAGCTGAATTCATACAAGAAAACTGAATGTACTCCTAGACTGATATACCAGATAAGAGCTCTAGCCATCTGGGGACAGGATGTCAGAGCTCAAAAGGTGAAAATAATCAAGCTAGCTCACTCAAGCAGCCCATAGGGGTATACCAAAACAAAACAAAGCAAGAAGCTATGACACAGTAAGCAAGCATAAACTAATACAACAATTTATAGATGGCTCGGAGACAACAGTCAATGTCAAGCTACAAAAAGAAACAGACTGTGATCACCTCAACAGACTCTCAAAACAAAAAATCCATGGATCTTCTAGATGAAAGTGCATTCCTGGAATTACCAGATGCAGAATAAAAAAGTTTAATATATAGAACCCTTCAAGACATCAGGAAGAAAATCAGACAATATGCAGAACAAGCCAAGGAAAACACAGATAAAGCAATTGAAGAAATTAGAAAGATTATTCAGGAACATAATGAAAAGATTAATAAGCTGGAAAAATCCATAGACAGACAGCAATCAGAAATTCAGAAGATTAACAATAAAATTACAAAAGTAGAACTCAATAGAAAGTCAGAGGAGCAGAATTGAGCAAGCAGAAGCTAGAATTTTGGAACTCGAAGATAAATCACTTGGCACTAATATATTTGAAGAAAAATCAGATAAAAGAATTAAAAAAAATGAAGGAAACTTAAGAATCATGTGGGACTCTATCAAGAGAAATGACCTACAAGTGATTGGAGTACCAGAACAGGGAGGTATAACAGAAAATACAGAGAGAATTGTTGAAGATTTGTTGGCAGGAAACTTCCCTGATATCGTGAAAGATGAGAAGATATCTCTCCAAGATGCTCATCAAGCTCCACATAAGGTATATGTTAAAAGAAAGTCACCAAGACATATAATCAAACTTGCCAAAACCAAAGATAAAGAGAGAATTATAAGAGCAGTGAGGGATAAATGAAAAGTCACCTACAAAGGAGAGCCAATGAGAATAAGCTCGGACTACTCGGCAGAAACCATGCAGGCAAGAAGGCAATGGGATAACATATTTAAAAAATTGAAGGAAAAAAATTGCCAACCAAGAATCATATCCAGCAAAACTGTCTCTTAAATATGAAGGTGAAATTAAGACATTTCCAGATAAACACAAATTGAGAGAATTCATAAAAACCAAACCAAAACTACAAGAAATACTAAAGGGAGTTCTTTGGTTAGAAAATCAATAATATCAGGTATCAACCCAAGACTAGAACACTGGACAGAGCAACCAGAAGTCAACCCAGGCAGGGAAATCCAAAAAAAAAAAAACCAAGATTATTAAAAAAAAAAAAAAAGCTCAAAACAGGGTAACAGAGATGTGACTATATAAAAGAAGACAACCTTAGAATAATAAAGAGGAACTAAGAAACGCAATCATACACCTTCCATACGGAGAGGAAGATACGGCAATACAAAGAAATAGAAGTCATAAATTTAGAAAAATAGGGGTAAATAGTAAGGTAACCACCAAGGAGACAAACTATCCTACTCATCAAAATAAAATACAAGAAAAAAATAGAGACTCAGCAGAAACAAAATCAACAACAAAAAATATGAGGAAAAGACAATATATAAAGATAATCTACTCAGCACATAAAATTAAGTGGGAAAAAGAAACTGTCAACAACACACAAAAAAAGACATCAAAATGACAGCACTAAATTCATAAAAAAAAAAAACCTATCCATAATTACCCTGAATGTAAATGGACTAAATGCACCAAAAAAGAGACAGAGAGTGGCGGAATGGATTAAAAAAACAAGATCCATCTATATGCTGCCTACAAGAGACACACCTTAGACTTAGAGACACAAACAAACTAAAACTCAAAGGATGGAAAAAAATATATCAAGCAAACAACAATCAAAAAAGAGCAGGAGTGGTAATATTAATTTCTGACAAAATAGACTTTAAAGTTAAATCCATCCGAAAGGATAAGGAAGGACACTATATAAAGATTAAAGGGGCAATACCCCAAGAAGATATAACCATATTAAATATTTATGCACCCAGTGACAGGGCTGCAAGATACAGGAAACAAACTCTATCAGCATTGAAAAGTGAGATAGACAGCTCCACAATAATAGTAGGAGACTTCAACACACCACTTTCGGTGAAGGACAGGACATCCAGAAAGAAGCTCAAAAAAGACACAGAAGATCTAAATGTCACAATCAACCAACTTGACCTCATAGACATATACAGAACACTCCACCCTACAGCAACCACATATGCTTTCTTTTCTAGTGCACATGGAACATTCTCTAAAATAGACCACATATTAGGTCATAGAGCAAGCCTTTGCAGAATCCAAAACATTAAAATATTACAAGCATCTTCTCTGGCCATGAGGCCATAAAAGTGGAAAACAGTAACAAGAAAAGCAGAGAAAAGAAATCAAAAACTTGGAAACTGAACAGTACCCTGCTCAAAAAGACTAGATTATAGAAGACATGAAGGATGGAGTAAAGAAATTCATAGAATCCAATGAGAATGAAAACACTTAATATCAGAACCTTTGGGACACAGCAAAAGCAGTGCTCGGAGGCCAATGTAAATCAATAAATGCACACATCCAAAAAGAAGAAAGGGCCAAAATCAAAGAATTATCCCTACAACTTGAATAAAAAGAGAGCAACAAAAGAAACCCACAGGCACCAGAAGAAAACAAATAATAAAAATTAGAGCTGAACTAAATGAAATAGAAAACAGAAAAATAATTGAAAGAATTAACAAGAGCAAAAGCTGGTTTTCTGAGAAAATCAACAAAATTGATAAACCACTGGCCAAACTGACAAAAGAAAAACAGGAGAAGAAGCAAATAACCCAAATAAGAAATGAGATGGGCGATATTACAACAGACCCAACTGAAATTAAAAGAATCATATCAGACTACTATGAAAAAGTGTACTCTAACAAATTTGAATACCTAGAAGAAATGGATGAATTCCTAGAAACACACTACCTACCTAAACTAACACAAACAGAGGTAGAACAACTAAATAGACCCATAACAAAAGAAGAGATTGAAAAGATAATCAAAAAAACTCCCAGCAACAACAACAACAAAAAGTCCTGGTCCAGACAGCTTCACTGTAGAGTTCTACCAAACTTTCAGAGAAGAGTTAACACCACTACTACTAAAGGTATTTCAGAGCATACAAAAGGACGGAATACTACCAAACTCATTCTATGAAGCCACCATATCCCTGATATCAAAACCAGGTAAAGACACCACAAGAAAAGAAAATCATAGACCTATATCCCTCGTGAACGTAGATGCAAAAATCCTCAACAAAATTCTAGGCAATAGAATTCAACCACCTGTCAAAAAAATAATTCACCATGACCAAGTGAGATTCGTACCAGGTATGCAGGGATGGTTCAACGTTAGAAAAGCAATTAATGTAATCCACCACATAAATACAACAAGAGATAAGAATCACATGATTTTATCAATTGATGCAGAAAAGGCATTTGACAAAGTTCAACACCCATTCATGATAAAAACTCTCAGCAAAATAGGAATAGAAGGAAAATTCCTCAACATAATAAAGGGCATTTATACAAAGCCAATAGCCAACATCACCCTAAATGGAGAGAGCCTGAAAGCATTCCCACTGAGATTGGGAACCAGACAAGGATACCCTTTATCACCACTCTTATTCAACATTGTGCTGGAAGTCCTAGCCAGAGCAATTAGGGTAGATAAAGAAATAAATGGCATCCAAATCGGCAAGAATGAAGTCAAAGTGTCTCTATTTGCAGATGACATGACCTTATACACAGAAAACTACTGAAACTAATAGAAGAGTTCAGCAGAGTATCGGGATACAAGATAAATATACAAAAGACAGTTGGATTCCTCTACACCAACAAAAAGAACATCAAAGAGGAAATCACCAAATCAATGCCATTTATAGTACCTCCCCAAGAAGATAAAATACTTAGGAATAAATCTTACCAGAGATGTAAAAGACTTATACAAAGAAAACTATAGGACACTTCTGCAAGAAACCAAAAGAGACTTACATAAGTGGAAAAACGTACCTTGCTCATGGATAGGAAGACAACATTATAAAAATATCTATTCTACCAAAAGCGATCTATATATTTAATGCAATTCTGATCCAAATTCCAACGACATTATTTAATGGGATGGAGAAATAAATCACCAACTTCACACGGGAGGGAAAGAGGCGCCCGATAAATAAGGCATTACTGAAAAAGAAGAACAAAGTGGGAGGCCTCGCTCTACTGGATTTTAGAACCTATTGTACCACCGCGGTAGTCAAAACAGCCTGGTACTGGTACAACAACAGGCACATAGACCAATGGAACAGAAATGAGAATCCAGACATAAACCCATCCACATATGAACAGCTGATATTTGACAAAGGCCCCAAAACATTTAAATGGGGAAAGACAGTCTTTCTAACAAATGATTCTGGCATAACTGGATATCCATCTGCAAAAAAATGAAACAAGACCTATACCTCACTCCATGCACAAAAACTAACTCAAAATGGGTCAAAGACCTAAATATAAAATCTAAAATAATAAAGATCATGGAAGAAAAAATAGGGACAACGTTAGGAGCCCTAATACATGGAATAAACAGTATACAAAACATTATTAAGAATGCAGAAGAAAAACTAGATAACTCGGAGCTCCTAAAAATCAAACACCTATGCTCATCCAAAGACTTCACCAAAAGAGTAAAAAGACTACCTACAGACTGGGAAAAAGTTTTTAGCTATGACATTTCCAATCATCTCTAAAATCTACATGATACTGCAAAAACTCGACTACGAAAAGATAAATAACCCTATTAAAAAAATGGGCAAAAGATATGAATAGACACTTCACTAAAGAAGACATTCAGGTAACTAACAGATACATGAGGAAATGTTCGCAATCATTAGCCACTAGAGAAATGCAGATCGAAACTACAATGAGATTCCATCTCACTCCAACAAGGCTGGCATGAATCCAAAAAACAAAAAATAATAAATGTTGGAGAGGCTGTGGAGAGATTGGAACACTTATACACTGCTGGTGGTAATGTCAAATAGTACAACCACTTTGGAAATCGATTTGGTGCTTCCTTAAAAAGCTAGAAATAGAACTACCTTGCGATCCAGCAATCTCACTCCTCGGAATATATCCTAGAGAAATAAGAGCCTTTATACCAACAGATACATGCACACCCATGTTTATTGCAGCACTGTTTACAATAGCAAAAAGATGGAAGCAACCAAGGTGCCCGTCAATGGATGAATGGATAAAAAAAATTATGGTATATTCGCACAGTGGAATACTACGTATCGATAAGGAACAGTGAGGAATCTGTGAAACATTTCTTAACATGGAGGAACCTGGAAGGCATTATGCTGAGTGAAGTTAGTAAGTTGCAAAATGACAAATATTGTATAAGAGCACTATTATAAGAACTTGAGAAATAGTTTAAACTGAGAAGAAAACATTCTTATTGTGGTTACAAGAGGGGGGAGGGTGGGAAGGTGCGAGAGGGGTAGTCACTAATTAGTTGGTAGATGAGAACTACTTTAGGTGAAGGGAAAGACAACACACAATACAGAGGAGGTCAGCACAATTGGACTAAACCAAAAGCAAAGAAGTTTCCTGAATAAACTGAATGCTTCGAAGGCCAGTGTAGCAGGGGCAGGGGTTTGGGGACCATGATTTCAGGGGACATCTAAGTCAATTGGCATAATAAAATCTATTAAGAAAACATTCTGCATCCCACTTTGAAGAGAGACATCTGGGGTCTTAAACGCTAGCAAGCAGCCATCTAAGATGCATCAATTGAGCTTCATGCATCAGGTGGACACTTGAGACTATGACAGCATCTCCTGCCTGGAGGGGAGATGAGAGGGTAGACAGGGTTAGAAGCTGGCAAAATGGACACGAAAAGAGAGAGTGGAGGGAGAGAGTGGGCTGTCCCATTAGGAGGAGAGTAATTGGGAGTATGTAGCAAGGTGTATATAAGTTTTTATGTGAGAGATTGACTTGATTTGTAAACTTTCACTTAAAGCACAATAAAAATTATTAAAAAACAACAACAACCAATTAAAAAAAAAAAAGAGCTAGGAGTTATTACCCTCCCCTTGAATATGAGCTGGTTTTGTGAATTGTGTTGATCCATAGAATGAAGCAAACCTGATAGAATGCAGAAAATCGTACCAGTATTGAGGCTAGGCTTTAGGAAACCATATGTGCTCTTATTTTCTTGATTGGAATCTTGTCAATTGCCATCAGAACAAGTTAGGGTTAGTCTCCCAAGGGATGAGAGAGATTTGGCCCAGTCACTGCAATACCCCCAGCTGATGATCAGTCAACTATAAACATGTGAAAGACACGAACGGCTCATGAGCTTTTCTACAACAGCTAGCACCCACTTGGCATCATCCTACTTTTAATTGCTGCTCACTCTTAACTCAGCAAGCTCTTTTCCCCTCCCCTGTTTCATTTTTCTTCATAGCACTTACAAAAAATAGTAAATATTTCATTTAAGCAGGTGGTGATTTCGTGTCTCCCACAACTAGAATGAAAGCAATATTTTTCTGCAGGACACCTAGAAAGCTGTCAATAAATATACCTTGAATGAATCAATCAATACTTTAAAAATATTTCTCATGTTAGAGGAAAGGTCTGGAAAGTAATTAGGAGTATTCAGAGTGTGCTGATCAAGTCTGCTGAGAATTTACCCGAAGCTAAATTTCATTAATCCATGTGTTTTAGGCTAGGTTCTATAGAGATGCAAAACCAGTAAAGCATATGAATATATATAGAGATTTATATTAAATTAACTGCTCACTCAATTGTAAAGGCTGGAATGTCCAAAGTCTGTGGGTCAGGACAGGGGCTTCTCTTGATTCATGTAGCCACAGGGGCTGGTGAACTCGAGATTGGAATGCAGGGCTCTTGCTTACAGGCTGTGAATATCAATGAATCTGACGATTGGCAGGCAAGACCACAAGGCTTTTCCTAATTCATGTAGCTGCAGGGGCCAGCGAGCCCAACATCAGCAGGTAAGCTGAAAGCTCAAGCCCCAAATCCTGAGGTCAGATGAAAAGGAGGAAGTAGCAGGATCCAGAGTAAGCAAAAAGCCAGAACGTCTGCTTATATTCAGATGCAGGCCACACTTCCAAGGAAACTCCCTTTAAATTGATTAGCTACTCACAGTAGATTCCATCATAGGAGTGATCACATATGAACACTAAGAATCATGGCCCAGCCAAGTAGACACACAATCTTAACTATCACAGTCCACTCCTTGTCAACTTGGCACATAAACACATCTCCATAAACCATACATAATCTCTGAATAAAGACAATTACAAAGTCACACTTGCACCTAACATGATACAACTAACACATATAAAACCAAAAACACACTAGTCCCCTTTACTTCTTATATTTAATAAGTGAAGAAAACCAAAATATTTAATGCACACACCCAAAGCAAAAATACTCATAACAATTACAGTACTACTTTCTGCAACTGGTCCCGTGGCCATAACTGGTGTTTAGAACCACCTTCTTCCACCACCCATCCCATATTCCCTTTGCTCTCGGAAAGCACCTCAGCTGATCGTGGTTCTTTGCCTGATATGGTGATCCAAACCTTCATTCCTGAAGTGTCTAGGTCATTATTAGTAAAGTTGGAATTGGGTTAGTATAGTTTTCCATTGACTTTAAGCACAGGGCATGATAGTACTATCAAACGCCCTAAGGGATCTCCTGCATTCCAGACATACTCTTCTTTACCTCCATTATGTAATATCAATCCAATTTCCTCTCGGTAATCAGGATCAATCACACCAGCCAGTATGGTAACTCCCTTCTTTGCCTGTTGATCCAGAGGTATAAGGAGCCCAAAGTGTCCAGGTGGCATTCTTAACTTCCAGTTCAATGGGATCAGTGATGTGTCTCACGATAGGAGCACTCCTCCCTTTGAAACTAAGACCTCTAGGCCTGCAGAGCGTAAGGTTGTGGGGACAGGAAGCAAAAACCTGGTGAGTGAGTCACTAGGGGTAATATTGAGTGGTGCCACCCCCATTTGCACCCCTTGAATCCTGAATGCATGAATGCTGGCTATGGATGAAATAGCACCATATAATGGATTCTGGATTAGACCGTATACAGCCTCCTGAAGAACATTGACCATTAGAACTGTCTTTAAAAGGCCATTCCAGCCTTTAATCAAGCCAGCTGCTTCAGGATGATGGGAAATATGTTAAGACCAGCGAGTTCCATGAGCATGGGCCCATTGCCACTCTTCGTTTGCTGTGAAGTGAGTCCATTGATCCAAGGCAATGCTGTGTGAGATGCCATGATGGTGGATAAGTCAACCTGTAAGTCCACGGATGGTGGTTTTGGCAGAAGCATTGAGTGCAGGAAAGACAAATCCAGAGGAACTGTCTATTCCAGTAAGGACAAAACACTGCCATTTCCATGAAGGAAGTGGTCCAATGTAATCAATTTGCCACCAGGTTGCTGGCTGATCACCTCAAGGGATGGTGCCATATCAGAGACTCAGTGTCAGTCTCTGCTGCTGGTAGATTGGGCACTCAGCAATGGCTGTACTCAAGTCAGCCTTGGTGAATGGAAGTCCATGTTGCTGGGACCAGGAATAACTTCCATCCCTGCCACCATGGCCACTTTGTTCATGACCCCATTGAGCAATGACGGGAATAGCTGGGGAAACAGGATGACTGGTTTCCACAGAACACATCATCCTATCCATTTGATTGTTAAAATCCTCCTCTGCTGAGGTCACACTTTGGTAAGCGTTCACATGAGAAACAAATATCTTCACTTCTTTGGCCCATTCAGTGAAGTCTATCCACATACTTCTTCCCCATAAATCCTTGTCGCCAATTTTCCAATCATGTTCCTTCCAAGTCTCTGACCATTCAGCCAAACCATTGGCCACAGCCCATGAATCAGTATACAATTGCACATCTGGCCATTTCTCCTACTAAGCAAAGTGAACAACCAGGCGCACTGCTAAAATTTCTGCCCACTGGGACAATTTCCCTTCATCACTGTCCTTCAGGGAAATCCCAGAAAGGAGCTGTAGAGCTGCTGCTGTCCACTATCAAGTGGTACCTACATATCATGTAGAACCATCTGTAAAGCAGGCATGAGTTTTCTCTTCATTCAACTGATCATATGGAACTCTTCATGAGGCCATCGGTGCAGACTAGGAGATGGAAGTTAATGTGACAGGAGTGGAGACTGTGGGCATTTGGGCCACTTCCTCATGCTACTTGTGCCTTCAGATCCTGCTCAGGCTCGATCTCACATATACCACTTGTATTTAATCATGGAGCACTGCTGTCCATGTCCAACTTTATGACTCTGTGGGTCAGACAACAACCAGCTGATAATGGGCAGCTCAGGCTGCATGGTGACTTGGTGTCCCATGGTTCAGTGTTCAATCTCTACTAAGGCCCAGTAACAAGCAAAAAGCTGTTTCTAAAAAGAAGCGTAGTTATCTGCAATGGATGTCAGGGCTTCGCTCCAAAATCTTAAGGGTCTGCACTGTGATTCACCAATGGAGGCCTGCCAAAGACTCCAAACTGCATCTCTATTTGCCACTGTCACTTCAAACACCATTGGATCAGCTGAATCATATGGCCCAAGTGGCAGAGCAGCTTGCACAGCAGCTTGAACTTGTTGCAGAGCCATCTCTTGTTCTAGGCCCCACTCAAAACTAGCAACTTTTCAAGTCATTTGATAAATAGGCCAGAGTATCATACCCAAATGAGGAATATGTTGCCTCCAAAATCCAAAGAGACCCACTAGGCCTTGAGCCTCCTTTTTAGTTGTGGGTGCAGCCAGATGCAATAGCTTATCCTTCACTTTGAAAGGAATATCTTGACATGCCCCACACCACTGGACCCCTAGGAATTTCACTGAGGTACACGGTGCCTGAATTTTTGTGGGATTAATTTCCCACCTTCTAGCGCAAGAATTTCCCGTGTGTCTGTCAGTTTGTCGTACTGTGGGGGCTCATGTGTTGCTGTGATGCTGGAAGCAATGCCACCGATATTCAGATACCAGCAGGGCCAACCATGGAGGACAGGTTTCAGCTGAGCTTCCAGACTAAGACAGACTAGGAAGAAGGACCCGGCAGTCTACTTCTGAAAAGCATTAGCCAGTGAAAACCTTATGAATAACAGCAGAACATTGTCTAATATAGTGCAGGAAGATGAGCCCCCCAGGTTGGAAGGCACTCAAAGTAGAGTCGACCTTAATGATATGGATGGAGTAAAGCTTTTGGGACCTTCATTTGCTGATGTGGCATGACTCAAAATGAGAAGAAATAGCTGCAAACATCCTTTAATAATCAGAACCTGGAATGTACGAAGTATGAATCCAGGAAAATTGGAAATCCTCAAAAATGAAATGGAATGCATGAACAGCGATATCCTAGGCATTAGTGAGCTGAAATGGACTCGTATTGGCCATTTTGAATCAATCATGTAGTCTTCTATGCTGGGAATGACAACTCGAAGAGGAATGGTGTTGCATTCATCATCAAAAAGAACATTTTAAGATGTATCCTGAAGTACAATGCTGTCAGTGATAATATCCACATGCCTACAAGGAAGACCAGTTAATACAACTATTATTCAAATTTATGCACCAACCACCAGGGCCAAAGATGAAGAAATAGAAGATTTTTATCAGCTGCTACAGTCTGAAATTGATCCAACATGCAATCAAGATGCATTGATAATTACTGGTGATTGGAATGCAAAAGCTGGAAACAAAGAAGAAGGATCAGTGGTTGGAAAATATGGCCTTGGTGATAGAAACAATACTGGAGATGGAATGATAGAATTTTGCAAGACCAAAGACTTCTTCATTGCAAATACCTTCTTTCACCAACATAAATAGGGACTATTTTTTTTTTTTTTAAACACCTGGACCTCGCCGGATGGAACACACAGAAATCAAATTGACTGCATCTGTGGAAACAAATGATGGAAAAGCTCAATATCATCAGTTATAACAAGGCCAGGGGCCGACTGTGGAACAGACCATCAATTGCTCATATGCAAGTTCGAGCTGAAACTGAAGAAAATCAGAACAAGTCCACGAGAGCCAAAATATGACCTTGAGTACATGCCACCTGAATTTAGAGACCATCTCAAGAATAGATTTGACACCCTGAACACTAGTGACCGAAGACCAAACAAGCTGTGGAATGACATCAAGGACATCATCGATGAAGAAAACAAGAGGTCACTGAAAAGACAGGAAAGAAAGAAAAGACCAAGATGGATGTCAGAGGAGACTCTGAAACTTGCTCTCGAACATCAAGCAGCTAAAGCAAAAGGAAGAATTGATGAAGTAAAAGAACTGAACAGAAGATTTCAAAGGGTGGCTCGAGAAGACACAGTAAAGTATTATAAAGACACATGCAAAGAGCTGGAGATGAAAAACCAAAAGGGAAGAACACGCTCGGCATTTCTCAAGCTGAAAGAAATGAAGAAAAAATTCAAGCCTCAAGTTGCAATACTGGAAGATTCCATGGGGAAAATATTAAACTACACAGAAATCATCAAAAGAAGATGGAAGGAATACACAGAGTCATTATACCAAAAAGAATTAGTCAATGTTCAACCATTTCAAGAGGTGGCATACAATCAGGAACCGATGGTACTGAAGGAAGAAGTCCAAGCTGCTCTGAACACATTGGCAAAAAACAAGGCTCCAGGAATTGATGGAATATCAATTGATATTTTCTGTTTCAACAAACAGATGCAGTGTTGGAGGTGCTCACTCATCTATGCCAAGAAATGTGGAAGGCAGCTTCCTGGCCAACTGACTGGAAGAGATCCATATTTTTGCCTATTCCCAAGAAAGGTGATCCAACCGAATGTGGAAATTATAGAACAATATCATTAATATGCAAAATTTTGCTGAAGATCATTCAAAAATGGCTGCAGCAGTATATCAACAGGGAACTGCCAGAAATCCAGGTCAGTTTCAGAAGAGTACGTGGAACCAGGGGTATCATTGCTGATGTCAGATGGATCCTGGCTGAAAGCGGAGAATACCAGAAGGATGTTTACCTGTGTTTTATTGAACACATAAAGACATTCGACTATGTGGATCATAAAAAATTATGGATAACATTGTGAAGAATGGGAATTCCAGAACCATAATTGTGCTCATGAGGAACCTTTATATAGATCAAGAGGCAGTTCTTTGGACAGAACAAGAGGATACTGATTGGTTTAAAGTCAGGAAAGGTGTGTATTCTTTCACCATACCTATTCAATCTGTATGCTGAGCAAATTATCTGTGAAAGTGGACTATATGAAGAAGAACGGGGCATCAGGATTGGAGGAAGATTCATTAACAACCTGCGTTATGCAGATGACACAACCTTGCTTGCTGAAAGTGAAGAGGACTTGAAGCACTTACTAATGAAGATCAAAGACCACAGCCTTCAGTATGGATTGCACCTCAACATAAAGAAAACAAAAATCCTCACAACTGGACCAATGAGCAACATCATGATAAACAGAGAAAAGATTGAAGTTGTCCAGGATTTCATTTTACTTGTATCCACAATCAACAGCCATGGAAGTAGCAGTCAAGAAATCAAAAGACACATTGCATTGGGTAAATCTGCTGCAAAGGACCTCTTCAAAGTGCTGAAGAGCAAAGAGGTCACCTTGAAGACTACGGTGCGCCTGACCCAGCCATGGTATTTTCAATCACATCATATGTGTGTGAAAGCTGGACAATGAATAAGGAAGACTGAAGAAGAACTGACACCTTTGATTTGTGGTGTTGGCGAAGAGTATTGAATATACCATGGACTGCCAGAAGAACAAACAAATCTGTCTTAAAAGTACAATCAGAATGCTCCTTAGAAGCAAGGTTGGCGAGACTGCATCTTACATACATTGGACATGTTGTCAGGAGGGATCAGTCCCTGAAGAAGGACATCAGGCTTGGCAGAGTACAGGGTTGGCGGAAAAGAGGAAGACCCTCAATGAGGTGGATTGACACAGTGGTTGCAACAATGAGCTCAAGCATAACAACGATTGTAAGGATGGCTCAGGACCGGACAGTGTTTCGTTTTGTTGTGCATAGTGTCACTATGAGTCAGAACCGACTTGATGGCACCTAACAAACAACAACAAGCACAAGAAAGTTTTACCAAAAAGTCCAGAGTCATTTACATTTCTTCCTTACTAGGTCCAATCAGCATGATGTCATCAATGTAACAGACCAGTGTGACATCTCGTGGAAAGGAAAGGTGATCAATTTCCCTGCAGACTAAGTTATGACATACGGTTGGAGAGTTGATGTAGCTCTGAGGCAGGCAAGGAAAGAAGTATTGCTGGCCTTGCCAGCTGAAGGCAAACTGCTTCTGAAGGTCCTTCAAAACAGGTATGGAGAAAAAGGCATTAACCAGTTCAATAATTGCATACCAGGTACCAGGAGATGTCTTCATTTGCTCAAGCAATGAAACTACATCTGGAACAGCAGCTGCAGTTGGAGTCACCACCTGGTTAAGTTTTTGATAATCTACTGTCATTCTCCAAGATCCGTCTGTTTTTCACACAGGCCAAATAGGCAAGTTTAATGGGGGTGTGGTGGGAATCACCACCCCTGCATACTTCAAGTCCCTGATGGTGACAATCAACTCTGCAATCCCTTCAGTACTGCAGCATTGCTTTTGGTTTACTATTTTCATAGCTAGGGCCATTTCTAATGGCTTCCTCTTGGTTTTCCCTACTATATCAGCCCTTACTCTATTGTCAGGGATCCAATATGGGGGTTCTGAAAGTTGCTGAGTATATGTATTCAAATTATGCATGCTAGAACCGGGAAAGTCACTGCAAGATGGTTTGCTGACCCAGTGGACCTACTGTGAGATGGACATGAGCCAAGACTCCACTAATAACCTGACCTCCATATCCCCCTACTCTGACTGGTAGGCCACAGTGATGTTTGGGTCTCCTGGAATTAGTGTCAGTTCTTAGCCAGTGTCCAGTAATCCCCTAAAAGCCTGGTTATTTCCTTTTCCCCAATGAACAGTCACTCTTGTAAATGGCCATAGATCCATCTGGGGCAGGCTGGGAGAAAGATTAACAGTAAAAAATTTTGGGCAGTGTATTGGAGTCCTTCCTCAAGGGAACCCACCTCTCCTTCATTCAAGGCATTGTGGATCTTTAAACTCGCTCAAATCTGGGAATTGGTTGAGGGACCGTGACACTCTATTCTGGCTGTTCCAGTTAGACTGCTGTTCACTTGACCTAGAATTCATCCATTTATACAGATCAAGTAAATATTTAGTAGATTTCCTATCTATTTCACTCCTAGGGACATCATGTCTAAGTGGCCAATGCCATAAGTCCATAGGAGTCAGACTATTTTGATTACTGCTTTGACTCCACTCTCCATTACAGTAATCACGCCCACCTTGTCTTTGTCGATTGAGTGCAGCCACTTGGCCCTTACTACCATGGAGTCCAATCAGCCTCATTGTAATTAGGTGTCTTAATTCAGCTAAGGCAGTTCCCACTGTCAATTCTGATTTACATAAAATAGCAATCACAGGAGTCTTCAAGGATGTTGGAGCTCCCACCACAAATTTGTTCCTCATAGTTGTGGTAAAAAGTGTGTCCTCTGGGCACTCCATGAGTGGGTCTGTGGGCCTAACCTGATAAATCTACTCTAGCATGCCAATTTCCCTAAGCCTTTGGATACCTTCTTCTACACTATACCAAAGCAGCTCTGGTACTTCAACTTGATTTATTGTAGGCCACTGTGTAATATGTACTTCAGCAACCCAATGAAATAACTTCTCAAGCTGAAACATTGAATGAAGAATCTGTGCTTAGTGAAGCCATTTCAATAAACTCAGGCTGATCCAACTTTATGTTCCTTATACCATTATCCCATACACTTAATAGCCATTCTCACATATATTCTCCAGCTTTCTGTTTGTACATATGAGAAAATTCAAGCAGTTCTTTTTTTTTTTTTTTTTTGGTATACCTCCTCCTGGATAATACTTTGTACTTCACCTTTTGGGGCTCACAGGGACTGAAGTCTTTTTATAGGTCCAGAAGCCAGAATTGGTAGAGTGGAATTGTTTTGAGAGCATTCAGCATTGTCTTGTAAAACATCTGCCTCAGGGGATGCCCCAGGCAATGTCTCAGTCACAGGCTCCTTAGAGGCAGCGGGGCTATAGCTAGTCTCATTAGATGGTAGTGGAAGGGATAATAGTTTTTTGGGGGCAGTGTAGTTTAGCAGACAGGCATGAAGTAACCTCTTCAGATGGGAGTGGTTCTGCTGACATGAGAGATTCAATGGAACTTAGGGGCTCCCTAACCCCAGCTTCCTGATTATCTGCCCATACGTCCCCATTTCAAGTTTCAGGCTCACATTTCTTCCCAATCAAAGCCCTTACTTTAACTTCCGACAACTCTCAAGGTTGACAATTGAGCTGATACAATTAGACTCTGGGTTTGGTTTTCAGCAATTTCAACTCTGTTAAAACAAGAAATAAGGCTTTCTTTCAAAGCTCAAGTGGGAGCCTTCAGGTCATTTAGGCAGCACTTGAGCTTTGATGCTGAAGCCCTGAGTGCATCTCTTTCTTTCACCAGTTTGTCTAGCAAAAGTAGGACCAAGCAACCAGCTTCCTTATACTTCTCATGCTGAAAAAACTGTAGGAATGTACCACACATGTGTTCACCCAGAGCCTCCCCTTTCACCAATACCTAATCTATTGGTGGTAATATTTTGCATATTTGTACCACCTCAAGCCATGGATTAAAGGATGTCCTCTTTACTGCTGCAAGCAGTCATCAACATCTTTAAGACTAGCTAGACTTGAGAATCAATTTAGAAAACTTATCCTTACAATTTTGTTTCTCTATAATCACTCCTGGTACCAAATGTCTTAGACTGGTTTCTCCAGAAAAGTAAACCAGAAAACCATATAAATATATACAGAGCTTTATATAGAAGAAACTGCTCATGCAATTGTAGACATTGGAACATCCCAAATCTGTGGCTCAGTATAGACACTTCTCCTGAATCACATAGCAGCAGGGGCTGGCAAACCCAAGATCAGCAGGTCAAAAAGCAGGGCTCTTGGTCACAGGCTGTGAATATCAATGAATCCCATGATTGGCAGGCAAGACCACAAGTCTGCTCCTGATTCGGGTAGCTGCAGGGGCTGGTGCGCCCAAGATCGGCAGGTAAGCTGTTAGCTAAAGTCCAAAGAACTGGAGGTCAGATGAACAGGAAGCAGCCACAGGATCCAGAATGAGCAAAAAACCAGAACCTCTGCTTATATTCAGGTGCAGGCCACACTTCCAAGGAAACTCTCATTACACTGATTGGCTACACTTACAGTAGATCCATGATGGCAGTGATCACATATAAACACTGAGAATCATGGCCTAGCCAGGTTGACACAATCTCAACCATCACATTATGTATTTCATAATAATTTTTTTTAACTTGTTACTGTCTATCTGATTCCTACACATAACGACCCTATAAGATAGAGAAGAACTGCCCCATAGGGTTGTTGTTGTTGTTAGGTGCCATCGAGTCAGTTCTGACTCATAGCAACCCTATGCACAACAGAATGAAACACTGCCCAGTCCTGAGCCATCCTTACAGTCGTTTTTATGCTTGAGCTCATTGTTGCAGCCACTGTGCCAGCCCACCCATTGAGGGTCTTCCTCTTTTCCACTGACCCTGTATTCTGCCAAGCATGATGTCCTTCTCCAGGGACTGATCCCTCCTGACAACATGTCCAACGTATGTAAGACGCAGTCTCACCATTCTTGCATACGATCCAGCAATCCCACTCCTTGGAATATATCCTAGAAAAATAAGTGCCTTTACATGAACAGATACATTCCCATCGGCAAAGGGCCTCATATTTTCACCATATGAACCTGTCCGGAGGGTCGTTCGAGTGTTCTCACAACATGGCATTTGCCCTCTCTTAAATTATCCAAGGGAAAGTAGGCAGAAATCACAAAGTCTTTAATGACCTAGCCTCAGAAGTCACACACTACCATTTCCTCGATATTGTATTGGTTATACAGGTCAGTCCTACTCAACATGGACATTGTTGTTGATAGACATCATCGAGTTGACTGCAACTCAGAGAGACTTTATGTATGACGGAATGAAACGTTGCACGGTCCTGAGTCACCTTCAAGATCGTTGGTATGCTTGAGGCCAATGTTGTGGCAATTGTGTCATCTGTTTTCACTGACGATTTCCATCATTTAAGCTAAGGGTCTACCACCCACAATATCGTTTTCTAGCAAATGGCCTTTCCTGATAATATGTTCAAAGCAAGCAAGACGAAGTACCGCCATTCTTGCTTCTAAATTATTTCTTCTAAGACTTATTAACTCATTCTTCTGGCAGTCCATGGTATATCCAATATTCTCTAACACCACAATTCAAATGTGTCAGTTCTTCTTCTTTTTCATTATCCAGCTTTCCCATGCATACAAGCTAATTGAAGAGACCATGACTTGGGTCAGGTGCACCTTAGTTACCAATGTGACATCTTTGCTTTTTAGAACTTTAAAGAGGTCTTTTGAGTCAGATTTTCCCAATGCAATAATACAATGTTTGATTTCTTGACTGTTGTCTCCATGGACATTGATTGTTGATCTGAGTGAATTAAATCCTTGACAACTTGAATTTTTCTCCATTTATCACGATGTTGTTTATTGGTCCAATTGTGAGGATTTTCTTTTTCTTCACATTCAAGGGTAATGCATACTGAAGGCTGTCGCCTTTGAACTTCATCAGTAAGTGCTTTGAGTCAGCTTCATTTTCTGTAAAAAAGATTGTGTCATCTGCGTATCACAGGTTAGTGAGTCTCCAATCCTGATGCCACATTCTTCTTCCCACACTCCAACTTTTCAGTTTAATTGCTCAACATATAGATTAATAAGAAAAGTCGGAGGTACAACCCTGTTGCACACCTTTTTCAGTTTGGAGCCATGCAATGTGACCAGTGATAAAGGATGGTGTTTTGGGTCAAGGTGTTCTGTTTAAATGACTGTCTCTTGATCCAAGTACATGCCTACATGAGAAAAAAATAAGTGTTCTGGAATTCCAATTCTTCATAATGTTACGTTATGATCCATACAGTCAAATGCCTTTGAGTAGTCGATAAAACACTGGAAAACCTCCTCTTTCTGGTGTTTCCTATCAGTGCAGAGGAAGCTGTAACTGGCCATGTTTTGGATTTCTCTGTACCCTTCATGTTGCCATTTCCCTACTTCTTGTTGTTCGCTGCCACTAAGTTGATATTCAACTCATACCCACTGTAAATTCCAAGCTTCTCCTTTATAATAATGCCCTCACCCAAACCAAGAACACGACGGCCCCTCCCTTATTTTATCACATTCATTTTGCAAAACCTAAACCCTGGAAAAAACTTCACCCTCCACACACCTGCATCCATGTTCCTAATGTGGCTGGAGAAAAACACATAATTATTCTGATTCTCTCATGGTAAATTTATGCACACTACCTCAGGACAGCCCTTATTCCTGCCTCACACTGGTACTTCATTTACCTAGTTGGTTCAGTCTCCACCCTTTCTCTTTTCTTTTCTCTTCAAGTTTTAACACCTACTTTTCAACCCACATATCAGCAAATGACCTCATTTCCTGTGTCTTGGAAGAGCTTCCACTAGCTCCTCTCATGCATCTTCTGATCCACAGGCATCTACACCCCCATGTGCTGCCTGCCTGCCTGCCTGCCTGCCTGCCTGCCTGCGTTCCTTCCTTCCTTCCTTCCTTCCTTCCTTCCTTCCTTCCTTCCTTCCTTCCTTCCTTCCTTCCTTCCTTCCTTCCTTCCTTCCTTCCTTCCTTCCTTCCTTCCTTCCTTCCTTCCTTCCTTCCTTCCTTCCTTCCTTCCTTCCTTCCTTCCTTCCTTCCTTCCTTCCTTCCTTCCTTCCTTCCTTCCTTCCTTCCTTCCTTCCTTCCTTCCTTCCTTCTTTCCTATTACTGTAGATGAGCAGACAGCCCTCCTACCTGAGGCCAGGCCCTCTGCTCCTATACCCCCGTCCCTCCAAGAGCATCTTGGCTTTCCACACCTCTCTTTTCTGAGTTATCTATGTTCCCCTCACTTTAGCATCATTTCTGTCAGCATGAAACGTCATTTTTAAAAGCTGTGCTGGTTTCACATCCCCCTCCAGTTATGTCCTGTTTCACCCATTGAAAGACTTCTAGGTAGTCACCAAACCAAGGCCGTCTCTTTTCATAGTCCCCAAATGATGCAATCTCCACAATTCTTTCTACCACCAAGGCCATATTTTCCATATACTGAGCCTTCTTTATTTCCAACTTTCTCATTCCAATCACCATCCTGATTGCATATTCAATCAATTTCAGACCCCAGAACTTGGTAAAAATCTTCTGTTTCTTCATCTTTGGCCTTAGTGGTTGGTGGGTAAATTTGAATAATACTTGTATTAACTGGTCTTACTTGTGGGGCTGTAGATGTTATTCTGTCACTGTCAGCCTTGTACATCAGGATGGATTTTGAAATGTTCTTCTTGATGAAAAGTGCAACACCATTCCCTTCAAGTTGTCATTCCCGGCATAGTAGACCATACGATTTTCCAACTCAAAATGACCAATACCAGTCTGTTTCAGCTGACTAATGCCTAGGGTATTGATCTTTATGCATTCTATTTCATTTTTGACAATTTCTCATTTTCTAAGACTCGTACTTCATACGTTCCACATTTCAATTATTATTGGATGTTTTCAGCTGTTTCTTCTCATTTTGAGCCATGCCACATCGCCACACCAATGTCCCGAAAGCTTGACTCCATGCATGTCATTAAGGTCAACTCTCAGGAGGCAGCTCTTCCCCAGTCGTCTTTTAAGTGCCTTCCAGCCTGAGGGGTTCATCTTCTGGCACTGTAACAGACATTGTTCTCCTGCTATTAATAAGGCTTTCACTGGCTGATTCTTTCAGAAGCAGACCACCAGGTCCTTCTAGCTAGTTTGTCTTAGTCTGGAAGTTCAGCTGAAATCTGTCCACTGTGGTGACCCTGCTTGTATTTGTATATCAGCAGCATAGCTACCAGCATCACAGCAATACGCAAGCCCCCACAGTATGGCAAACTGACGGACATGAATTCTGTTTCTAATTTCTGGAAATTTTTTTTCAGATCTGTAGTGCCCTGCTTTTAGTTTTTGTGCCTTGCATGCTATATAAAGTTTATCATTTATTTCTTTAAATAAACTCACACAGCTCCCAAATCTAAAGTGTGAAGAGAATGCCTTTTGTTCTCTGTTCTTTCCGTTGCATCACCTTCATATTCATATCCCAGTTATCTTATTTTCTTTGATGTTAAGGATCTCTGACTTCTTGGGGGTATCAGTCTTTGAAAAATTATTTGTGAGGTGTCCTGAGGATTTATGATGGGTGTGCCCTCTTCCAGAGCAGCTTCCACTTGTTGGACCTATCTATGGGATCCTTAAACAAATTTCCAGGTTGGAGAGTTCCAGAATCACCTAGGCCATACACGCCTGAAGTGAAACTCATTGGAAGGTTGGCTTTCAGACACAACTTCCCAAGGAAATCTTGCTTATTTTTTCCTGTCCATTTCCACAATAACCCTAGAGCCCTTTGAGCATTTCCTGGGAGCTGTGGGAAGGATAGGTTCTCTTTCTTTGCTTCACACTTACTTTGGGATTGTAGTCCTCCCCTCTTGGCTCTAGCACAACATAGGGTTCCTGAGGACTCCCCAGATGGGTAATTTCTGGGCCTGTCTTCCATTTCTCTGGATCTTACATACCCTAGAACTAAATCTTTAGTGTATGCAGTGAGCTTAAACTGTCCTTCAGGATAAAAAGTGGCTTTAGAGCTCAGACATTTTCTGGCCATAAATTACTACCAAAAAGTGAGCCAAAAGTTCTCCATTGTCATCTGTTCTTTCCTTTATATATTTCTAGCATTTTGTATTATTTCACCAGGATTGTAGATCTCAGGAAACTAGCCCATCATTTAGGGACCTTGAACCCATTTCATTTTTTTTTTTTCCTTATTTCAAATAGAAACTCTTCTTAGGAGAAGCTAATATTTGTAGTTTTAAAGCTTCTTAGTTGATATTAGAGCTTTTAAGTTGACTACTTTGTGTTTTCTAGTCATTGGCTCTTGATGTACATTGCTTAGTTTCAAAACCAACTGCCTGTGTGCTGTGCTTCCATATTCAATGATGGCTTTTCATAGACCCCCCAGGCCAAGTCTGGCTGCTTATATTTTATAAATGGGGACTTTGCAATCTGAGCTGATCTTTATCAAGCAGGTGAAGGCAGCAAGATGGTGTTACAGGCTCCTGTCCTCATGGTCCTATTGCTCTGGGTCTTTAGTGAGAAATGAAAAGTGTTTCAATCCCTTTAGAGAAGTTTCTTTGTAGAGCTGAAAAATGATTTTAGGACGTAGTGGTAAATAATCAGTTAATGATGTGTGACATATATTCCACTGAAATGCACATTTAAAATGGTGTATTTTAACGTGCCTATGACACATGAAAAAGTGTGTGTATGTATGTATAGTAATTGTCCTCTGTGATCGCAGTGTCAGTGGGGACATCATGGTAACACAGACTCCAGTCTCCTTGACTGTGTCTCCAGGAGGAAAGGTCACCATCAGTACAAGTCCAGCCAGAGTGTTAGCAGCATTTTAGCCTGGTACCGGCAGGAAGCAGCACAGGCTCCTAAGCTGCTTATCTCAGTTGCATCCCACTAGGCATCCGAGATCCCTGACCGGGGTGGTGGCAGTGGGTCTGGGGCAGACTTCACTCTCACCATTAGCAGCTTCCAGGCTTGGGATGAGGCAGATTATTGCCGTTAGCAACATTATGGCTACACTCTCACAGTGCTTCAGCCTGGAACAGGAGCCTCCTCCCAGGGCTGGAGGCCTGTGAGTCTTCACTGCACCAGCTGCTTCCTTCCTCCCCAGTCCTGGACAGGCACACTTCCTCTATCTGCCCCAGAAGTCTCATCTCCTAGACATGGAGTTTTCTCTCCAGAGTGATCCTCCTCTTCAGATAGGCCTACATTTTGAACTGAGATATCAAATAAATGCTACAAGCCATCCAGGCCTGTCCACTTGTCCCAGTTAGAGACCATTGGTTTGACCTTCCTTGTCTCCCTGATTACACAGCATCTCTGGATTATGCTCGTGTGTCTGATATTTTACGTTCCAGAGGGTAGATCCTGCTGAATAGGTGCCAGAATCTCTGCTGTCTCCAAGAAGAGACAGCCTCCCTAGCTGCAGGGACAGTCAGAGTCTCATCTACACTGACTGGAAACGCTATTTGGGTTGTCAGCTTAAACAGGAACAGGGACCTTCAGGCATCATTTACCACACTTCATCTATACCTGTTGTTGGGTTGCTGAACAGGTTTCAGTAGTACTTACAGATTAATACAGGCTAGAAAGAAAGCCTGGTGATCTACTTCTGAAAAATCAGCCTGTGAAAATCCTGTGGATGACAGCAGTCAGATCTTATTGTTCACTGGGTTGTCATGACTCAGGGGCTGACAAGATGGAAACTAACAAGAAGAAAGAACCATGATTTTCTTCAGTCACAAAGTTTATCTTGGGTGCCCAAGGGGTTAATTTAAAGAGGAAGTAATGAAAAAAGAACACGGAAAAGCTGGCCCCCGTTTCTAGAGTGATATGGTTAATGAGTTGGGGACTGGCCTTTGGAAGAATGAGTGCCACTGAGAGAAATGGAGAGAGGAGAAAAGGGCAGTAAAATGGAGCTTAGAGCAAGGAAACACCTTCGTTGACATTGCCCAGGAAGGCTTGGCTGGAAAAAAAGAATCCATGGAAGGAAAAAGTAAGAGTGGAAGATCACTTTCTGTGAGGGGAATTATAAACATGTAGGGCTCCGATTTAATACTGGGTTAGGTCCAGAGCTGTGAGGGGTAATTGCAGAGAAAGGAAATGGTTCAGGAAAATAAGGAATTAAAATGAGACTGTTCTAGAGTAAAGAAGGCACAAGAACTAATGTTTCAGGGTTTAAAACTCACTGGACCCTTCCCCAAATCAGTCATGTGATCAATCCTTGTAAAATAAGGGGGTTCCTGTGATAAGAAATCTCCTGAGAAAGCCTACAAGAGATTTTCAGAGCATTCTTTTTTCTATAATTTCCCACAAAAGAGGATCCATAAAAAGCAGCATCCCTTAAGTTTCTCCTGGAATCTGCACATACTCCAAGGAATTAGTCCGGAGATGTGGCCTTTGTGTCAGAGAGAGGAAGCCTGCGTGTTCAGGCTGAGCAGAAAGGAAGCAGCTGGTGCAGTGAAGACCGTTTGGCCTGTAGCCCTCCGGAGGCGGTTTGTGTTCGAGGCTGAATCACTGTGGGAGGTGCCTTATTATATTGCTGACAATAATAAGCTGCAGCATCATCAGCCTGGAAGTTGTTGATGGTGAGAGTGAAGTCTGTCCCAGACCCACTGCCACTGAACCGGTCAGGGACCCCAGATACCCGGTTCGATGCATAGTAGATGAGCAGCTTAGGAGCCTGTCCTGGTTTCTGCTGGTACCAGTTTAAGAAGCTGCTCACACTCTGACTGGCCTTGCAGTTGATCGTGACCGTTTCTCCTTGAGACTTAGCCAGAGAGGCTGGAGACTGGGTCAGCACAATGTCCCCACTGGCACCTGCGATCAGAGTAGACAATTACCATGCATACATGTATACACACACTTTTTCACACATACATTAAAATATACCATTTATACCACAACATTTAGTGATATTACATATCAGCAAATAATTGGTTCCATTTTCCATATAACTGTCATTTCCACCCTATGTTAAAATCTTTTTTCAACTCTAGAAAGATACTACTCTAGAGAGATTGAAACACTTTTCATTTCTCACCAGAAGCCCAGAGCAACAGGGACATGAGGACCAGAGTGTGTGGCACCATCTTGCTGTCCCTGCCTGCCTGATGCAGATCAGCTCCCATAGCAAAGGCCCTGTTTATAGCATCTGAGCAGCCAGCCCGGTGTTGGAGGGGCCTATGCAAAGCAGTCAGTGAATTGAAAGCAAATTACATGGGCGACAGGTTGTGAAACTAGCCAATGTCCTTCAAGAGCCAAATATATCACATAAAGTATAATTTTATGGATTAGAAAAGACAAAGCAGGGTCATAGAAGCTCTAAAATCTCTCAAAGGAAAAAAAAAAGAAAACTTGTAGTCCAGTAGATTGCAACTCTCAGGGCAACCCATGTGTTACACAGTACAGCTGCTCCATAGGGTTTTCTTGCCTGTTTTCTTTATAGAAGCAGACTGACAGGCTTTTCTTCCAGGGTACCACTGGGTGTATTCAAACTGCCAACCTTTAGGTTAGTAGCCCATCACAACTGCTTGAAACACCTAAAATCTAATGAAGAGCTTCAATTTTAACTTAAAAACAATTTTAAATCAGTTCAGGTTACATAAATGTTGGACTAGTTTCCTTAAAACAACAGTTTTGTAAAACAATAAAAAAAAGCTGGAAAAAAATTGAAGGAAAGGGAAGAATATGGAAAATTTTTGCCTCGATGTTTGATCAAAAATTTATACCTAGAAAATATCTGAGCTCTGAAGACACTTGTATCCTGAAGGATACCTAAAAGACACTGCAAGCACTTGAGATTAGATTCCAGGGCTATGGAAGGGCCAGAGAAATGGAAGACAGGCCCCGAATTTACTCGTTTCGAAAGTCTTCAGGGAGCCCATATTGAGCTAGAGTCCAGAAGGGCTTAGATCTCAAAGGAAGTGTGAACCAAAGAGAAAGTGGAATCTTTCATGCCCACATTGGGTAGGACATGATAAGAGGGCTCTAGAATCATTTGTGGAAATGGAGAGGGAAAAACAAGCAGGATTTCCTTGTAAAGTTGTGATTGAATGCCAACTCTTCAAAGAGTTTCTTTCCAGGTATGGAGGGCCTCGGTGTGCCTGGAGCTCTTCAGCCTTGAAGGTGAGACTTCATTTCTCTTACTTTGTATATATTATCAGGAGGGACCAGTCCCTGCAGGAGATCATGTGTCATAAGGTAGATGGTCAGGGAAAAAGAGAAAGAGCCTCAAAGAGATGGGTTGACACAGTGGCTGCAACCTTGGGCTCAAACATAGCAAAGGCTGTGAGGACAGCTCAGCACCAGGGGGTGTTTCGGTTTGTTGTACACAGAGCGTCACTCTCAGTTGGACCCAATGTGATGATGCAGAACAACAACATGATATGAATACGAATGTGATGCAACAGAAATAACAGGGAACAGAAGGAGCTCTGTTCATACTTCACATTTGGCCATTATATGAGTTTATTCAAAGAAACAAATGACAAACCTAGCATTGTATGCAAGGTACAGAAAACAAAAATGGGGACACTTCAGATCTGAAGAAGAACGAGTTGAATTTCTACAAATTAGAAATAGAGTCACCAAAATTTTAAAACTCAGCAGCAGACAGACTTCCACTTGTAGGCTAGACGTAATAACAAGGAGAAGATGTACCGTCATGCATGCAACAATCAAAAAATAATTAACTCATGAAAAATCATATTTAACAGTTAATGCACTCAGCTCCTAGTCCAAAAACAGTAGCCTCAAAATCAAGTAAAATAAAATAAACAAAAACATGGTGATCTACTGCTGAGAAATGAATCATTGAAAATCACACCATTGACGCACGTGGGGTCATCATGAGTCAGAATCAAGTCAACAGCAAATGGCTTTTCATTTACAGAAGTGCATCACTAGGTCTTTCTTCAAAGGCCCCGCGGGTGGATTTGAATTGCTAACCTTTCAGTAGTAGTCTACACAAAACATTAGCTCCACATCGCTAGCTAAATCTTCATTTGGGGAAGATAATCCAAGACCATAGGTGCCCCTCACTGCCATATTCAAAGAGTAAGTCAGAAAAGAGCACCTACAAGATTTTTTACCGCAACCCTGTGTCCTAAGACTTTAACCATCAAAGTCCCTGGCGTTTGGCGTAAATGTCCCCTAACCACCACCCCACCCTGGGCCCAGCCCTGCTGACCTGAGCCTCATTAATGGAGCCTTTTCTGGAGAGTGGAACCTGAACAACATTACACGGGAGAGAAGCTGCAGGATGGTGACACCATCCAGAACCTCAGGCTCCTGCTCTGCTCTGTTCCTGGAAGAGGATATTTGCAAACCTGAGGTAGTTTTCTCTTCAGAGTAATCCTTCCATTCAGAGCTACAATTTTAAAATGAGACATGAAATAAATGCTACAGCTACACAGGCCTGTCCACCTATCGTAGACAGAGTTCATTTTGGCTTCATTGTTTCTTGTATCCCTGATTGCACAGAATCTCTGCATCATCCCGTGTGCCTGTCATTGCAGGTTCCTGCCAGCAGATGGCGGTGACACAGGTCTCACATGTCTCCCTGGAAGAGCTTCCATCAGCTGAAGGGCCAGAGTCTTCTCTACACTGACCTGAGAGGCCACTTAACCTAGACAGACTCCTAAGGCCCTCATTGACTTCACTTCCACCCGCTTTGATGGGGTGCCCGCCCGCTTCAGTGGCGATGGTCTGAAGCCAACTTCACTCTCACCATCCTCACCATCAGATCAAAGATAGTACAACAAACTGCTGTGTTCCAAAATCAAGATATCCTCTCAAAATAATGTGACCCCAGATATAAACCTCTTACCAGGGCAGAAGTGGAGGAAGGTCCCACTTACTAGACACTCACAGAGACTGCTGTGGTTTATTTGTTTTGATCATGCAAAAAAGTTGGTAAGAAGTAGTCAGAAAATCGGCAGCTGGGCCTTCTCTGGCTCCAAAAGACAGCAGGCCTCCTGCCCTTCCTGCTCACTTCCTTCAAATATGCTTTCAGCCCTCACCCTGGGCGTCACTACGTGGTCATTTGCAGTGCCATCTGACCCTCTCTAACCTGCGTCAACCCTGACTCCCAAGTGCATTTACTGCTGCCCCAGAACAGCACCTCCTCTCTAGGCCAAAGGCTAGGGCCACTATCCCCTGGGCATTCCTGTCCTTGGGTCCCCACTCAAGTTTATGTCATAGAAAACATCTCAGGGTTGAGAAAGTACTAGAGCCCTGCTTACTCTTGTGTAAAAGCAAGGCAGGTTATGTCTTCCCAAATACATTCTCACAACAACAACAACAAATGCAAACATGAAACTGAGAAAGAGAAAATAAGTTCCTTCCATCAAAAAAAAAAAAAAGTTCTGTCTGCTCTTTCTTGTATTTTATGAGTCAGAATTTTACCTTTTTCTGAAAAGAGGTTTTTAAAAAATCTATTCTGGCTGTGTCTGCACCCCTCACATTCCCATTTCCCTACTTCGTGTTGTTACCTACTGTCGAGCCAATTTTATATTTAAAATTCCAAGCTTCTCCTTTATAATAATGCCCTCAGCCAAACCAAGAACGCCATGGCCCCTCTCTTATTTCATCACATTCATCTCACAAAACCTAAACTCTGGGAACTCCACCCTCCACATACGTGCCTCCTTGGCCCTAATGTGGCTGGAGAAAAACACATAATTATTCTGATTCTGTCATGGTAAATTTATGCACACTACCTCAGGACAGCCCTTAATCCTGCCTCACACTGGTACTTCATTTGTCTGGTTGGTTCAGTCTCCACCCTTTCTCTTTTCTTCTCTCTTCAAATTGTAGCACCTATTTCTCATCCTACCTTTCAGCAAATGACCTCATTTCCTGTGTCTTGGAAGAGCTTCCACTAGCTCCTCTCATGCATCTTCTGACCCACAGGCGTCTACACCCCCATGTGCTGCCTTCCTTCCTTCCTTCCTATTACTGTAGATGAGCAGACAGCCCTCCTACCTGAGGCCAGGCCCTCTGCTCCTAAACCCCTGTCCCTTCCAAGGGTATTTCTTGGCATTCCTCGCCTCTCTTTTCTAAACTGTCCTTGTTCCCCTCACTTTAGCATCATTCCTATCAGCATGAAACATTATTTTTTAAAAATCTTTCAATTTCACACGTCCCTCTAGTTATGTCCTCTTTCACTCTTCTCCTTTACCTTAAAGCTCATTGAAACACTTGTATGTAGTCACCAAACACAGACTGTCTCTTTTCATACTCCCTTGGGCTCCCTCCCTTGAAGTTGTTAACCCCACCTTCTCATAGAAACTGCTCTACTCAAAGCCACCGAAGACTTCCACACTGATGAATCCAGCGGTCACTTTTGAGTCCTCTTACCAAATACACCAGTGGCGTTAAACACATCGGGAACGTCTTCCTCCTTAATACAGCCTCCTCACTGAGCTCCCGGGCATCACACTTTTTGTTTTCTGTCCACACTGCTCCTTCTCAGACTCCTTTGCTGGATCTTCCTAGTCTCCGTTGCCTGAAGGCTCAGTCCCTGGGCATCTTTTGCTCTTCATCTACGCAACACTCAATTCATTGCTTATCAGATTTAATTCTCCAGCCCATATCTCTCTGCTGAACTCCAAACTCAAGTCCAATTGTCTACTTGACAGCCACAGGTGGAGGTCTAATACACAACTCAAACCTAAAATTCCTGATTTTCCTCCCCAAATCCACCCCTCCCAAGGTCTCTCCTATCTGAATAATTGTCAGCTCTGCCCTTCTAGTTACTCACAGTGAAACCTTGAAGTCATCCTGAGACTTCTCATGCTCTTTGACAAAATCTTCAGGGTACTGTACCGACAGGGTTAAACTGTTCCCACCACTCCCATCATATCAGGGCCTGTGAGCTCCTGATGAAGCACTCTGTGCAACAGCCCAACGTGCAACTTACTGCTGCTCTTCTCCAGACCGCTTCACCGCCCACTGCCTCACCCCCTCCATTCAGACAGGGGCAATTAGCCACAAAGCTGCCCTTCTTGCTGCCATATTGCACCCCTAGTGCACTCTGATATGTGGTGTCCAGTTCCTGAAAATGCCAACGTATTCTCAGAAATTTCATGAGCTCTGCATAACCCTACAACTGCCCTAGACTCCCCAACCTCGGGGAGCTTGATTTTAGACCTAGTCTCTGAACTCCTTGCTTGACTGGCTTGCAATAAATTCTACCTAATCTTTCTCAAAGGCCTGGTGTCTCTCAACTGAATTAAAGGGTCACAGGGAGCAGGACTCACCCTCGTCAGATTACAATATTGTATATTTATTTTCAAAATATGCCACTCCTCATCCCCTCCACTGCTACTACCATCACCAAAGCAATTGTCCTCTCTACCTGGATGATGGTAATGGCCAGCTAACTGATACTTCTCCTGCCCTTGTCCTCCAAAGGGTTCCTGTTAAGCTACAAATCAAGTCACGTCCTCTTTTGAAAACTATTCCAGTCATTCTCACATCCTTTAAAATGAAAAGAAAATCCTTAAATTAGCTTACAAATCCTACAAAATGAGCCCCTTCATTATTTCTTTGACCTTATTCCCACACTACCCTTCACAACGCTGCTTCACCAACACGGGCTTCCTTGCCTCTTTCCCAACATGCTGGTTACATTTCTGCCTCAGAAATGTGTGATTTCGTCTAACTACAACACTTTTGCCTGGAGATATTCCTATGACTCATTTTCTCACCAACATTGAGACTTTGATCAGTTCATTCCTTCTTAGTGCAGGCTTCCACCACCATCTATTGTAGAGCAATTGCAAAAACACCCCAATTCTTTATCCCTCCCCGTATCTATACTACTGGTGACATGACTTTGCAGCTGCTCCTAATAGGGGATAAGTGCTATTTGCCCTCTCCTTTTTTTTTTTTTTTCAATATGAGTTGGCTGTGTGAATTGCTTTGATAGATAACATGCAGCAAAAGAGACACTGTGCCAGTATTGAACCTAGACTTCAACAGTACTCATGTGCTTTTACTTACTCTCTTGGAATTCTGCCAATTGCTATCACAACAAAGTAGTTTCACTCTGGCAAGTGTTTAGAGAAATGTGGCCGCACCACCTCAATAGCTGCATCTAATGGCCAGCCAACTACAGACATGTGAAAGTTACCTGAGACTTTCTAGAGGAGCTAGCACCCAGGTGACCTGCCAGATAACTGTAAATGCATGAACTTTCCAGACAAAATCACTCAGACTGGTCCATATCAACAGAACTCTTTATTGGTCCAGCTCACCCATAAACATGAAAGCAATAAAAATGCTTATTGCTTTTAGCCACTGGGTTTTGTGGATGGTTTATGTGGATGGCAAGAGCTAACTGATACATCATCCTTATTCGAAGCACTACTCATCTATTGTGGATTGAAATGTGTCCCACAAAAATGTTTGTCAACTTGGCTAGGCCATGATTTCCAGTATTGTGTGGTTGTCCAAGATTTTTTGATCTGATGTGGTTATCCTATGTGTTATCAATCCTACATCCATGATATTAATGAGGCATGATTAGAGGCAGTTACATTAATGAGGCAGGACTCAAACTACAGGGTTAGGTTTATCTTGACTTGATCTCTTTTGAAATATAAAAGAGAGACTCGAGCAGAGAGTAGAGACTTCTACCACCAAGAGTGAAGAACCAGGAGGGGATCTCGTTCTTTGGACTGGGTGTCCCTGTGCTGAGAAGCTCCTAGACCAGGGGAAGATTGATGACAAAGACCTTTCTCCAGAGCTGACAGAGAGAGAAAGCCTTCTACTAGAACTGGAATTCTTATTTGGGACTTCTAGCCTCCTAGACTGTGAGAGAATAAATTTCACTTCATTAAACCCATCCTCTTCTAATATTTCAGTTATAGCAGCACCAGATAACTAAGACAACATCTTACACCAGCAAGCTCTTATTTCTTCCCCCTCTTTATTTTTCTTCATACTGATTACAAAATTACTTAGTAAATTTTTACTTATCCATGTGTTTATTTTCCATCTTCCCCAACTAGGATGATAGCAATGTTTCTGAGTATGTCACATAGTAAGCTCTCAATTAATATCTTGAGTGAATAAATGACATGGAAACTTTAACATCTGCCGGGGGCCAGCCTCAGCAAAGAACAGGGTCACCAGAGGAGGGGTAGAGTTTGGCGAAAAAAGAATGAGAGGTAGTGTGTCTTATATTTTCATTCTGCAGAAAAAGAAGCCTCTCTTTATTTTTTACATGGTCTTTTATATCATAAGCTTACAAAAGCATAACATCGCATGATCAACAAAGGGGCAGTATAACATCATTTCCCAGAGACATAATTTTCCAAGTGACACATAGTACAGTTCTGCATGCGCACACAAATACAATGAGTTTTTGTTTAGTTGATTTAAAGTAACAATTGACTTCATACTGCTTTACACTTATGCTTAATCTTGCAATACCTTCCACAGTTTTTATAACAATTAATCTTTTTGCAAAACCATTGCCACATAGGCTTTGTCCATCTTGTCCAGGGTGGCCAAGTTCTTGAAGTCCAGCCACTTTGGGTTACATTATATTGTCCACGATTATGCCAAGGACAATTAGCCCAATCTCTATACCCAAAGACCAGTCAAGCGCAGCAGTGAGCGGGGTAGACGAGAAGGTTGACCTGTAATTGGCTGAGAAATTGGCTGAGAGAACTCACTGCCTTTTGTTTTTCCACTTTTATGGGATCATGTGTGGGTGGTGGTTTAATCACAAAAGGGCCTCGGTAAATACCAGGATTCCACCATCCTGTTTTTGTTTTCCATAGTCGAGCTATTCGTTTTCCCCCTAAGACAACTTCATGTTGATCCTCAGGTAATACACGGGCTGTCCCTACCCGGGATTTTACCAGGGGATTATGAGTAGGACGCCCCCCTCCAAAGGTCCCTAAATCTATAATGGAATTTTATGCTTATACATTCTGCTATACACAGGCTGAAAATGAAACAGAAACATAACACAGATGACAGAGATATTCCTGACTTTTCAGGAATTCTTCGATGTTTATGCTAGGGGCAGTGGGTGCAGAGGGGCCGCCCTTGCAGCCTGGCTCCCAGCAAACATCCATTCTTTGAAAATATTTCTCATTGTTAGAGAAAAGGTGCTGTTATGTACATAAGAATGTTCACAGTATACCGATCAATTTTTTTGAGATCACTCTGATGCCAAATTTTATCAATACATGTATTTCAGAAGGAGACACAGAAATAACACTAGAATACCTGGAGTTTCTGTATTATTACACTGAGATGAGAATGTTAATTAGATGTTGTCAGAAGGATTCAATTATAGCTGAACAAAGAACCCTGGGTGGCAACAGTGGTTCAGTGGTAAAATTCTCGCCTCCATGCAGGAGACCTGGGTTTGATGCCCAGCCAGTGCTCCTCAAACACAGGCACTACTCCTCTGTCAGTGGAGGCTTGCATATTGCTATGATGTTGAACAGATTTTAGGAAACCTTCAAGACTAAGACCAACTAGGAAGAAAGTCCTAGAGATCAACATAGAAAAATCAGCCAGTGACAACCCTGTGAATCACCATGACCCAATCCCATTTTTCATGAAATCACCATTGTTCTAGGAACCATAGCAGCTAAGAATAAAAAGAACCATGATTTCTTTCAGTTAAAAAGCTAGACTGGGGCACCCAGGGGGTGAACTTAAAGTTGTCAGTTAATGAAAAAAGATTTGGGAATAATTTCACATATTTATAGAGTGAAAGGGTTAATGAATTAGACACTTGCTTTTGAAAGAATGAATGCCACTGAAGGAAATGAAGAGAAGAGAAAGGTGAATAAAAAAGGAGCTAGAACAGGAAAAACACCATCAGTGACATCGACCAGAAAGGCTTGGCCCAAAAGGGGATCTGTGGAAGGATAAAGCAAGAGAGGAATACTACCTTCTATGAGGGAAGTTCAGAATATGAAGGGTTAAAGATTTAATCTTGGGAAAGTCAAGGGGTAATTACAGAGAAAGGAAAAAGCCAGGGAGACAAGGAATTAAATTGGGAATATTCCAGAGTCAAGATGGCACAGGGAAGAGAGAATTCATCTCTCAGGGTATAAAACTCACTGAATGCTTCGCCATGTGGGCCTTGTGATCTAGCCATGCGAAACATGCAGGTTTCTGTACTATGAAAATTGCTGACATGACAAAGGCTATAAGAAAGGTTTACAGCACTTTTCTACAGTAATGTCCCAGAAAAAGTAGTTTAGGAAAGTCCGTGGCTCTTACTTTCCTGAAGGGCCCAAGGAATTAGTCAGGAGATGAGGCATCTGGGGCAGAGAGAGGAAGTGTACTTGTTCAGGACTGTGTGGTAAGGAAGCAGCAGGTGCAGTGAAGACTCATAGGCCTCCAGCCCTGGTGAGGAGGCTTGCGTTCCAGGCTGAAGCCCTGTGAGAGGGCAGCCATAATGCTGCTAAGAGCAATAGTCTGCCACATCCTCAGCCTGGAGGCTGCTGATGCTGAGAGTGAAGTCTGTCCCAGACCAAATGCCACTAAACCCGTCAGGGATCTCAGATGTCCAGTTGGAAGCCAAGGAGATAAGAAGCTTAGGAGACTCTCCTGGTTTCTGTTTGTATGAGGTTAAGGCGTTGGTAACACTCTGGCTGGACTTGCTCTGTTGATGACCGTTTCTCCTGGAGACACAGTCAGGGAGACAGGAGGCTGGGTTATCACCATGTCTCCACTGACACCTGCAATCAGAGAGGACAATTACCATATACATGTATACACACACTTTTTCATACGCACATTAAAATATACCATTTTAAATGTGCATTTTAGTGGAATACATGTCACACATAAATGAGTTAATTTTGGAAATAGCCATCATTAACCTTAATATCATTGTTCAACTCTACAAAAATACTTCTCTCAAGGAATTGAGGCACTTTTCATTTCTCGTCAGAGACCCAGAGCAACAGGGGCATGAGGACAGGAGCTTGTCACACCATCTTTCTGCCTCCACCTGCCTGATAAAAATCAGCACACATTGCAAAGCCCCCATTTATATAATCTGAGCAGCCAGACTGGGCCTGGAGGGTCTATACAAAGACATCATTGAACATGGAAGTAAACTACATGGACAGAAAAAATAAGCAAGTTTCCTTGTAAAGTTGCATGTGAAAGTCAATGCTCCAAGGAGTTTAACTCCAAGTGTGTATGGTCTATGAGTGTCTGGATCTCTCCAACCTTGAAATTAGTTTCAGACAGCCCAACTGATAGAACCAACAAATGGAAGCTTCTCTGTAAGACGGCACGACCATCATAAATCCACAGGACACCTCACAAATAATTATTCAAAGATTGATACCACCAAGGAGTCAGACATTGTTGATATCCAAAAACATAAGATAACTAGGATATGAATATGAACATGATGAAAGTAAAATAACAGTGAACAAAAGTTCTCCTTACACTTTAGACTTGGGAGTTACGTGAGTTTTTATAAAGAAATAAATGATAACCTTTACATGCCATGCAAGGCACAGAAAACTAAAAGCAGGGGTACTAGAGATCTGAAAAAAAAATTTTTCTAGAAATTAGATACAGAGTACACTTCTGTCAGTTTGTCATCCTGTGGGGACTTGCGTGTTGCTTTGATGCTGGAAGGTATGCTGCCAATATAATAATACCAGCAGGGTCACCACAGTGGACAGGTTTCAGCTGAGCTTCCAGACTAAGGCAGACTAGAAAAAGGACCTGGTGGTCTGCTTCTGAAAGAATTACCCAGTGAAACCTTATTAATAGCAACAGAACAATATCTGTTAAATAGTGCCAGAAGATGAGGCCCTTAGGTTGAAAGACACTCAAAAGAGAGCTGGGGGAGAGCTGCCTCCTTAAAGTAGAGATGACCTTAATAAAATAAATGGAGTCAAGTTTTCAGGACATTCATGTGCTGATGTGGCATGACTCAAAATGAGAAGAAACAGCTCAGTACATCTATTAATAATCTAAATGTGGAATGTACAAAATACGAGTCTAGGAAAATGAACATTGTCAAAAATGAAATGGAATGCATAAACATCAATATTTTGTCATTAGTCCACTGAAATGGACTGGCACTGCTCATTTTGAATTAGAAAATCATATGGTCTACTATGCAGGGAATGATAACTTGAAGAGGAATGGCATTGCATTCAGCATCATCAAAAAAAATACAAAGTACAATGCTGTCAGGGACAGACTAACATCCAGACATCTAAAGGAAGACCAGTTAATACGACTATTACTCAAAGTTACCAACAAACTACTAAGGTCAAAGACAAAGAAATACAAGTTTTTTTACCAACTTCTGCAGTCTGAAATTGATCAAATATGCAATCAGGATGCACTGATAATTACTGGTGATTGGAATGCAAATTTGGGGAAAAAAAAAAAAGGAAGGATCAGTAGTTGGAAAATATGGCCTTGGTGATAGAAATGATGCCAGAGACTGCATGATTGAATATTGCAAGACCAAAGACTTCTTCGTTGCAAATACCTTTTACCACCAATATAAATGGCGACTATACACATGGACCCCACAAGATGGAATACACAGAAATCAAATCAACTGCACCTGTGAAAAGAGATGATGGAAAAGCTCAATATCATAAATCAGAACAAGGTCAGCCGTTGACTGCAAATCAGACCATCAATTACTCATTTGAAATTTCAAGTCGAAACTGAAGAAAATTAGAACTAGTCCTTGAGAGCCGGAGTATGACCTTGAGTATATCCCACCTGAATTTAGAGACCATCTCAGGAACAGAGTTGACACGTTGAACACTAATGACCGAAAACCAGCCGAGTTGTTGAATGACATCAAGGACATCATACATGAAGGAAACAAGAGGTCATGAAGAAGACAGGAGGGAAAGGAAAGACCTAAATGGATGTTAGAAGAGACTCTGAGAATTGCTCTTGAATGTCAAGGAGCAAAAGCAAAAGGAAAAAATGACGAAGTAAAAGAGCTAAACAGAAGTTTTTGAAGGGCAGCTCGAGAAGACAAAGTAAAGTACTATGATGACATGTGCAAAGATCTGGAGATAGAAAATCAAAAGGGAAGCACATGCTCAGCATTTCTCAGGCTGAAAGAACTGAGGAAAAATTTCAAGTCTCAAGTTGCAATATTGAGGGATTCTATGAGGACAATACTAGACAACACATGAAGCATCAAAAGAAGATGCAAGGAATACATGGAGTAACTATACCAAAAAGAATAGGTCAACGTTCAAATATTTCAGGAGGTAACATATGATCAGGAACTGCTGGTAATGAGAGAAGAAGTCCAAGCTGCACTGAAAGCATTGGGGAAAAACAAGACTCTGGGAATTGACCCAATACCAATTGAGGTGTTTCAACAAACAGATGCAGTGCTGGAAGTTCTCAGTTGTCTATGCCAAGAAACTCAGAAGAGAGGTACGTGGCCAACCGACTGGAAAAGTTCCACATTTATGCCTATTCCCGTGAGAGGTAATCGAACCGGGTATAGAAATTATTGAACAATATTCATTCAAAAGTGGCTACAGCAGTATATTGAGAGGGACCTGCCAGAAATGCAAGCCAGATTCAGAAAACAATGTGGAACAAGGGATATCATCGCTAATGTCAGATGTATCTTGGCTGAAAGCAGATAATATCACAAAGTTGTTTACCTGTGTTTTATTGACTATGCAAAGGCATTCAACTGTGTGGTTTGTAACAAATTATGGATAACAATTGGGAAGAATGGGAATTCCAGAACACCTAAATGTGCTCATGAGGAAACTGTACATAGATCAACAGGCAGTCATTCAAACAGAATAAGGACATACTGCATGGTTTACAGAAACCCTGGTGGCATAGTGGTTAAGTGCTGTGGCTGCTAACCAAAGGGTCGGCAGTTTGAATCCGCCAGCTGCTCCTTGGAAACTCTATGTGGCAGTTCTAATCTGTCTTATAAGTTCGCTACGAGTCGGAATCGACTTGACGGTACTGTTGTTTTTTTTTTTTTTGGCTTGGTTCACAGTCAAAAATTGGCTGTGTCATGGTTGTATCCTTTCACCATACTTATTCAGTCTATAAAAAAAAAATATGCTGAGCAAATTGAGAAGATGCATTATATGAAGAAGAATGAGGAATCAGGATTGGAGGAAGACTCATTAGCAACCTGCATGATGCAGATGACACAAATTTGTTTGCTGAAAATGAAGGGGACTTGGAGAATTTACTGATGAAGTTCAAGGACCACAGCCTTCAGTATGGATTACGCTTCAACATAAAGAAGATAAAAACCCTCACTACTGGGCCAATAAGTAACATCATGATAAATGGAGAAAATACTGAAATTGTCGTGGATTTCATTTTCCTTGGATCCACAATCAATGTCCACGGAAACAGCATTCAAGAAATCAAAGGATGCATTGCACTGGGGAATTTGGCTGCAAAAAACCTCTTTAAAGTGTTAAAAAGCAAAGATGTCACTTTAAAGACTAAGAGGCATCTGAACCAAGCCATGATGTTTTCAATCACTTCTTTTGCTTGTGATAGTTGGGCAAGGAAGAAGGAAGACCAAAGAAGAATTGACGTCTTTCAATTATTGCTCTGGGGAAGAATATTTAACATACCGTGGATATCCAGAGGAAGGAACAAATATTTCCTGGAAGAAGTACAGCCAGAGTGATCTTTAGGAGGGAGGCTGGCGAAACTTCATCTCATATACGATAAGTTATCAGGTAGGATCAGTCCGTGCAGAAGGACATTATGCCTAGTAAAGTAGAAAGTCAACAAAAAAAGAGAAAGACCCTCAACGAGGTGGATTGACTCAGTGCTTGCAACAATGGGCTCAAATAACAAAAATAGTGAGCCTGGCCCGGGCCTGGGCACTGCTTCATCAGGTTGTTCATAGGGTCACTAAGAATCAGAATTGACTGGACAGCCCCTAACAACAACAAAAATGAGCAATATACTAATGAATATTGGAAGCCTCTGCTACCATTCTGTTTGCAAACATTGCTGACTCTGTGAATTGAGCATTATTAGTACCATTTCCTCATGAGCAGTTTCAATAAGTGCTCTTCAAGAATTTATTTTCGTTTGCAGAAAGTGTAATCAACCAAAATCAAACCCATTACCATTGACTTGATTCCAATTCATAGCGACCACATGTGTTACAGAGCAGCCCTGAGCTCCGTAGACTTTTCTGTGCTGTAGCCTTCATGGAAGCAGACCCACTAAGCCCTTCTTCTGTGGCTGCACTGGGTGGATTCCAACTGTCAACCTTTCGGTTAATAGCTGAGCACAAACTATTTGTACCACTCAGGGACCTACAGCAAGTGTAAGAGGAAAACTAAAATATAATTATTTTCATCAGAGAATCCACAAAAATAGTATATGCCATATTCAAATAGTACTGCCCTATTCAAAAAGTAAGAGACTTGCAGTTTATAACTTCATTAACCACAATCCTGTCATCTAAGAATTTCACCATTACTCTCCAAGGTTCTTTGCATAAATGTCCCCTTGCCACATCCCAACCTTAGCTCACACCTGCTGACCTGAACCTCATAAAAAGCTATGAAGGATAGAAACTGTTGAACCTGTGTGTGCTTTCTTGTGTATATTCTCAACAGCAATAACAAGAACAACAAAACCAAAACCCTTTCCCATCAAGACAATTTCAACTCATAGTGACGTATAGGAAAGAGTAGAACTGCCCCATAGAGTTTCCAAGGTGCAGCCAGTAGATTCGAACTGCTGACCTTTTGGTTAGCAAACATAGCTCTTAACCACTGTGCAACCAGTGCTCCTACAACAAAATACTAAATTGAAAAAAAAAAAAAAGCTATGAAAGAGAATTTCTTGGGGGATGGAATCTGAGCAACATCACACAAAGAGAAGCTGCAGGACGGGCACCACACAGTTGCTAGGCTCCTGCTCTACTATGTTCCAGGCGAGACAAAACCTAGACGTGGAGTTTTCTCTCCAGGGTGATCCTCCTATTCAGATAGGTCTACAGTTTGAAAAGGGTTATGAAATAAATGTTACAAGCCACACAGGCCTGTCCACGTGTCTCAGTTAGAGACCATTTTGGTGTGATTTTCCTTCTATCCATGACTGCACAGTATCTCTGGATCATCCTTGGGTGCCTGTCCTTTTAGGTCATAGCAGGCAGATCCTGCTCACTAAGGGTCAGAACCTCTGCTGTCTCCCAGGAGAGAAAGTCTCCATTAGCTGTAGGGCCAGTCGGAGTCTCGTCTACACTGACTGGAAACACTACTTAGGCTGGCATCTGCGTAAACCTGAGGAGGGGCCCACAGGCCTCATTTACCTCACTTCCTCTATGCATGTGGCTGTGATGCTAAACAGGCTTCAGCAGCACTTTCAGACTAATAGAGACTAGAGAGAAAGGCCTGGTGACCAACTTCTGAAAAATCAGCCAGTGAAAATCCTATGGATGACAACAGTGAGATCTTACTGTTCTTTGGGTTATCATGACTCAGGGGCTGACAAGATGGCAAGTAACAACAAGAAAGAACCATGATTTCCTTCAGTCACTAAATTAATCTTGGGTGCCCAAGGGATTCATTTAAAGAGGAATTGACAACTAATGAAAATAGAACATGGGAAAGCTGTCACATGTTTCTAGAGTGATAGGGTTAATGAGTTAGAGACTGGCCTTTAAAAGAATGAGTGCCACTGAAAGACATGGAGAGAGGAGAAAAGGGCAGTACAAAGGGAGCTTAGAGCAGGAAAACGCCTTCATTGACATTGACCAGGATGGCTTGGCTGGAAAACAGGATCCATGGAAGGAAAAAAGTAAGAGAGGATACTACCTTCTGCGAGGGAGATTTTAAATATGAAGGACCCAGGTTGAATATCGGGTTAGGTGCAGAGTTGTGAGGGTTGATGGTATAAAAAGGAAAAAGTCCCGTAAAATAATGAATTAAAATGAGAACTTTCTAGAGTAAAGAAGGCACAAGGAAGAGAGAACTGATCTTTCAGGGTAGAAAACTCACTGGACCCTTTCCCGAATCAGTCATGTGATGTATCCATGCGAAACAAGGAGGTTCCTGTGATATGAAAACTCCCGACAAAGCCTACAAGGGATTTTTACACCATTCTTTTTTCTATAATTTCCCACAAAAGGGGATCCAGAAGAAGCCACATCCCTTTATTTTCCCCCGGAACCTGCAAATACTATGAGGAATTAGTTAGGAGATGCGGCCTTTGGGGCAGACAGAGGAAGCGTGCATGTTCAGGGCTGAGCAGAAAGGAAGCAGCTGGTGTAGGGAAGACTCACTGGCCTGTAGCCCTCGGGAGGAGGTTTGTTTTTGAGGCTGAAGCCCTGTGGGTGGATTATTATAATCTTGCAGACAGTAATAAAGTGCGGTGTCTTCAGCCTGGAAGTTGCTGATGGTGAGAGTGAAGTCTGTCCCTGACCCACTGCCACTGAACCGGTCAGGGACCCCAGAATCCTGGTTAGATGCCCCAGAGATGAGTCGCTTCGCACCCTCTCCTGGTTTCTGCTGGTACCGGGCTAAGTAGCTGCTCACACTCTGGCTGGCCTTGCAGTCGATGGTGACCATTTCTTCTTAAGACATAGCCAGGGAGGCTGGAGACTGGGTCATCACAATGTCCCCACTGGCACCTGTAATCACAGTGGACAATTACTATTCAGACATATATACACACACATTTAAAGATACTATTTATACCACAACATTTAGTGATATTACATATCAGCATGTAATTGGTTTCATTTTGCAAATAGCAATCATTTCCCACTATGTCTTAAAACCATTTTTCAGCTCTACAAAGAAACTATTTTAGAGAGATTGAAGCACTTTTAATTTCTCAGCAGCGGCCCAGAGCAACAGGGACATGAGGACTAGAGCCTGTGGCACCATCTTGCTGCCCCTGCCTGTCTGATGCAGATAAGGTCACATTGCAAAGGCCCCGTTTATAATATCTGAGCAGCCAGCCTGGTGTGGAGGGGCATTCAGTGAACTGAATGCAAATTTCATGGGCAGTGATTTGTAAAATTAACCCATAGACATTAAGAGGCAAAAATATTTTCACAAAAAGTGTGATTTTATGACTAGAAAAGACACAGTAGTGACTTAGAAGCTCTAATATCAACTTACACACACAAAAAAAAATCTGTTGCAACTCAGTGTATTCCAACTTACGGAGACCCCATGTGGTACAGAGTAGAACTGCTCCATAGGGTTTTCTTGCCTGTATTCCTTACAGAAGCAGATTGTCAGGCTTTTCTTCTACGGTAGCACTAGTTGGGTTCCAAGTGCTAACCTTCAGGTTGGCAGCCCGTCACAAACTGCTTGAAGCACTGTGATCTAAAGAATGGCTTCTGTTCTAACTCACAAACAGTTTCAAATGGGTTAAGATTCCATAAATGATGGACTAGTTTCCTCAAATCAACAGTTTTGAGAAATAATAAAAAATGCTGGAAAAAAATAACAAGGGAAATGGAAGAAGACGGAAAATTTCTGCCTCAATTTTTCATAAAAAATTATACCTAGAAAATGAGCTCCAAAGATACTTTTATCCTGAAGGATGCTTGAAAGTCACTGCAAACACTTGAGATAGGATTCCAGGGCTATGCCTGGAATGCCAGGACTATGCCAGAGAAATGGAAGACAGGTCCAGAATTTACCCTTCTGGAAAGTCCTCGGGGACCCTATTAAGTAGAGTCCAGGAGAGCTCGAATCTCAAAGTAAGTGTGAACCAAAGAGAAAGTTGAATCTATCATGCCCACCATAGCTAGGAAGTGATAATAAGGCTCTAGATTCATTGTGGAAATAGACAGGAAAAAAAAAAAATACAGGATTTCATTTTGAAGTTGTGACTAAACATGAACACTTCAAGGAGTTTCATTCCAGGCCTTGGTGTGCCTGGAACTCTTCAATCTTGAAGTTGTTTTAAGGTAGACCAACTGGTAGGGCCAACAAATGGAAGCCCCTCTGGAAGAGGGTACATCCATCATAAATCTTCAGGAAACCTCACAAATAATTTTTCAAGGGCCAGTATCACCAAGAATTCAGAGATTCTTGACATCCAAGGACAAAACATAACTAGTATAGCCTTGCGTGCTAAAAGCATAGAGGATTTGAAGCACTTGCTGATGAAGATCAGAAACTACAGCCTTCAGAATGGATTACACCTCACATAAAGAAAACAAAAATCTTCACAACTGCACTAATAAGTAACAGTATATTAAATGGAGAAAATACTGAAGTTGTCAAGGATTTCATTTTAATTGAATCCACAATCAGTGCTCCTGGAAACAGCAGTCAAGAAATCAAACAATGTATTGATTTGGACAAATTAGCTGCAAAAGACCCCTTTAAAGTGTTGAAAAGCAAACGTGTCACTAGGAGCTACGGCTGTTAACCAAAAGGTCAGCAGTTTGAATCTACCAGGAGCTCTGTGGAAACCCTATTGGGCAGTTCTACTCTGTTCTATAGGGTTGCTATGAGTCAAAATCAACTGGACGGTAATTTTTTTTTTTTTTTTTTTTTTGTCACTAGGAGGACTAACATTAGCCTGACCAAGCCATGGTATTTCAATCGCCTCATATGTATGCAAAAGCTGGCCAATGAATGTAGTTGTTGTTGTTAGGTGCAGTCAAGTTGGTTCCAACTTGTAGTGACCCTATGTAGCACAGAACGAAAACAGCGCCCAGTCCTGCACCATCTTTATAATCATTGTTGTGCTTGAGCCCATTGTTGAAGCCGCTGTGTCAGTCCATCTTGTTGAGGGCCTTTCTCTTTTCCACTGACCCTGTAGTTTACCAACCATGATGTCCTTGTTCAGGGACTGATCCCTCCTGACAACATGTCCAAAGTACGTAAGACACAGTCTCATCATCCTTGCTTCTAAGGAGCATTCTAGTTGTACTTCTTCCAAGACAGATTTGTTCGTTCTTTTGGTACTCCATGAACTCTTCAATATTCTTCAGCAATGCCACAAATCAAAGGCATCAATTGTTCTTTGGTCTTCCTTTTTCATGTCCAGCTTTCACATGCATGTGATGCGATTGAAAATACCACGGCTTGGGTCAGGCGCACCTTTGACTTCAAGGCGACGTCATTGCTTTCAACACTTTAAAGAGGCCCTTTGCAGCAGAGTTGCCCAATGCAATGCATCTTTTGATTTCTTGACAGCTGCTTTCATGGGTGTTGATTGTGGATCCAAGGAAAATGAAATACTTGACAACTTCAGTCTTCTCTCTGTTTATCATGATGTGGCTTATTGGTCTAGTTGTGAGGATTTTTGTTTTCTTTATATTGAGGTGTAATACATACTGAAGGCTGTGGCCTTAGGACTTCATCAGTAAGTGCTCAAAGTCCTCTTCACTTTCAGCAAGCAAGGTTTTGTCATCTGCATAACACAGGTTGTCAATGAGTCTTCCTCCAACCCTGAGGCCATGTTTTTCTTCATATAGTCCAGCTTCTCAGATTATTTGCTCAGCATACAGATTGAATAGGTATGGGGAAAAAATACAACCCTGACACACAACTTTCCTGACTTTAAAACACTCAGTATCCCCTTGTTCTGTCCTAACAACTGCCTATTGATCTAGGTACAGGTTCCTGACAAGCGCGATTAAGTGTTCTAGAATTCCCATTCTTCGCAGTGCTGTCCATAATTTGTCATTATCCAGACAGTCAAATGCTTTTGCACAGTCAACAAAACACAGGTAAACATCTTTCTTGCATTCTCTCCTTTCAGCCAGGACCCACCTGACCTCAGCAATGGCATCCCTGGATCCACATCCTCTTCTGAATCCAGCCTGAGTTTCTGGCTGTTACCTGTCGATATACTACTGCCGCAGCTGCTTTTGAATGATCTTCAGCAACATTTTGCTTGTGTGTGATATTAATGATATTGTTTGATAATTCCCTCATTCTGTTGGATCAACTTTCTTGGGAATAGGCATAAATGTGGGTCTCTTCCAGTCGGTAGGTCAGGCAGCTGTCTTGCATATTTCTTGGTTAGATGAGTGAGCACTTTCAGCACTTCATCCATTTGTTGAAACATCTCAATTGATATTCTGTCAACTCCTGGAGCCTTGCTTTTCGCCAATGCCTTCAGTGCAGCTTGGACTTCTTCCTTTAGCACCACTAGTTCCCAATCATATACTACCTCTTGAAATGGTTGAACACCAATGAATAAGAAAGACCAAAGAAGATGCTTTTAAATTGTGCTGTTGAGTATACCACGAACTGACAAAAGAATGAACCAATATGTTTTTGAGCCAGAATGCTGCTGGCCAATGATTCCAGCTCTCCTGGACCCTAGCTCAATAGGGTCCCTGAGGACTTTGCACAAGCCTAAATTTTGGGCCTGTCTTCCATTTGTCTGGCATAGTCCTGCCATTCCAGGCACAGTCCTTGAATCCTATCTCAAGTGTTTGCAGTGACTTTAAAGTATCCTTCAGGGTGGCAAGACTTCATCTCTCTTACTTTGGACATGTTATCAGGAAGGACCAGTACTTGGAGAAGGACGTCATTCTTGGTAAAGCAGAGGGTCAGCAAAAAGAGGAGGACCCTAAATGGGATGGATTGACACAATGGCTGCAAAAATGGGCTTGAAGATAGTAAAGATTTTGAGAATGGTGTAGGACCAGGGAGTGTTTTGTTCTGTTGTACTTATGGTCACTATTAGTTGGAACTGATTTGACGGCACCTCTTAAAACAACAACAACAACAGGATATGAATACAAATGTGATGCAACAGAAGTAACAAAAAAAAAAAAGGAGTTCTATTCGCACTTCAGATTTGGGCATTATAGGAGTTTTTTTTAAAGAAATAAATGAGGAACTACAGGAAACTAAAACAGGGACACTTCAGATCTGAAAAACAACCAATTGAATTTCTAGAAATTAGAAATGGAATTTAAAAATTGTAAAAGTCAGTGGAAGAAAGACTTCCACTTGTAGGCTAGATGCAATAACAAGGACAAAATTTACCCTAAAACATGAAACAACAAAAAGAATTAATTAATAAAAATTACGTTTAATGGTTAACATCCTCAGCTCCTAGGCTATCAAAAGTCACCTCAAAAACAGAAAAAAAAAAAAAAAGCGAACAAAATGCCTGGCAATCTACTTCTGAAGATTCAGCCTTTGAAAACGCTGTGGTCGCAGTACTACTCAGACACAGGTGGCGTCACCATAAGTTGGAATCTACTCAACTGCAAACAGTTTTTAATCTTATAAAGGAAGACTGTTAGGCCTTTCTTCCAAGGCCTCATGGGTGGGTTTGAACTGCTAACTTTCTCTGTAAGAGTTCCAGCATGAAACATTTGCTCCACATCTCTAGATAAATCTTAGCTTTGGACAGAGAACACAAGGTGCAAGGTGTCCATGACTGCCATATTTAAAAAGGAAGTTAGAAGAGAGTGCCCCATAAGATTTTCTACCACAACCCTGGGCTCTAAGACGTCACCATCATACTTCTGGCTCTTGGTATAGAGGTCTCCTTGCCAGCACCCCACCTGGGCTCAGCCCTGCTTTCCTGAGCCTCATAGTGGAGCCTTTTCTGGAGGGTGGAACCTGAACAACGTCACACAAGAGAGATGCTGCAGGATGGTGACACCACCCAGAACCTCAGGCTCCTCCTCTGCTCTGTTCCAGGAGAGAGGATATTTGCAAACTTAGAGACAGAGTTTTCTCCCTAGAGTAATCCTTCCATTCCCATTTAAAATTTTAAAATGAGATATGAAATAAGTGCTACAGCAACACAGGCCCTTGCACCTATCGCAAATATAGATTATTTTGGTTTGGTTATTTCTTCTATCCCTGATTGCCCAGCATCTCTGCATCATACCCCTGTGCCTGTCATTACAGGTTTCTGCCAGCAGATGGCGAAGACACAGGAAACAGAACTCCTGGCTGTCTCCCTGGGAGAGAGTCTCCATCAGCTGAAGGGCCAGTCAGAGTCTTCTCTACAATAACCTGAGACCCACTTAACTGGGAAGACTCCTAAGGTCCTTATTTACCACACTTCCACCAACGTTGATACCTTGTCCATCTGCTTCACTGGCAGTGGATCTGAGGCCAACTTCGCTCTTGCTATCAGTACCATCGGATCAAAGATAGTATAACAAATTACTGCATGCCAAAATCAAGGTATCCTCTCATGATAATTTGACCCCAGATATAAACATCTTACCAGGGCAGAGGTGAGGGAAGGGTCCCGCTTACTAGAAACTGTCACAGAGATTTCTGTGGTTTATTTGTTTGTTTTTTTTTAATGCAGATTTTTTTATTCAGTGCTACCAAGGAAATAAAGCAGTCATTTGAGTATATTTTTTCAGTGCAAGAAAAAAAGTTGGTGTTAGAAAATGCTCTAAGCTAGTCGATCATCAGCGTAACTTATTTTTAATTCATGAATTGTCCAAATTGAAGCTTTACTTGATCATTAACTCATTACATTTATGTTGTACCTTTTGTTTTCATTTCTTTTATTTATTTCTTTACTTAACTTGGTTATATATGTGTGAATAGCAACTTAAGTAGTTTGTAAATTAAATTCTCACTCAATGCAGAAAAAGGAAAACAACATGTATGACATAAACCATGTACAACACTGGGCTATTTATATTCCTTCATGTATTCTTCATTACATGTCTGAACTATGTACTGATAGCTCAGCTGCATAAAAAAAAAAAAAAAAATTTTTTTTTTTTTAGGAAAATGAGGCTTAAAGAAGTTAAGCAATTAGCTCAAGATCCACCCCTGGTCAGTTTATTTTACAGCCCTCAACGTTTCTGCCTCTTTCTGTGTTGCCACTGTTCTAAACACTTACACAAAAGTTGCCTAATATTTCTTTCCTTTCATCAATTTTTTTTTAAACAATTTTTATTGTGCTTTAAGTGAAAGTTACGAAACCCTGGTGGTGTAGTGGTTAAGTGCTACGGCTGCTAACCAAGAGGTCGGCAGTTCAAATCCGCCAGGCGCTCCTTGAAAACTCTATGGGGGCATTTCTACTCTGTCCTATAGGGTCGCTATGAGTCAGAACCGACTCGACGGCAGTGGGTTTGGTTGTTTAAGTGAAAGTGTACAAATCAAGTCAGTCTGTCACATATAAGCTTATATACACCTTACTACATACTCCCATTTACTCTCCCCCTAATGAGTCAGCCCGCTCCCTTCTTCCAGTCTCTCCTTTTGTGACCGTTTTGCCAGTTTGTAACACTCTCTACCCTCCCATCTCCCCTCCAGACAGGAGATGCCAATACAGTCTCAAGTGTCCACCTGATACAAGTAGCTCACTCTTCATCAGCATCTCTCTCCAACCCATTGTCCAGCCCCTTCCATGTCTGATGAGTTGTCTTCGGGAATGGTTCCTGTCCTGGGCCAACAGAAAGTTTGGGGACCATGACCACCGGGTTTCTTGTAGTCTCAGTCAGACGATTAAGTCCGGTCTTTTTATGAGAATTTGGGTTCTGCATCCCATTGTTCTCCTGCTCCCTCAGGAGTTCTCTGTTGTGCTCCCTGTCAGGGCAGTCATCGGTTGTGGCTGGGCACAATCTAGTTCTTCTGGTCTCAGGATGATGTAAGTCTCTGGTTCATGTGGCCCTTTCTGTCTCGGGCTCATAGTTGTCATGTGACTTTGGTGTTCTTCATTCTCCTTTGATCCAGGTGGGTTGAGACCAGTTGATGCATCTTAGATGGCTGCTTGTTAGCATTTAAGACCCCAGACACCACAGCTCAAAGTGGGATGCAGAATGTTTTCATAATAGAGTTCATTATGCCAAATGACTTAGAAGTCCCTTTAAGCCATAGTCCACAAACCCTTGCCCTTGCTCCGCTGACCTTTGAGGCATTCAGTTTATCCCGGAAACTTCTATGCTTTTGGTCCAGTCCAGTTGAGCTGACCTTCCCTGTATTGAGTATTGTCCTTCCTTTCACCTAAAGAGTTCTTATCTACTAACTAATCAGTAAATAACCCTCTCCCACCCTCCCTGCCTCCCCCCTCGTAACCACAAAAGTATGTGTTCTCAGTTTATACTATTTCTCGGTTTATTTGTTTTGATCACTCAAAAAAGTTGGCATGAAGTAGTCAGAAAATCGCTAGCTGGGCCTTCTCTGGCTCCAAAAGACAGCAGGCCTCCTGCCCATCCTGCTTAGTTCCTCCAAATCTGCTCTCAGCCCTTACTCTGGGCGTCACTACGTGGTCATTTGCAGTCCCATCTGACCCTCTCTAACCTGAGTCAACCCTGACTCCCAAATGCCTTTACTGCTGCCCCGGAACAGCACCTCCTCTCTAGGCCAAAGGCTAGAGCCACTATCCCCTGAGCATTCCTATCCCTGTTTCCCCACTCGAGTTTATGCCAGAGAAAACATCTCAGGAATGAAAAATACTAGATCTCTGCTTACCTTTTGTATAAAAAAAAATTCCTAGTATAAAACTGAGGAACAGAAAATAAGGTCCTTCAATCAAAAGAAAAATTAAAAAATGGAGTGTCTCCTTTTTTTTTTTTGTATTTTATAAGACAGAATTTTACCTTTTTCTTAAAAGAAGCTTTTAACGTATCTATTTTGGCTTTCTCTGCACCCCTCATGTTCCCAGTTCCCTAGTTCTTGTTGTTAAAAAAAAAAAATATTCAATCCATACCCACTGTAAATTCCAAGCTTCTCCTTTATAATAATGCCCTCACCTAAACCAAGAACGCCACGGCCCCTCCCTTATTTCATCACATTCATCTTGCAAAACCGAAACCCTGGAAAAAACTCAGCCCTCCACACTCCTGCATCCATATTCGTAATGTGGCTGGAGAAAAACACATAATTATTCTGATTCTCTCATCGTAAATTTATGCACACTACCTCAGGACAGCCCTTAATCCTGCCTCACAATTGTACTTCATTTACCTGGTTCATTCATTCTCCACCCTATGTCTTTTCTCTTTAATTTTAACACCTACTTCTCATCCCACCTTTCAGGAAATGACCTCGTTTCCTGCATCTTAGAAGAGCTTCCACTAGCTCCTCTCATGCATCTTCTGACCCACAGGCATCTACACCCCCATGTGCTGCCTTCCTTCCTTCCTATTACTGTAGATGAGCAGGCAGCCCTCCTACCTGAGGCCAGGCCCTCTGCTCCTATACCCCGTCCCTCCAAGGGCGTCTTGGCATTCCTCACCTCTTTTCTGAGTTATCCATGTTCCCCTCACTTTAGCATCATTTCTGTCAGCATGAAACATCATTTTTAAAAACTCTGCTGATTTCACATCCCCCTCCAGTTATGTCCTGTTTCACTCATTGAAAGACTTCTAGGTAGTCACCAAACTGAGACCGTCTCTTTTCATAGTCACCAAATTATGCAATCTGCACAATTCTTTCTACCACCAAGGCCATATTTTCCTTATACGGTTCCTTATTTATTTCCAACTTTCTCATTCCAGTCACCATCCTGATTCCATATTCAATCAATTTCAGACCCCAGAACTTGGTAAAAACCTTCTATTTCATCGTCTTTGGCCCTAGTGGTTGGTGGGTAAATCTGAATAACACTCATCTTTACTGGCTTTACTTGTGGGCCTGTAGATGCTATTCTATCACTGTCAGCCTTGTACTTCAGGATAGATTTTGAAATGTTCTTGTTGATGATAAGTAAGTGCAATACCATTCCATTCAAGTTGTCATTCCCGGCATAGTAGACCATACGATTTTCCGACTCAAAATGACAATACCAGTCCATTTCAGCTGACTAATACCTAGGATATTGACCTTTATGCATTCCATTTTATTTTTGACAATTTCTCATTTTTGAGACTCGTACTTCATACGTTCCACATTTCAATTATTAAAGGATGTTCAGCTGTTTCTTCTCATTTTGAGCCATGCCACCTCACCACACCAATGTCCCGACAGCTTGACTCCATGCATGTCATTAAGGTCAAGTCTAAGGAGGCAGCTCTTCCCCAGTCGTCTTTTGAGTGCCTTCCAGCCTGAGGGGCTCATCTTCTGGCACTGTAACAGACATTGTTCTGCTGCTATTAATAAGGCTTTCCCTGGCTGATTCTTTCAGAAGCAGACCACCAGGTCCTTCTTCCTAGTTTGTCTTAGTCTGGAAGCTCAGCTGAAATCTGTCCACTGTGGTGACCCTCCTGGTATTTGTATATCGACAGCATAGCTACCAGCATCACAGCAATACGCCAGCCCCCACAGTATGACAAACTGACAGACATGAATTCTGTATCTAATTTCTGGAAGTTTTTTTTTCAGAAATGTAGTACCCTGCTTTTAGTTTTTGTGCCTTGCATGCTCTATAAAGTTTATCATTTATTTGTCTAAATAAACTCACACAGCTCCCAAATCTGAAGCGTGAAGAGGATGCCTTTTGTTCTCTGTTATTCCAGTTGCATCACCCTCATATTCATATCCCAGTTATCTCATGTTCTTGGGTGTTAAGGATCTCTGACTTCTTGGGGGTATCAGTTTTTGAAAAATTATCTGTGAGGTGTCCTGAGGATTTACAATGGGTGTGCCCTCTTCCAGGGCAGCTTCCATTTGTTGGACCTATCTATTGGGCTTTCTTAAGCTAATTTCAAGGTTGGAGAGTTCCAGAATCACCTAGGGCATACACACCTGGAGTGCAATTCCTTGGAAGGTTGACTTTCAGACACAACTCCCCAAGGAAATCTTGCTTATTTTTTCCTGTCCATTTCCACAATAACCCTACAGCCCTTTGATCATTTCCTAGGAGCTGTGGGAAGGATAGGTTCACTTTCTTTGCTTCACACTGACTTTGGGGTTATAGCCCTCCCCCCTTGGCTCTAGCACAACATAGGGTTCCTGAGGACTCCCCAGATGGGTAACTTCTGGGCCTGTCTTCCATTTCCCTGGATCTTACATACCCTAGAATTAAATCTTTAGTGTATACAGTGACCTTAAACTGTCCTTCAGGATAAAAAGTGGCTTTAGAGTTCAGATATTTTCTGGCCATGAATTTTTATCAAAAAGTGAGCCAAAAGTTCTCCATTGTCATCTGTTCTTTCTTTCTTTTATATACTTCCAGCATTTTGTATTATTTCACCAGGATTGTAGACCTCAGGAAACTAGCCCAGCATTTAGGGACCTTGAACCCATTTCATTTTGGTTTTTCCTTATTTCAAATAGAAACTCTTCTTAAGAGAAGCTAATGTTTGTAGTTTTAGAGCTTCTTAGTTGATATTAGAGCTTCTAAGTTGACTACTTTGTGTTTTCTAGTCATTGGCTCTTGATTTACACTGGTTAGATTCACAACCCACTGCCCTTGTATTTTGCTTCCATGTTCAATGATGGATTTGCATTGTCCCTCTAAGCCCAGTCTGGCTGCTCATATTTTATAAATAGGGGCTTTGCAATGTGAGCTGATCTTTATCAGGCAGGTGAAGGCAGCATGATGGTGTTATAGTCTCCTGTCCTCACGTTCCTTTTGCTCTGGGTGTCTGGTGAGAAATGAAAAATACTTCAATCCCTTTAAAGAAGTTTTTTTTGTAGAGCTGAAAAATGATTTTAGGACGTAGTGGTAAATAATGGGTTAATGATGCGTGACATGTATTCCACTGAAATGCACATTTAAAAGGGTGTATTTTAATGTGCCTAGGAAAAAGTGTGTGTATGTATGTATAGTAATTGTCCTCTGTGATCGCAGGTGTCAGTGGGGAAATCTTGATAACAGTCTCCTGTCTCCTTGACTGTGTCTCCAGGAGAAAAGGTCACCATCAGTACAAGTCCAGCCAGAGTGTTAGCAGCATTTTAGCCTGGTACCGGCAGGAAGCAGCACAGGCTCCTAAGCTACTTATCTCCTTTGCATCCCAGTAGGCATCCGAGATCCCTGACCGGCATCATGGCAGTGGGTCTGGGGCAGACTTCACTCTCACCATCATCAGGTGAGGCTGAGGCACGTTTTTGCTGTTAGCAACATTATGGCTACACTCTCACAGTGCTTCAACCTGGAACACAAGCCTCCTCCCAGGGCTGGAGGTCTGTGCGTCTTCACTGCACCAGCTGCTTCCTTCCCACACAGTCCTGAACACGCACACTTCCTCAATCTGCCCCAGAAGTCTCATCTCCTAGACATGGAGTTTTCTCTCCAGAGTGATCTTCCTATTCAGATAGGCCTACATTTTGAAATGAGATATCAAATAAATGCTACAAGCCATCCAGGCCTGTCCACTTGTCCCAGTTAGAGACCATCGGTTTTACCTTCCTTCTCTTCCTGATTACACGGCATCTCTGCCGTGTAATCAGGCTCATGTGTCTGACACTTTAGGTCCCAGCGGGCAGATCCTGCTGAGTAGGTGCCAGAATCTCTGCTGCCTCCGAGGAGAGACAGTCTCCCTAGCTGCAGGGCCAGTCAGAGTCTCATCTACACTGACTGGAAACAGTACTTGTGTTATCAGCATAAACCAGAGCAGGGAACTTCAGGTCTCATTTACCACACTTCCTCTACACGTGTTGTTGGGATGTTGAACAGGTTTGAGTAGCACTTGCAGATTAATACAGGCTCGAAAGAAAGCCTGGTGATCTACTTCTGAAAAATCAGCTTGTGAAAATCCTATGGATGACAACAGTCAGATCTTATTGTTTGTTGCATTGTCATGACTCAGGGCCTGACAAGATGACAGCTAACAACAGGAAAGAACCATGATTTCCTTCAGTCACGAATTTAATCTTGAGTGCCCAAGGAATTAATTTAAAGAAAACTTGATTTGGGGCCAAGTCACTCCCAAGACACTCTGTCCCGCTGCCATTCAGAAAGCTGTCATTTCGGGGAGGGCCAGTGGCTGGTTTTTCAGAAGCTGCAGCAGGCAGAGAGTGGCCCTGTCAGCTGCCCAGCAGGACTAACTGGGGGAGGGTAGGCGTGCTTGTGCTGTTCTGACCACCAGGCTCGCCTGTGCCAGCCCACCTGAGACACCAAACATCTTGGGCGTGGGGGTGGGGAGTGAGAGCTGCAGGCTTCTCACTCATTCTGAAAACTAAGGCCCCCACTCTCTCACCTCTTCCTCATTCTGAGTGAGATACCCCTGTCTACCCCATCCTCTGAGTGGCAGACTAATCCGTAAAGAAGAAGTAATTAAAAAAGAACATGGAACAGCTGGCCCCTGTTTCTAGAGTGATAAGGTTAATGAGTTAGGGACTGGCCTTTGAAAGAATGAGTGCCACTGAGAGAAATGGAGAGAGGAGAAAAGGTCAATAAATGGGAGCTTAGAGCAAGAAAACACCTTCATTGACATTGCCCAGGAAGGCTTGGCTGGAAAACAGAATCCATGGAAGGAAAAAGTAAGAGAGGAAGATTACCTTCTGTTAGGGAAGTTTTAAACACGAAGGGCACAGATTCAATATCGGGTTAGGTCCAGAGGTGTGAGGGGTAATTGCAGAGAAAGGAAAGAGTCCAGGAAAATAAGGAATTAAAATGAGAATGTTCTAGTGTAAAGAAGGCACAAGGAAGACAGGACTAATCTTTCAGGGTAAAAACTCACTGGACCCTTCCCCAAATCAGTCATGTGATCTATCCTTGTAAAACAAGCAGGTTCCTGTGATATGAAAACTCCTGACAAAGCCTACAAGAGATTTTTAGAGCATTCTTTTCTCTATAATTTCCCACAAAAGGGGATCCAGAAAAAGCCACATCCCTTCATTTTCTCCTGGAACTTCCAAATACTCCAAGGAATTAGTCAGGAGATGTGGCCTTTGAGGCAGAGAGAGGAGGTGTGCATGTTCAGGGCTGAGCAGAAAGGAAGCAGCTGGTGCAGTGAAGACTCACGGACCTGCAGCCCTCTGGAGGAGGTTTGTGTTCGACGTTGAAGTACTACGGGAGGTAGGTTATTATTTCCCCAATTACTACTTACTGAGAAAAAAAGGAGTTATAGGAATTTTAAAAGTTGGGTTTAAAATAACAAACAAACAAAAATAAACTGAAAGGTGTAGAAAATATAGTTTATTCCATCAACTAATAGAAGGATACAGAATGACAGAAATGTTTTTCTTTCTAAAGGTAAGAATTTTAAGACTGTGTCTATATTTATACCTATTTCCATGAAGGGTAATCCAACTGAATGTGGAAATTATCAAACAATATTCATTTAAATGTGGCTACAGCAGTAAATTGGCAGGGAACTGCCAGAAATGCACGTCAGATTCAGACAACAACCTGGAACAAGGGATATCATTGCTAATGTCAGAAGGAGACTGGCTAAAAGCAGATAATACCAGAAACTTATTTGCAAGTGTTTTATTGACTATGCAAAGGCATTCAACTGTGTGGTTTGTAACACATTATGGATAACATTGCAAAGAATGGGAATTCCAGAACACCTAAACATCTGCTTGGGGACCTGTACATAGGTCGACAGGCAGTCATTCAAAGAGAATAAAGAGGTGCTGCATGGTTTAAAGTCATAAAATGTGTGTGTCACAGTTGTATCCTTTCACCATACTTATTCAGTCTATATGCTGAGCATATAATTTGAGAAGACGGATTATATGAAGAAGAATGAGGAATCAGGATTGGAGGAAGACTCTTTAGCAACCTGCATGATGCAGATGACACAAACTTGTTTGCTGAAAATGAAGAGGACTTGAAGCATTTACTGATGAAGATTAAGGACCACAGCCTTCAGTATGAATTACGCTTAAACAAAAAGAAAACAAAAATCTTCACAACTGGGCCAATAAGTAACATCATGATAAATAGACAAAACACTGAAATTCTTATGGATTTCACTGTGCTTGGATCCATAATCGATGCCCATGGAAGCAACATTCAAGAAATCAAAGCCAGGCAAATTGGCTGCAAAAGACCTCACTGAAGTGTTAAAAAGCACAGAGGTCACTTCAAAGACTAAGATGCATGTGAACCAAGCCATGATGTTTTCAATCGCCTCCTATGCATGTGAAAGTTGGGCAATGAATAAGGAAGACCAAAGAAGAATTGATGCCTTTGAATTATTGTCTTGGCGAAGAATATCGAACATACAATGGGCTTCCAGAAGGAACAAATTTGTCGTGGAAGAGGTACAGCCAGAGTGATCTTTAGGAGGGAGGGTGGCAAAACTTCGGCTCACATACCTTGTATATGTTATCAGAAGGGATCCGTCCCTGCAGAAGGACATCATGCTTGGTAAAGTAGAGGATCAACAAAACAGAGGAAGAACCTCAACGAGATGGGTTGACTCAGTGGCTGCAACAATGGGCTCAAGCATAACAAGAATTATGAGGACGGCCTAGGACTGTGCAGTGTTTCATTGTGTTGTTCATATGGTTGCTAAGAGTTGGAACCGACTGGACAGCACCTAACAACACAACAACAAAAATGAGCAATAGACTGATGAGATTTTTTTTTTTTGCCAACTTAAAAAAGAGAAATGTAAAATGGTTAGTATAACTAGTAATATTCAAGGTGAAAAAACTTTGATGAAGATCTAATACTGTCAGATATTCAAATGTATTCTTATCAGTCAGGGATTTTGATTGCAAACAAGAGAAACCAACCAAGTCTAAAGTAAGCAGAAAATGAAATGATTACTGAGTGACATGCAGATTTGACTGGAAGTCTACAGAACACGGTGTAGAAAATGTACATGAAACCAGCTGGCAAAAGCACAGTTCATGATAAATCAGAGAAAGAGGTTGTATATGATCCCCACCGCCACCACAGATGGACTGGCTCCACCACCACTGGACACCAGCGATGGAATATTGGATATTGGAAGCCTCTGCTACCATTCTGTTTGTAAACATTTTTGACTCTGTGAATTGAGCATTAGTACCATTTCCTCATAACAGTTTCAATAAGTGCTCTTCAAGAATATATTTCCAAACCAGAGAGTGTAATCAACCAAAATCAAACCCATTACCATTGACTTAGTTCCCATTCCCAGCAACCACATGTGTTACAGAGCAGCCCTGAGCTCCATAGACTTTTCTGTGCTGTCATCTTCATGGAAGCAGACCACTAAGCCTTTCTTCTGGGGTCCCACTGGGTGGGTCCCAACTGCCAAGCTTTAGGCTAGTAGCTGAGCACGAACTGTCTGCACCACTCAGGCACCTTCAGCAATTATGGCAGGAAAACTAAAATATAACTAGAGAATCCAAAAAAAAACATATTTGCCATATTCAAATAGTACTGCCCTATTCAAAAAGTAAGAAACATGCAGTTTAGAAGTTTTTGAACGATAATCCTTTGATCTAAGAATTTCACCATTACACCCCGTGGTTCTTTGCATAAATGTTTGCTTGGCACACCCCAACCTGAGCTCACACCTACTGACCTGAACCTCATAAACAGCTACGAAGTATAGAAACTGTGGAATCAGTGTGTGCTTTCTTGTGTATGTTCTCAACAGCAACAGCAAAAAACGCAACCCTTTCCCATCGAGTCGATTCCAACACATATAGAACAGACTAAAACTGCCCCATAAACTTTCTACGGTGCAGCCAGAAGATTCGGATTGCTAACCTTTTCATTAGCAATCATAGCTCTTAACCACTGTGCAACCAGGGTTCCCACAAACAAATTGAATTAAAAAAAAAGCTATGAAATAGAGTTTCCTGGGGGATGGAATCTGAGCAACATCACACAGAGAGAAGCTGCAGGACGGGCACCACACAGATGCTAGGCTCCTGCTCTGCTGTGTTCCAGGTGAGACAAAACCTGGACATGGAGTTTTCTCTCCAGAGTGACCCTCCTATTCAGATAGGTCTACAATTTGAAAAGAGTTCTGAAATAAATGTTACAAGTCACACAGGCCTTTCCACATTTCCCAGTTAGAGACCACTTTGGTTTGATTTCCCTTCTATCCCTGATGGCACATATCTCTGGATCACCCTTGGTTGCCTGTCATTTTAGGTCCCAGCGGGCAGATCCTGCTCACTAGGTGCCAGAATGTCTGCTGTCTCCCAGGAGACAAAGTCTTCATTAACTGCAGGGCCAGTCGGAGTCTCCTCTACACTGACTGGAAACACTACTGAGGCTGGCTTCTGCGTAAACCTGAGGAGGGACCTACAGGCCTCATTCACCTCACTTCCTCTATCCATGTTGTGATGCTGAACAGGTTTCAGCAGCACTTTCAGATTAATAGAGACTAGAGAGAAAGGCCTGGTGACCTACTTCTGAAAAATCAGCCAGTGAAAATCCTCTCGATGACACCAGTCAGATCTTATTGTTCTTTGGGTTGTCATGACTCCGGGGCTGACAAGATGGCAACTAACAACAAGAAAGAACCATGACTTCCTTCAGTCACAAAATTAATATTGGGTGCCCAAGGGATTAATTTAAAGAGGAAGTAATGAAAAAGAACATGCAAAAGCTGGCCCCTGTTTCAAGAGTCATAGAGTTAATGACTTAGAGAGTCGCCTTTGAAAGAATGTGTGCCACTGAGAGAAATGGAGAGAAGAGAAAAGGGCAGTAAAATGGGAGCTTAGAGCAAGAAAACACCTTCATTGACATTGCCCAGGAAGGCTTGGCTGGAAAACAGAATCCATGGAAAGAAAAAGTAAGAGAGGAAGATTACCTTCTGTTAGGGAAGTTTTAAACACGAAGGGCACAGATTCAATATCGGGTTAGGTCCAGAGGTGTGAGGGGTAATTGCAGAGAAAGGAAAGAGTCCAGGAAAATAAGGAATTAAAATGAGAATGTTCTAGTGTAAAGAAGGCACAAGGAAGACAGGACTAATCTTTCAGGGTAAAAACTCACTGGACCCTTCCCCAAATCAGTCATGTGATCTATCCTTGTAAAACAAGCAGGTTCCTGTGATATGAAAACTCCTGACAAAGCCTACAAGAGATTTTTAGAGCATTCTTTTCTCTATAATTTCCCACAAAAGGGGATCCAGAAGAAGCCACATCCCTTCGTTTTCTCATGGAACTTCCAAATACTCCAAGGAATTAGTCAGGAGATGTGGTCTTTGGGGCAGAGAGAGGAAGCCTGCAAGTTCAGGGCTGAGCAGAAAGGAAGCAACTGATGCAGTCAAGACTCACTGGCCTGTAGCCCTAGGGGGGAGGTTTGTGTTCCAGGCTGAAGCACGGTGGGAGGTACATTATTACCCTGCTGACAATAATAAGCTGCTGCATCATCAGCCTGGAAGTTGCTGATGGTGAGAGTGAAGTCTGTCCCAGACCCACTGCCACTGAACCGGTCAGGGACCCCAGATGCCCGGTATGATACCCCTTAGATGAGTAGCTTAGGAGCCTGTCCTGGTTTCTGCTGCTGCCAGGATAAGTAGTTGCTCACACTCTGGCTGGCCTTGCAGTTGATGGTGACCGTTTCTCCTTGAGACTTAGCCAGAGAACCCGGAGACTGGGTGATCACAATGTCCCCACTGGCACCTGCAATCAGAGGGGCAGTTACCATGCATACATATACACACACACATTTTCACACATACATTAAAATATACCATTTATACCACAACATCTAGTGAGTGATATTATACATACCAGCAAATAATTGGTTCCATTTTGCAAATAACTGTCATTTCCCACTATATGTTAAAGTCATTTTTCAGCTCTAGAAAGATACTACTCTAGAGACATTGAAACACTTTTAATTTCTCACCAGAGGCCCAGAGCAACAGGGACATGAGGACCAGAGTGTGTGGCACCATCTTCTGCCCCTGCCTGCCTGATGCAGATCAGCTCTCATAGCAAAGGCCCTGTTTATAGTCTCTGAGCAGCCAGCCTGGTGTTGGAGGGGCCTATGCAAAGCAGTCAGTGAATTGAAAGCAAATTACATGGGCGATAGGTTGTGAAACTAGCCAATGTACTTCAAGAGCCAAATATATGACATAAACTATAATTTTATGTCTAGAAAAGACAAAGCAGGATCATAGAAGCTCTAATATCTCTCAAAAAAAAAAGAAAAGAAAACTTGCAGTCCAGTGGATTCCAACTCCTGACAACAACATGTGTTACACAGTAGTGCTGCTCCATAGGGTTTTCTTGCCTCCATTCTTTACAGAAGCAGGCTGAAAGGCTTTTCTTCCAGGGCACCACTGGGTGTGTTCAAACTGCCAACCTTTAATTTAGCAGCCTGTCACAACTGCTTGAAACACCTATAATCTAATGAATACCTTCAATTTTAATATAAAAACAATTTTAAATGGGTTCAGATTCCATAAATGGTGGACTAGTTCCCTCAAATCAATGGTTTTGTGAAACAATAAAAAATGCTGGAAAAGAATAACAAGGAAAGGGAAGAATACGGGAAATATTTGCCTCAATGTTTGATAAAATTTATACCTAGAAAATGTCTGAGCTCTGAAGTTGCTTGCATCCTGAAGGATACCTAAAAGACACTGCAAGCACTTCAGATTGGATTCCAAGGCTATGAAAGGGCCAGAGAAATGGAAAAAAGGCCCCAAAATTACTGGTATTGAAAGTCCTTAAAAATTCCTTAGGGAGCCTATATTGAGCAAAGGTCCAGGAGGGCTCAGATTACAAAGGAAGTGTGAAACAAAGAGAAACTGGGACCTATTATGCCCACAGTGGGAAGGACCTGATAAGAGGGCTCTAGAATCATTTGTGGAAATGGAGAGGAAAAAACAAGTAGGATTTCACTGTAAAGTTGTGATTGAATGCCAACTCTTCAAAGAGTTTCATTCCAGGTATGGATGGTTTCGGTGGGCCTGGGACTCTTCAGCCTTGAAGGCGAGACTTCATTTCTCTTACTTTGGATATATTACCAAGAAGGACCAGTCCCTGCAGGAGATCATGCCTCATAAGGTAGATGGTCAGCGAAAAAAGAGCAAGAGTCTCAAAGAAATGGATTGACATAGTGGCTGCAACATTGGGCTCAAACATAGCAAAGGCTGTGAGGACGGCTCAAGACCAGGGGGTGTTTCGGTTTGTTGTACACAGAGGGTCACTATCAGTTGGACCCAATGTGATGATGCAGAACAACAACATGATATGAATACGAATGTGATGCAACAGAAATAACAGGGAACAAAAGGAGTTCTGTTCATACTTCACATTTGGGCATTATACGAGTTTATTCAAAGAAACAAATGACAAACTTAACATTGTATGCAAGGTACGGAAATCAAAAATAAGGACACTTCAAATCTGAAGAAGTTGAATTTCTACAATTCAGAAATTGAGTTACCAAAATTTTAAACCTCAGTGGAAGACAGACTTCCACTTGTAGGCTAGATGGAATAACAAGGACAAGATTTACCATCATGCATGAAAAAATCAAAAAATAATTAACCAATTAAAAATTATATTTAACAGTTAATGCGCTCAGCTCCTGGTCCAAAAACAGTAGCATCAAAACTAAGTAAAATAAAAACCTGGCGACCTACTTCTGAGAAATGAATCATTGAAAATCATACCATTGACACACATGGGGTCACCGTGAGTCAGAATCAAGTCAACAGCAAATGGCTTTTCATCTCACAGAAGTGCATTGCTAGGCCTTTCTTCCAAGGCCCCAAGGGTGGATTCAAACTGTTAACCTTTCAGTAGTAGTCAAGCACAAAACATTAGCTCCACATCACTAGTTAAATCTTCATTTGGGGAAGATAATCCAAGACCATAGGTGCCCATCACTGCCATATTCAAAGAGTAAGTCAGAAAAGAGCACCTACAAGATTTTTTACCACAACCCTGTGCTCTGAGTCTTTCACCATCAAACTCCCTGGCTCTTGCCGTAAATGTCCCCTCACCACCACCCCACCCTGGGCTCAGCCCTGCTGACCTGAGCCTCATAAATGGAGCCTTTTCTGGAGAGTGGAACCTGAACAACATCACACGATAGAGAAGCTGCAGGATGGTGACACCATCCAGAACCTCAGGCTCCTGCTCTGCTCTGTTCTAGGGAAGAGGATATTTGCAAACCCAGAGATGGAGTTTTCTCTTCAGAGTAATCCTTCCATTCAGAGATACAATTTTTAAAATGAGATATGAAATAAATGCTACCAGCAACACGGGCCTGTCTGCCTATCGCAGATAGAGATTATTTTGGTTTGGTTGTTTCTTGGATCCCTGATTGCACAGCACCTCTGCATCATCCCATGTGCCTGTCATTGCAGGTTCCTGCCAGCAGATGGCGATGACACAGTCTCCAGAACTCCCTGGCTGACTCCCTGGGAGAGAGTCCCCAGCAGCTGAAGGGCCATAATTCACATGATCTGAACTCATTGTATTTTACTGAGAGTTGTTATAGGCCGTAACATGGTCTACCTTAGCAAGTGTTTTAAAAGAAAAGTGTCTCCTGCTGTTGTTTGAAGAGTGTTTCCTAAGTGTCAGTTATGTCAGGATGGTTGATAGCCTTGTTCGGTCTCCTACATCCTAACTGACTGCACGGCATGCTGGACGTGCTACAGAGCCTCTACTACGCTGAGGCCCTCTCAACGCTGGTCGACTCCATGTACCTGGTGTACGGGCCACACCAGTATACCTGGGGGTGGAATGAAAGTCCAGAACTCAAAGAGGCCTACCAGGTGCTTCGTTCCTTTAAGAAAAAAGGCACACAGTAAAGATGCTGAGGTAGAATGTATATTCCTCCTTACACCTTGTCTATAGGGCACATGACATTTATAGTGGGGACAGTGTTTCTTGTCATTTTGTGCCAGCTATAGAGGACAGTTCTCAGAAATAAAAGCTTAAGATCACCTTCAACTAGGGGACATCAGCCCCCAGACCTCAGCCAACATGCTGCCTGGCATCCCAGGAAGAGCCTCCGGGTCGTTTTCAGACCCCCGAGCTCATCTTGACATGATCCCTGGATTCGTGCTCTACTTAACCAGTTGTCATGTTGTCAGGTGAGACTCCTGGTGACCCCGTGTGTGTAAGAGTAGAACTGGGCTCCGTAGGGTTTTCAGTGGCTGACTGGTCTGAAGCAGGCCAACTTGCTTTCTCCTGATAAGCCTCTTGGAGACTCAAACTTCCAGCCTTTTGCTCAGCAGCCAAGTGTTTGAACTGCTTGCACCACCCAGGGACTCCTGAGCTCTAGGTTAATAACTTGCTGCTGTTGAGTCAATTCTGAGTCATAGAAACCTTTTTGGACAGAGTAGAGCTGCCCCATAGGGTTTCTTTATGGAAGCAGGTGCTCTAGTTAACCCACTGCCCTTGGGTGGATTCTGACTCATAGCGGCCCTCTAGGACAGAGTTGAAATGCTCCATAGAGTTTCCAAGGGTGTAAATCTTTAACGGAAGAGGACTGCCCCATCTTTCTCCTGCAAAGCAGATGGTGGATTCAAACCACAGACCTTTTGGTTACCATCCAGGCACTTAAACCACTGCAAAACCAGGGTTCCTTGTTAGGAGGGCCAAACATTGGAGAGTGGAGATTCTGTACTTCTTCTGTATTTAGGAAACCCTGGTGGCGTACTGGTTAAGAGTTCGGCTGCTAACCAAAAGTTTATCGCTTTGAATCCACCAGGTGCTCCTTGAAAACCTTATGGAGTGATTCTACTCTGTCCTGTAGGGTCACTATGAGTCCCTTTCCACTCCACCACAAGTTTGGTTTTTGGTTTTTGGTCCTAAGTCAACAGCACACTAGGGGGCACTCGGGTCATATTCTTGACATGTTTCTCCTGTTTCAGCTTGCAGTGCAAAACGGTTTTTTGTATTTGTCTAAACCATTAAAGTGTTAATGTTATAAAACCAAAAACTCCAAATGAAACTCACTGCCATTGAGTGAAATTCTTCCTCTCTCTCTTTCTCCTTTTTCCTCTCCTCCTCTTTCTGTTTCCCCGCAAATGTTAATCTTGGGCAACTTTCTTGAGAGGCTTTCCACTATCTTTTTTTGTCTACAAATTCTGAGGGCAGAAGAGCTACCATTACTACCAATATTAATTGTATAGCTTGAATCCAAGGTAAATCAGTTTTAATGAATCTTCTAACTTTAGTATCAAGCCAGAAACAAAACTTATTGCTCTTTTGCTACTCAGAAATATTATTGACAAGCAAACATTTGCTATAATTTTTTTCATATAATCAAGAAGTTTTGCCCTTTTAAAAACGAAAATAATAATAATAAAAAAAAATACCAAACCCACTGCCTTCATAAACTACTTCCAAATAACGGTTACCCCATGTGTGTCACAGCAGAAGTGAGCTCCACAGGGTTTCCTTCCCTGTAATCTTTATGGAAACTGATTTCTTGGCCTTTCTTTGGTGGCACCTCTGGGGGGGTTTGAGTCATCAGTGTTTAGATTGGTGGCTGTGTGCAAACTGTGCCACCCAGGGACTACTTGAATCTTTACTGTACCTTAAATTAATACTGCTGGTGCTTTCTGGGATGGACGATGAAGATTAATTCTCATAATCAGTTTCACATTTCACCCAGGGTTGCCAAGATATCCGCCCATGAGAGAACCAAAGGCAGAGGTTCCTAATTTCCAAGGAAAAGAATATGAAAGAAGAGGGAGATGTGCCCAAACGGGTTTCTATCTAGTTCTTATAGCTTCTAAATTTTTGTTCGATTTTATGATTTTATCCCCTGACTATTCTAGTGAGCTCAAATTTGTTTGATTTGGTTTCATTTTTTTCTTATTGCCTTCTATCCTATTCAATTCAATTCAATTTGATTCAAATTTATTCGATTATATTCGATTTATTACTGACCCTCCATTCTCCCCTTTGCAAAGAGCTGTTGTAGAGGGGTCAACATACAAATTTCTAGAAGTGCTCTGAGTCATCTAGTGCTGCTATAACAGAAATACCACCAGTAGATGACTTTAACAAAGAGAAATTTATTCTCTCACAGTCTAGTAGGTTTCAAGTCCAAACTCAGGGCGTCGGCTCCAGGAGAAGGCTTTTTCTCTTTATTGGCTCTGGAGGAATAGTCCTTGTCACCAATCATCCCCTGGTGTAGGAGTTTCTCAGGCTGAGGCACCCAAGGTCCAAAGGAAGGGCTCTTGCTCCTAGTACTGCTTTCTTGGTGGTCTGAAGTCCCCAACTCTCTGCTTGCTCCCCTTTCTTTTTCTCTCTAGAGAGATAAAAGGTGGTTCATGCCACACCAGGGGAGTGACCAGAGTAAGGGTGGTGTTACAGACCCACCCTAATCCTCTCAACATAAAATTACAATCACAAAATGGAAGACAACCACACAAGACTGGGAATCATGGCCTAATCAAGTTGATACACACATTTTGGGGGGACATAATTCAATCTTTGGCATACTGAATGATGACTAGTTCATGTTTCAAAGAGCAGTAACTTTGGGTTATCCTTGGTTCCCGACAAGAAGTCCAAGATAGAGCTGAAGTTTACTGCTGAGAGAATGCTTCCATCTTAAAGAGGAAAGTCACTGTTTCCACTTGCTAATGAAGAGACTGTATTATCATTCTAAGGCTAAGAATGGCTACTAAATAGTTCACTGAGCCCTTGACTCGTGCTTTCCGTTTTCAATGTTTGCTAATAGGTGATGAGACAAAGTGGTTAAGGCAGAATCAACTAACTTCAGAAATCATTTTAAGTGATTTAATTGGTTTTTGATTTTCCTAGATGGCCTTAAAATCTCCTTTTTAAAATTCATATAAGCAGTTTTTTAAACACTTGAAACTGTTTAATATGAAAGAAGAATCATGGAATTGGAGAACTCTCAGTCTATATTCTCCTTTTTTCTATAGGTAAACCATAATATCCAAATAAAGCTATTACAAAAATAACATTTTCTTTGTCATCTTGGTATATCCATACAAAACCTCATGCCAAAGGTAGTTTCAGCAACAATTTAAAAAGACTAGAATTCCCTTTTGGCCCCCAAAGTTTTCTTTAGGTCCTCCGCTCTTCATCTCTAAGGTGAACCAGGCCTTCTTACAAGGTCAGACAAACAGACAGATCTCACCATCAAACTTCCAGGCAAGTTGTGACTTCTAAGGAAGCCATGTTTTGAAGACAGAGGCCCCTTTCCTCAGGAGTGAGTCCTGAGAGGGGATCTCAGATGAGGTAACTTACATGGCAGAGAATTCCAAAATAGTCAATGGAATGAATGTCCCCTTTGCAGTGAGCTGGAGATCAACTGAAGGAGTCAGCAAATGTTTCCCCTGCCTATCTTAAGACTCAGGTGTGTGTCTCTACCAGATCTTTCCAATTATACTAAGAAAAAAGAAAGAAAAATAATTCAGACATTTGGAAACAGACTCAGATTAGGAAGATGGAGAATAGGGTCTTGAGCCTCCAGAAAAGTCTGGCATGGTAACATCCCTGTTTTTCACAGAGGTTAGAGAGAACATCTAAACTCAGAAGATAAACATATTCACAGAGCTGTCCTGAGCTCCCTGCAGTCAGAATATTTATCCATGAACGTATCCCCTAGTGGGTGACCATTTGCTGTTTGTAAATAGCAGCAAATTGTTATTTGTAATGCCTCAGAGCTAAGGAATCCATTCAAGCCCACCTGCAGGTGGAAAGCTCCCTCTGCTGGGGGCTTAATCTCAATTCCTAGCAAAGGAAAAAATCTCACCTTTTATCAGAAAGAACCTCTCTCTGGGTCCAGGTGGGAAATGGACCTCTTGTGTAAATCTATGTAGGTTTGGGCTATTTGGGTAACAAAGTCTACAGAATGTGTGAGAATATCACACTCTGTGCCCCATAAACACTGACACAAGAGTAAGAGACTCAAAGCGTTCCACCTCCACAGCTGTTTCCCAAGTCCGACAAATCACACCCTAGCTTCCAATTCAATGTACACCAAACTACAACAGAGATAATCTACTATGTGGTCAATTTATATTACGTTTCAACGTTCCTTTGAGGGTGATCAAGATGAGAGAATTAGTGAGATCTGCTGCTCCCCATAGGAACGAATGGAGGTTATTTTTAACATTCTTTTATCAGCCCTTGTTATATGTGTCTACTAGGGGGTGACCATCTTTGACCGTTGGTCAGTTTTGTTGTCCAACCCAGAGTATGGTTTCATAAGATACAGGAGAAAGTGATTCTTTTCGAATTAGGAATATTATACTGTCTGTGTATAGGTAACATAAGAACATTTCAAAGCCATTTTCTAGGCAAGAATTATTTTTTACAAGATTTTTCATTTGCTGGATATTTTAGTTCAATATGTTAAGAACTCAAACAATCCTTCATAATGGAATTTCAGAACTTAATTGTGCACATGAGAAAATTGTACATAGACCAAGAGACAGTCATTGGAACAGAGCAAGGATATACTACATGGTTTAAAATCGGAAAGGATATACATCAGGGTAGTATCTTTTCACCATACTTATTCAATCGTATGCCAAGCAAATAGTTTGAGAAGCTGGACTATGTGAAGAAGAATACAGATTCAGGATTAGAAGAAGACTCATTAACAACCTACAATGTACAGATGACACAACCATGCTTGTAGAAAGAAAAGGCTTGAAGCCACTTAGGGATGAAGATCAAAGACTACAGCCTTCAGTTTGATTGCACTTCAACATGAGGACAACAGAAATCCTCACAAATGGATCAATAATCATCATCATGATAAGTGGAGAAAAGATTGACATTGTCAAGGATTTCATTTTACTTGAGTCCACAAACAACGCTCATCAAAGGAGCAGTCAGGAAATCAAACAACTTATTGCATTGGGCAAATCTCCTGCAAAAGAACTCTTTGAAGTTTTAAAAAGCAAAGACGTCACTTTGAGAACTACAGTGCACCTGACCCAAACCATGGCATTTTCAATTGTCTCATTTTCATGCAAAAGCTGGACAATCAATAAGGAAGACTGAAGAAAAAATTGATGCCTTTGAATTATGCTGTGGAAAAAGATATTCCCTATGTCATGAACTTCCAGAAGAACAAACAAATCTGTCTTGGAAGAATTAGAGCCACAATGCTCCTTAGAAGCCAGAATGACAAGAGTTCATCTCATGTACTTTGGATATGTTATCAGGAAGGACCAGTCCCTGGAGAAGGACTTCATGCTTAGTAAAGTAAAATAAATAAATAAATAAAGGACCAGTGAAAAAGAGGAACAAGATGGCTTGACACAGTGACTGCAACAATTGGCTCAAACGTAACAATGGTTCTAAAGCTGCTGAAGGACTGGGTACTATCTCCTTGTGGTGTACACAGGTTTGCCATAAGTCAGGACCCACTTCCAGCACCTAATAGCAACAACTTTATATATACATATACAGAAAGAGAAATAAGATAGAATATTCATCAAGCTGAACAAGTGGTTACCAGCAATATCGTATTCACAACCTGAAGCATAAACTTTCTTTCCTCTTTCGCCTTGCTTTAAACTGGGCTATTATTTTTTTTATTAGCTGTCTATGTATGAGACAATTTTTTTCCTCCCTATCAAGCTCTTTTCATTTGAAGTTAAATCTAATTTAAATTTGAAGTTAAATTTAAGTTGGCAGTTAAAATCCGCCAGGCGCTCCTTAGAAACTCTATCGGGCAGTTCTACTGTGTCCTATAGGGTCGCTATGAGTTGGAATCGACTCGACGGCATTGGGTTTTTTTTTTTTTTTTTTTTTTATCAAGCTCCTTTGACTTGAGGCTTTTTAGGAGTTTCATTCACTTAGTTCCAGGGAAAGAGAGTCGTAGCACTAGATTCAAACATTCTTAAACAATTAACCTGGTATCACCAGATTCCAGACAATATTTTTTACTAAGAATCTGTTTATTTTTTATTATTATTTTACTTTAGATGAAGGTTTTTAGAGAAAACCACTTTTTCATCAAACATTTAGTACCCACAGTGTTCTATGACATTAGTTGACCACCCCATGACATGTCAACACTCTCCCTTCTCAACCCTTTGTTCTCTATTATCATCTTTCCTATTCTCTCCTGCCTTTCAATTCCTGTCCCAGGGCTGGTGCACTCCTTTAGCCTCATTTAGTTCTGTGGGTCTGTTCAATATTTGGCAGAAGGATAAACTTCAGGAGCGAACTCATTACTGAGCTGAAAGCATGTCGGGGGTCATACTCTCTGGATTTCTCCAGTCTCTGTCAGGCCAGCAAGTCTAGTCTTTCTTTCTGAGTTAGAATTTTTTTCTACATTTTTCTCCAGCTCTTTCTTGAACCCTCTATTGTGATTTCTGTCACAGTAGTTAGTGGTGGTAGCAGGACACTCTCTCGTTGTACTAGACTCAGTCTGGTGGAAGATGTCGTAGATTTGGTCCATTAGTCCTTTGGACTAATCTTTCCCTTGTATCTTCAGTTTTCTTCATTATTCCTTACTCCCAAAGGGGTGAGACAAGCGGAGTATCCTAGAAGGCAGCTCACAGGTTTTTTAGACCCCAGACGTTACCCACCAAAGCAGAATGTAGAACATATTCTTTATAAACTATGTTATGGCAATGGAGCCAGATATTCCCCTAGAAAACAGTCCCCTCAACCCTCAGCCCAGCAATTCGGTCCCTTAGGGAGTTTGAATGCATCTATGGAGCAACCTGACCTTGTCTTGTACAAGTTGTCCTGGGTTCCCCACTATTGTGTACTGTCTTATCCTTCACCAAAGTTTCCACTTATCTTTTGGATACAAGACAATCTTGAATGATCTCAGGTCCAACTCAGTATTTGCAGGCATTCTGTGGATCTGCATGGTGGATGTGGGGAATGATTCCTTTTTTACATTAGCTGAGAGGGAACCATGCAGGATGGCCCTAGACACCCATCTGTCCATCTTCAGGGTCTCTGATGTTTTCTTAAAGTGTCAGGGCCATGTGCATTGTGTCCTGGACATGAATACAACGTTTTACAATCCAAAATGACCACTACTGCAGGCAGTACCAACTTTCTCTCTGTTGGTTTTCCTCCAAACACAGAAGACATTTTGTTATTTGCTCACAGGAGAGGCCCTGCCTCCCCTTGGTTCTCTCCACACTGCTGCACCCACCAAGGGATTTGCATGTTGTTCCCCAGGGAGGACCTTCCCTGGCCAAGTCTGACATAAGAGGTCAGCTCTAATCTGCCTTTACTTATCAGGATTTATTCATTCAACTTCCCATCTAGCCCTGTACACCACCTCCCCATCTTCCCAAAGGCCCGCACCACACTGTCATGGCCAGAGGGCCACTGGCCCACCACCACCCCAGATCTGTCCTGCCCCCACCACTGGCTCCCACTGTGCTGCTATTTTTGTTTGTTTTGCTTTTTTTCCCTTTCTTCTTTTCTGTCTCCCTCACACCTAGCCCTGTACGTCACTTGGCCACCTTCCTGCCAAACCACACTACATGGCTAGAAAGCCACTGGCCCAGCACCGCCCCAGGTCTATGCAGCTCCTGCCGAACAAGTCCTGCCATGCTGCCATTTTGTTTCTTTTTTCTTTTCTTTCTTTTTTGTCTCTATCTTTTCCTTCTTCCTCCCACCTAGCCCCATATGTCTCTCCCCTCCCTTTCCACCTGACCCCAGCCCACTCCACCTCCATTTGCTGCCCCCCAATGCACCACCATTTTTTTTTATTATTATTTCTTTTTCTTTTTTCCTTATTCTTCCTTTTCTTTCTACCTCCAACCTAGCCTCATATGCCACCTCGGCCCCCTTCTCACTGGCCCCCACCACAACACCATAACTATAGATCCACCAGCCCGCTGCAGCCCCGGGTTTACCCTGTCCCCAGCCACCAGCTCCTGCCACAATGCCATTTACTTTTCTTTCTCCCTTCAACCTAACATTCATACATCACCACCCCTCCCTTCCCACCAGCCCCAGGTTCCGCCTCACCCCCACTAGTTGGCCCTGACTATGCCACTGCAGCTAGAGACTGACAGATGCACTGGCCCACCACAGCCCCAGCTCCACCCTGCACCCATCCACTGGCCCCCACTAAGCGGTCATTTATTTTTTTTGTTTTTTACTACTTTTTATTTGTTTATTTATTATTTTTCTTTGTTTTACTTCTCTCTCCCACCTAGTCCCATAAACTGTCAGGAGTCCCTGCCATGCCACTGTAGCTAAAGTATCCCCAGCGCTCCAGCCTTTTGTCACACTGAGTCTGCACCAGGCTCTCCTCCCACAACTTGACCAGTTGCTGAAGAGTGAGAAGCAAGCCATTACCACTCTCTACCCCCACCAATCTGGCAAAGGACTGTGAATGCTCCAACACCACTTGGCCAACATCAGGAGAGAGACAGCATCCACCCAGTCTGCTCTTGGATACCTCAAAAAAATAGTGAACAGCAAAGCAGGCTCACCCTTCCCACTACTGCCCTGCTAACCTGGACAAGGTGATGAGAGCTGTCATGCCCACAGATGAGCAAGCAGCAACGCACACCCTGCCTGTCCAGCCTGACATATCAAAACAAAACAAAAAGCAGGAGAAATAAAACGAACATACAATCAATACAAAAAAATAATGCCTTAATGTCCTGAGGACAACAGGTAATATTAAAACATACAAAAAAAAGGAAAAGATGGATCCAGCAAGTGTCTAAAACAAATAATCAGATAATCTTCAGGTAGAAGAAAAAGCAGTGGAACTACCTGATATGGAATACAACAGACGAATATTTAGGGCTTTCTAAGAGATTAAGAAAGAAATAAAGGAAAATATGGAGAAAACCAAGGGAAAAAATGAACAAAATTATGGAAAACCCAGACAAAACCAACGAAAAGAGCCAAAATCAAGAGAAATACAGACAAAAACAATAAAAGAATTCAGGAAAATAATACAAGAACAAAGTGTCGAAATAAATAATTAGAAACCATACAAAAACAGCAACTAGAAATCCAAAAGACAACAAAATTTCAGAAATGGACAACTCAGTAGGAGATTTTAAGAGCAAATTTGAGACAATGGAAGACAGGACCAGTGAGATTGAAGAAAAATCCATGAAAGCTTTTTTGTTTGAGGAAAAATCAGAGAAAAGAATGAAGAAAACCTAAGAATTAGGTGAGACACAATCAAGAGCAAAAAATTTGCACCTGATCGGAGTTCTGGAAATGGGGAGAGAATGGAAAAAACAGAAAATTGTTGAAGGTTTGCTGACAGAAAATTTCCTAAATACTATGAAAGACAAAAGCTGACTATACAAGAAGCTTAACACACCCTATATAGGATAAAAAAAAAAAAAAGACCCCCCCAAAAGTTATCAATATGTGTCATAATCATACTTGCCAAAACCAAAGACAAATAATCTTGAGAGCCATGTGAGAAAATAGCAAAGTCACATACAAAGGGGAAATGATATGACTAAATTCTGATTATTTGACAGAAACTACGCAAGTAAGGGAAATTCTGGTGGTGTAGTGGTTAAGTGCTACAGCTGTTAACAAAAAGGTCAGCAGTTCGAATCCACCAGGCACTCCTTGGAAACTCTATGGGGCAGTTCTACTCTGTCCTATAGGGTCGCTATGAGTCGGAATCGACTCAACGGCAGTGGGTTGGGTTTTTGGTTTGGATGCATTAAGAAAGCAATAGGATGGCATGTATAAAACTTTGAAAGAAAAAAAACTGCTAGCCAAGAACAATATATTGTGCAAAACTCTCTCTCAGATATGATGGTGAAATTAGGATATTTCCAGATAGACAGAAATTAAGGGAATTCGTAAAAAACCAAACCAAACTTACAAGAAATATTAAAGAAAGTCCTTCAGTTAGATAACCATCGACATACGACAATAGCAGGATTCTAGGACACAGGACAGCATCAGCCAGATACCAACCTACGTAAAGAACTCTCAATAATAAAACAATGCTAAAAGACTTAAAAATGGGAAACAGACATCAATCTGTAAATGACAACATGAGAACAATAAAAGGAGGAATAAATGATGTAGGTAAAGAACTGTCAAATGGAGAGAAAGTCAAGGAGACAGCAAGTAATAAAAGACTGATTGAAACAGGATGATAAGGGTCAATTTCAAGGGAACCACGAAGAAAGTTAACAAATCTATTTATCAAAATTAAAAAGAAGAAAAACATAAAGACTCAGTAAACACAGAGAATATAATAAAAAAAAAAAAAAAAAAGGAAAGACTATCCACAAGCAAAAGCAACACACGACAAGAAAGTAATAGGAACAAAGAAAGCGTCGGCACCACAAAAAAACAGCACAACAAAATGACAGCAATAAACTCATATTTATCAGTAATAACACTGAATGTAAAGGTAGCCATAAAGAGACAGGGAGTGGCAGAATGGATTTAAAAAAAAACAACCCATTGATTTTCTATCTACGAGAAAAACACCTGAGAAACAAAGACATAAAAATATTAAAAATCAAAGGATGGAAAAAAATGTATCAAGCAAACAGTAACCAAAAATCGTTAATCGTTTAATGAGAAACTAATTTGCTCTGTAAACTTTCATCTAAAGCACAATTAAAAAAAAAAACCTGAGCTGGCAAACTTAGGGGGCAATGAGTGTTATTTAATGGCAGAGGAACAACTCAGAAAAGGAGGGTGAGAGTGGTTGCACAACTCGCAGAACGTAATCTATGTCGCCGAATTGTACATGTAGAAACTGTTGAGTTGGTCTAAGTTTCGCTGTGTATGTTCTCAACAAATTTTTCAAAAAGGAATGGACACTTGCTGCCCTCTGCGGGTCATGTCTATACACTACAAATGCAGAGATCTTTGCTCATCGGCCTTCTTCTTTCAAAGTATCTCAGAATATTGAAGCTAGAAAGAACCTTATACCTCCTCTGTCCCAACATTTTCATTTTGCATTTAGGAAACAGAGATTAGGAAAAGTTTTGTGCAACGTAATTTACATGGTTCATCAGACTAAATTCCTAGGCTCTTGCCATTGTCTCAAGCCACCGTCTTGCCCACTCTCTTTCGTCCGCAGCCCAAACATAATGCACGAGCGATTCTGCAAGGCCTAGGAGCACTATTGCCTTGTACTCTGAGCTTCTTTAACTGCAAGCTTCATGGCAGTGCTTCTCAAACTGTTCCACTGAGTACATCTATTTTAGGATAAAGAGAACGCATAGCTTCCAGGATTCTGACATTTCTCCAAAGTTTTGCGCTTGATTTCTTTTAAATTTTGCATCCTTTTCTAAAATATGTTCATTTGAGTTTTAAAATATGAAATAATTGCATCACAAACTTTGTATTCCTGAAAGTCTCCATTAACCTCCTTTGAGCAACACAATTCAAGAAAAGTGCACGGGATCAGATTATCTCTCACATAGAGTACAGCGGTAACATACAACAGTCCCTATTCATATCTCTTTACTTACAAGGCAGATACTGATTTTCTTATATTTTTTCATCATGGGTTATTGTATTTTTATTTTTTTTTAAATATTACATTAAATATTATCTTGATTTCTGAGTTTTTTGACACCTCCTTAAATTTTGTGGCTGAGACAAATGCCTCGCTCGCCTCACCCTAGCCCTGACCCCATAACCCATGGCCGGCGAGTGGATTCCAACTCATAGCACCCTGGCCCAGGATATGCAAAAAACCCACTGCTGTGGAGTTGGTTCTGACTCATAGTCGACCCTGTAGGACAGTACGGAAGCAGACTGCCGCATCTTTCTCCTGGAGCAGCTGGTGAGTTCGAACTGCTGACTGTTCGGTTAGCAATGGAGCACTAAGCCACTGAGCCACTAGGGCTTTCTTGGCCCAGTGTAAGGGGACTGCAACCTGTATGGATGGTTTGTCAATACCTGAGACTAACGTCTTCACTGTAAAAAGCAAATCAATTCTGTGAGCAGTGTAAGCCATGCGTGAAATGCAAGGGTTTCCAGCTACGATCAGTGATGGAAAACTCTGATTGTGGAAGTGGCTGCCCTCCAAAGTGCAGACTCCTGGTATGAAAGACGGCCCAGGTCTGACCAGGGGCCAGAGTCATAAGGCAGATGGAATTTGAGCTTGAGCTTGAGGGGTTGGTAGCACATGGCTTCGGAGTGAGGAAGCACCTAGGTTGTAAGTGCAAAGATCCTAAGTGAGAAAAGGAATTGAGCGCATTCAAAGATCAGAAGGAGGTCGGAACAGGGGAGGGAGATGGAGTGTGGTAGGAAACGAGGTTGCACAACAGAGAAGAGCCAGGTCTCATGAGATCAGAATTAGCTGAAGAGTTCAAGGAAATCCTAGTGCGGACTGATTTCGTCAGAATCTCAGGGGAGGGATTCAAGCATCAGTAGTTTTAAAGCTTCCCAGAAGCTTCCACTTACAGCAGCCAGTACTGAGAGCCAATGACATAGGCCTAGGAAACCATGACAAGGAATTTGTGTTTTACACTAAGTGCAATGAAAAACCTTTGAAGGGTTTTAAACAGAAGAATAGCTTTTTTTTTTTAGAGATCACTCTGGTTACCAGAAAAGAAGTACAGCCAGCATGCTCATTAGAAGTGAGGCTGGGGAGCCTTCATCTCACTTACTTTGGACGTGTTGTCAGGAGGGACCAGTCCCTGGAGAAGGACATCATGCTTGGTAAAGTAGAGAGTCAGCGAAAGAGAGGAAGACCCTCAATGAGGTGGACTGACACAGTGGCTGCAACATTGAGCTCAAGTATAACAATGATTATGAAGATGGCACAGGACCGGGCAGTGTTTCGTTCTGTTGTACAGAGGGTCGCTATAAGTTGGAGCCGACTCCACAGCGTCTAACAGTAACAACAGCTATTTGTTGCTAGGTGAAGGAGAACTATCTGGAAGATCCACTATGCATTACCACCTATCCAAAACTTTGCTTCCCCTGTAACTAGGTCTAGCCAACAGAAATTATTACTTACTGAGAATTTATTACATGCCCAGGCACTATGCTAAGTAAGTGACATATATGATTTCATTTACTTCCCACATCAGTTTTATAAGAGAGGTGTCATTCTTCCAATGTTTCAGATGCAACGCCTGAGGTTTAGGGCAAGTTAAGTAATTTAGCTAATGTCCCACACATCTCAGAAGATGCAGAGTCAGGATTCTAATCCAGTCTCTAAGGTTTCACAGACGATGTTCTAAGGACCACACCATGTCTTCTCCAGAAGATGGATAGGACCATCCACTTTACAAAGTGGTTAGATTTTGATTTGCAAATAAATAAATTGGCATTTGGGTTGGCGTTAGGATGAGTCCATGCAGCTTTGAAATACTAATAAAGAGCTCAAGAGTGTGCAAGCCTAAAAAATGTGCAGTTGACTCAGGGGAACTCCTCCAAGCCATCCTCTGAGGCCCCTGGATGGACACCTCACCTGATTTCCAGACCACACACCAACTTCACCATCCAATGCTCTCTATCTACAGTCAACATTTGGTACAAGAAATAGTCATAGGAATTCCACTTTTGCAGTTTGAAGAAAAATTACTGTTTAGAATAATACCCATTCACCATGTAATGGCTCCTACACAATGCCCTGAAGATAGAAATTGTCTTCAAGTTTGATACCAGGAAAATCTTCAGGAACTGGAACGGGACATTTAGGAACTGAGACTATTTCCCAAGTGTTTTAGTCATCTAGTGCTGCTACAACAGAAATACCACAAGTGGATGGCTTTAACAAACGGAAGTTTATTCTCTCACATAACCATTGTATGGATATGCCACAATTTGCTTATGTAGTCACCAGTCGAAACACATTTGGGTTGTTTCCAATTTTGGATAATTATGAATAAAGTTGCAAACGTTTGCATACAGGATATGCCCCACCAGCCACTCCACAGGAAAAAGGTGTGGCGGTCAGCTTCTGCAAAGATCACAGCCTTGGAAACCCTGTAGGGGCCATTCCATTCAGTCTTATAGGGGTGCTAGACCTTTTTTAGACACATTAGCTTATCCAACAGCGCCATCTGCTGACCAAAGTTCAGTGATTATAGGTTTATGGGATTTTGTTTTATTTTACTTCTCTACCTGAATTCTGTTCTGTATAAGACTTTTATAAATCACTTATAAGTTTTAAAATAATTTAAGATTGCTTCATAACTGCTCTTTGTTCTGTAAATCTTACCATGACCTTTTGTCTGTTGTTGTTAGGTGCCGCATGGACTCATAGTGAGTCTACGTGACAGAGTAGAACTACCCCATAGGGTTTTAAGGAGCAAATAGCCAGGCCGGTCTCCCACGAAGATGTTGGGTGGGTTCGAGCTGCCAACTTTTCAGTTAGCAGTTAAGCACTTAACGGTTGCGCCACCAGGGCTCTTTACCTTTCGTCTAAAAGCAATAAATCCAAACCGTCTTCTAATATTATTACTTTTGTTATCTAGCCAGCTCAGTGATCCACCAAAGACCCGTTAGGAGCCCTGGTGGCACAGTGGTTAACTGCTCAGCTGCTAACCTAAAGGCTGGCAGCTCAAACCCACCAGCCACTCCACAGGAAAAGGATGTGGGGGTCAGCTTCTGCAAAGATTACAGCCTTGGAAGCCCTGGAGGGGCCATTCCACCCAGTCTTATAGGGGTGCCAGACACATTAGCTTATACAACAGCGCCATCTGCTGACCAAACTTCAGAACCGTGCCCTGACTTCAGCGTGTGGCCCTCAACACGTGGAAATGTTCAACTACATACAAAGATAGATAAGATGGTATAATGAACCCCCAGCTTCAACCATTAACATTTTGCCAATCTTGTTTCAACCATGTCCCCCACCTCCTTATCCCCTGCACCGGTCTCTCTTTGTCTCTCTCTCTCTCTCTCTCACACACACACACACACACACACACACACAAACACACAAGTCTGAGGGTATTTTAAAGGCAATCACTGACATCATGTTTTCATCCACTAAGAACTTCAGAACATTGTTAACTGATAAGGACTTTTTACAATAGCCATCAGGCCACTCTGATGGACACCTAACGGAATTAAGAGTAAGTCCTTCACATGATGACATTATTAGAGACTTAACTTTAATTCTGTTAGATATCAATCAGAGAGGCGTGTAGGTTATTTTTTTTTTTTGATCTCTGTTCAAATTTTCTTGGTAGTCTCCAAATAGGGTTTTTACAATAAGTTTGATTAAATCAAGGTTCAGGTTCAGATAAATGCACAGTTTGTTGTTCTTAGTTGCCTTCGAGTTGGCTCCATCTCATGGCGACCTCATGTACAATAGAACAAAGCATCACCTGGCCCTGCACCATCGTCGTGATCTTTGACATGTCTGAGTTTGTTGAACTGTAGTGTCTTGGTTTCTCCCTTCATTCCTAAGGGATATTTTTGTTGGATATAGAATTATGGATTGACAGTTGCATTCTTTCAGCATTTGAAAATATTGTGCCACTTCCTCCTGGTCCCCATAGTTTTGGATGAAAAACTCAGTGTGGAAGCCCCATGTTAAAGAAGGCCTCTGTCAACCTGTGTCCCTGAATCACAGCATCAAATGGTGACCCCCATCTTCTACTGCTGATTGCAAGTGAAAAATAAATTTCTAATGCATCAAGTCATTCAGACTTCGGAGTCTATCTGTTAGAGTAGCTATCATTGCCCTTAATTAACACACTCTCAAGGCTAAAGATTATCCCTGCACAAATCTGATGCAGTCTTCCAGGCTGGCTGAGGCAGCCCCATTTAATGAAAATCACTGACCAGGGATTAGAAGACAGAGATGTAGACCCTGACTGTGCCACTAAGACCTCAACTTCATTAAGGGCGCCTTGGTTTCTCAGTTACGTGAAATAGTGAAGGCTCTTTCAAGCCCCGGAAGTGGTGCTTGGTCATCCTTGAGAATCCTGCGCGTCCTGGAGCAGCTGTCATGCTGGAGAAAGATGTATTGTCATGCCACATAGGGTAATATTTCATTCGTTCACTGGATTTCAAAAATAAATGCGTTAAGATGCCCCCGCTGTTATGGGGAGAACAAAGGGCACCTCTGCACAGAATTTTCCCGGTTTGTGAAGATTTTGCTAATTGTCTCAGGAAATGTAATGGAAGTAGATTAACTGGGAGGTAGACACCTGGTTCTACTTCCAGCCCAGTCATTCCCTAGCTGTGCTGCCTTATGTGAAATACTTCCACTCTTAAAAAACCAGTCACCATCAAGAAGATCTGGACTCATGGCAACCCCATGTATATCAGAATAGAATTGTGCTCCATAGGGTTTTCTATGGCTGATTTTTTTGGAAGCAGATTACCAGGCCTTTCTTCCATGGCACCTCCGAGTGGACTCAAACCTCCAACCTTTTGGTTAGCAGCTTAGTGTGTTGTTTGCTCTATACAGGGACACCACTTCCTCTCTTAGGTGCCCAGTTTTCTCCTGTTTATAGGGAGTGGAGCTAGAAATTGTTTGTCTCTTCCAGTTCAAATAGTCCACAAGCCTACAAGCTCCTGCCCCTCCCCCTAAGGCAGCACTAAATCCATTTTCTATTCAGCCTAACTTGCCCTAAGTGTCTGCCACAGAGGAAACAATCCAGATTAAGGTGGAGCTGCACCTTCACATCTATGTGCACCAAGGGACAATACTTCACACAGAACAGGAGGATTTAAAATCAGGAAATGTACATGTCAGGGTTGTATCCTTTCATCATGCTTATTCAATCTGTATGCTAAGCAAATAATGCAAGAAATCGGACTATATGAAGAAGAAGAGGGCATGAGGGTTGGAGGAAGACTCATTAACAATATGCATTATGCAGATGACACAATCTTGCTTGCTGAGAGCAAAGAGGACTTGAAGTACACACAGATGAAGATCAAAGACTACAGTGTTCAGTATGGATTGCACCTCAACATAAAAAAGTAAAATAGGAGGCAGGGCCAAGATGGCGGACTAGGTAGATGCTACCTCGGATCCCTCTTGCAACAAAGACTCGGAAAAACAAGTGAATCGATCACATACATAACAATCTACGAACCCTGAACAACAAACACAGATTTAGAGACGGAGAACGAACAAATACGGGGAAGCAGTGACTGTTTTCAGAGCCTGGAGCCAGCGTCCCAGTCAGGTAACCTTGGCGCCGGGCTTAGGTCTGGGCCCAGGGGAGTTGAACTCTAAATCTTGTGACGGAGCAAACAAGTGGAGCAGCCCTACCCCCCTGAACTTACCCCGGGAGGGGGCCCAGCCAGTCCGCGCGGGCGGCGTGGTGATGCGCAGGTGGGAGAAGTCCCCGGGAGGCAGTGACTGGTTTTGGAGCTGGGAGTGCAGCATCCCAGCCGGGGAACCTTGGCGCCGGGCTTTTGACTGGCAGCGGAGGATCTGACCGCGGCTTCAGCGGGCCAGACCCTCGGGGGCAATCTCCACACAGCCAGCACACATAGGCAACACGCCCCTCGGGAATCTCAGATAAAATAGTCATTCCAAGCCAGATAAGCAACTTTGGCTATATTCCAAGGTGCTACTCTCCTATTTCTCTGAACCCTCCCCCACCCTTCCCAGGCGGCTTCGTTAACGTTGGAATTTCCTGAGCCAGAGGGAGAACAGCTCCAGCTCCGCGGCGGCTTTGCTCCCCCCACCCTTTTTTTTTTTGGTCTTTTCATAACCCATTCTTCCGGCCTGAGAGAAGGAACCACAAAAAACCCAGGGACCAAAAATCCATCCCAAATTGGACTAAAAACACAGAACCAGCTACAGCCAAGCATATATGATCCAAATCTCGGACTTTCATCCTTACAGGGAACAAGGTGGCAGTTATAATCCAAAGGCAGTTCTGACAGGGATCTGACTGCATTTTTTTTTTAGCGGATTTTCTGGAAAAACAAGTTTCCCAGGTCTGATATCTCTGCTTATTCAACAGAGCCCTAACTGACCCACAACAGGGAACTGAGGGCTGAAGCTCCCCCCAGACTACCTAGCCTCTTGCCTTAGGGGTCTAAGGAGGGTGACATCTACCAATCAGTAGAGGTACCTGCATTGGGGGCCTAAGGTACAGCTGCAGTGCCCTCCCACCAAGGTGCTATAGGAATAGAGACACACCTACCTCACTGACACTTGGGGGAAGCCTGTCAGCATCCTACCCCCTCTGGAGGGTGAACCCCAGCTGCTAATAGAATCTGGTGCACACAACTATCACCACAACTTCTCGAGGTGGATAGGTGTTAGGGTGCAGCACACACTTGATGAGCCAAAATCAGATTCTACTCAAGAACAGTGAATAGACTCAGGCATATATATCTGGCAACAGCCCAACCCAGCTGGTAATAGGTCATAAGTAAGTCAAGGGCTACAACAAACAAGACAGCGCAATCTAGTAGCCCATCCACGTATATTGAAAGAAAACAAAACAAGATAAGACTCAGTGAGCAATTATAGAATAAACCACTACTATATCTTTTTTTTTTTATATCTTAGTGATGGCTCAGAGACAACAGTCGATATCAAACCACATAAAGAAGCAGACCATGACAGCTTCTACAACCCCCCAAACAAAAGAATCAAAATCTTTCCCAAATGAAGATACAATCCTGGAATTATCAGATACAGAATATAAAAAACTAATTTACAGAATGCTTCAAGACATCACAAACGAAATAAGGCAAACTGCAGAAAAAGCCAAGGAACACACTGATAAAACAGTTGAAGAACTCAAAAAGATTATTCAAGAACATAGTGGAAAAATTAATAAGTTGCAAGAATCCATAGAGAGACAGCATGTAGAAATCCAAAAGATTAACCACAAAATTACAGAATTAGACAGTGCAATAGGAAGTCAGAGCAGCAGACTCGAGCAATTAGAATGCAGACTGGGAAATCTGGAGGATCAGGGAATTAACACCAACATAGCTGAAAAAAATCAGATAAAAGAATTAAAAAAAAATGAAGAAACCCTAAGAATCATGTGGGACTCAATCAAGAAGGACAACTTGAGTGTGATTGGAGTCCCAGAACAGGGAGAGAGGACAGAAAACACAGAGAATAGTTGAAGATCTGCTGACAGAAAACTTCCCTGACATCATGAAAGACGAAAGGATATCTATCCAAGATGCTCATCGAACCCCATTTAAGATTGATCCAAAAAGAAAAACACCAAGACATATTATCATCAAACTTGCCAAACCCAAAGATAAAGAGAAAATTTTAAAAGCAGCCAGGGAGAAAAGAAAGGTCTCCTTCAAGGGAGAATCAATAAGAATAAGTTCAGACTACTCAGCAGAAACCATGCAGGCAAGTAGGGAATGGGATGACATATACAGAGCACTGAAGGAGAAAAACAGCCAGCCAAGGATCATATATCCAGCAAAACTCTCTCTGAAATATGAAGGCAAAATTAAGATATTTACAGATAAACACAAGCTTAGAGAATTTGCAAAAACCAAACCAAAGCTACAAGAAATACTAAAGGATATTGTTTGGTCAGAAGACCAATAATATCAGATACCAGCACAACACAAGGTCACAAAACAGAACATCCTGATATCAACTCAAATAGGGAAATCACAAAAACAAATTAAGATTAATTAAAAAAAAAAAAAAGCTCAAAACAGGGAATCATTGAAGTCAATATGTAAAAGATCACAATAATCAAAAAGAGGGACTAAATACAGGTGGCATAGAATGGCCATATGGAGAGTGATACAAGGTGATATAGAACAATACAAGTTAGGTTTTTACTTAGGAAAATGGGGGTAAATATTAAGGTAACCACAAAGAGGTATAACAACTCCATAACTCAAGATAAAAGCCAAGAAAAACGTAACGACTCAACAAACATAAAGTCAAACACTACGAAAATGAGGATCTCACAATTTACTAAGAAAAATATCTCAGCACAAAAAAAGTAAGTGGAAAAATGAAATTGTCAACAACACACATAAAAAGGCATCAAAATGACAACACTAAACACTTATTTATCTATAATTATGCTGAATGTAAATGGACTAAATGCACCAATAAAGAGACAGAGAGTCGCGGACTGGATAAAGAAACACGATCCATCTATATGTTGCCTACAAGAGACACACCTTAGACTTAGAGACACAAACAAACTAAAACTCAAAGCATGGAAAAAAATATATCAAGCAAACAATAAGCAAAAAAGAAGAGGAGTAGCAATATTAATTTCTGACAAAATAGACTTTAGACTTAAATCCACCACAAAGGATAAAGAAGGACACTACATAATGATAAAAGGGACAATTGATCAGGAAGACATAACCATATTAAATATTTATGCACCCAATGACAGGGCTGCAAGATACATAAATCAAATTTTAACAGAACTGAAAAGTGAGATAGACACCTCCACAATTATGGTAGGAGACTTCAACACACCACTTTCGGAGAAGGACAGGACATCCAGTAAGAAGCTCAATAGAGACACGGAAGATCTAATTACAACAATCAACCAACTTGACCTCATTGACTTATACAGAACTCTCCACCCAACTGCTGCAAAGTATACTTTTTTTTCTAGTGCACATGGAACATTCTCTAGAATAGACCACATATTAGGTCATAAAACAAATCTTTGCAGAATCCAAAACATCGAAATATTACAAAGCATCTTCTCAGACCACAAGGCAATGAAACTAGAAATCAATAACAGAAAAACTAGGGAAAAGAAATCAAATACTTGGAAACTGAACAATACCCTCCTGAAAAAAGACTGGGTTATAGAAGACATCAAGGAGGGAATAAGGAAATTCATAGAATGCAACAAGAATGAAAATACTTCCTATCAAAACCTCTGGGACACAGCAAAAGCAGTGCTCAGAGGCCAATTTATATCGATAAATGCACACATACAAAAAGAAGAAAGAGCCAAAATCAGAGAACTGTCCCTACAACTTGAACAAATAGAAAGTGAGCAACAAAAGAACCCATCAGGCACCAGAAGAAAACAAATAATAAAAATTAGAGCTGAACTAAATGAATTAGAGAACAGAAAAACAATTGAAAGAATTAACAAAGCCAAAAGCTGGTTCTTTGAAAAAATTAACAAAATTGATAAACCATTGGCTAGACTGACTAAAGAAATACAGGAAAGGAAACAAATAACCCGAATAAGAAACGAGAAGGACCACATCACAACAGAACCAAATGAAATTAAAAGAATCATATCAGATTATTAAGAAAAATTGTACTCTAACAAATTTGCAAATGTAGAAGAAATGGATGAATTCCTGGAAAAACACTACCTACCTAAACTAACACATTCAGAAGCAGAACAACTAAATAGACCCATAACAAAAAAAGAGATTGAAACAGTAATCAAAAAACTCCCAACAAAAAAAAGCCTTGGCCCTGACGGCTTCACTGCAGAGTTCTACCAAACTTTCAGAGAAGAGTTAACACCACTACTACTAAAGGTATTTCAAAGCATAGAAAATGACGGAATACTACCCAACTCATTCTATGAAGCCACAATCTCCCTGATACCAAAACCAGGTAAAGACATTACAAAAAAAGAAAATTACAGACCTATATCCCTCATGAACATAGATGCAAAAAGCCTCAACAAAATTCTAGCCAATAGAATTCAACAACATATCAAAAAAATAATTCACCACGACCAAGTGGGATTTATACCAGGTATGCAAGGCTGGTTTAATATTAGAAAAACCATTAATGTAATCCACTACATAAATAAAACAAAAGATAAAATGATGTGATCTTATCAATTGATGCAGAAAAGGCATTTGACAAAGTCCAACACCCATTTATGATAAAAACTCTCACCAAAATAGGAATTGAAGGAAAATTCCTCAACATAATAAAGGGCATCTATGCAAAGCCAACAGCCAATATCACTCTAAATGGAGAGAACCTGAAAGCATTTCCCTTGAGAACGGGTACCAGACAAGGATGCCCTTTATCACCACTCTTATTCAACATTGTGCTAGAAGTCCTAGCCAGAGCAATTAGGCTAGACAAAGAAATAAAGGGCATCTGGATTGGCAAGGAGGAAGTAAAATTATCACTGTTTGCAGATGACATGATCTTATACACAGAAAACCCTAAGGAATCCTCCAGAAAACTACTGAAACTAATAGAAGAGTTCGGCAGAGTCTCAGGTTATAAGATAAACATAGAAAAATCACTTGGATTCCTCTACATCAACAAAAAGAACATCGAAGAGGAAATAACCAAATCAATACCATTCACAGTAGCCCCCAAGAAGATGAAATACTTAGGAATAAATCTTACCAAGGATGTAAAAGACCTATACAAAGAAAACTACAAAGCTCTACTATAAGAAATTCAAAAGGACATACTTAAGTGGAAAAACATACCTTGCTCATGGATAGGAAGACTTAACATAGTAAAAATGTCTATTCTACCAAAAGCCATCTATACATACAATGCACTTCCGATCCAAATTCCAATGTCATTTTTTAAGCTGATAGAGAAACAAATCACCAACTTCATATGGAAGGGAAAGAAGCCTCGGATAAGCAAAGCATTACTGAAAAAGAAGAAGAAAGTGGGAGGCCTCACTCTACCTGATTTCAGAACCTATTATACAGCCACAGTAGTCAAAACAGCCTGGTATTGGTACAACAACAGGCACATAGACCAGTGGAACAGAATTGAGAACCCAGATATAAATCCATCCACGTATGAGCAGCTGATATTTGACAAAGGCCCAGTGTCAGTTAATTGGGGAAAAGATAGTCTTTTTAACAAATGGTGCTGGCATAACTGGATATCCATTTGCAAAAAAATGAAACAGGACCCATACCTCACACCAAGCACAAAAACTAACTCCAAGTGGATCAAAGACCTAAACATAAAGATTAAAACGATAAAGATCATGGAAGAAAAAATAGGGACAACCCTAGGAGCCCTAATACAAGGCATAAACAGAATACAAAACATTACCAAAAATGACGAAGAGAAACCCGATAACTGGGAGCTCCTAAAAATCAAACACCTATGTTCATCTAAAGACTTCACCAAAAGAGTAAAAAGACCACCTACAGACTGGGAAAGAATTTTCAGCTATGACATCTCCGACCAGTGCCTGACCTCTAAAAACTATATGATTCTGTCAAAACTCAACCACAAAAAAACAAACAACCCAATCAAGAAGTGGGCAAAGGATATGAACTCACACTTCACTAAAGAAGATATTCAGGCAGCTAACAGATACATGACAAAATGCTCTCGATCATTAGCCATTAGAGAAATGCAAATTAAAACTATGATGAGATTCCATCTCACCCCAACAAGGCTGGCATTAATCCAAAAAACACAAAATAATAAATGTTGGAGACGCTGCAGAGAGATTGGAACTCTTATACACTGCTGGTGGGAATGTAAAATGGTACAACCACTTTGGAAATCTATCTGGCGTTATCTTAAACAGTTAGAAATAGAACTACCATAAAACCCAGAAATCCCACTCCTCGGAATATACCCTGGAGAAATAAGAGCCTTCACACAAACAGATATATGCACACCCATGTTTATTGTAGCTCTGTTTACAATAGCAAAAAGCTGGAAGCAACCAAGGTGTCCATCAATGGATGAATGGGTAAATAAATTGTGGTATATTCACACAATGGAATACTACGCATCGATAAAGAACAGTGACGAATCTGTGAAACATTTCATAACATGGAGGAACCTGGAAGGCATTATGCTGAGCGAAATTAGTCAGAGGCAAAAGGACAAATATTGTATAAGACCACTATTATAAGATCTTGAGAAATAGTATAAACTGAGAAGAACACATACTTTTGTGGTTACGAGGAGGGGAGGGTGGGAGAGGGTTTTTTACTGATTAATTAGTAGGTAAGAACTGCTTTAGGTGAAGGAAAGGACAACACTCAATACATGGAAGGTCAGCTCAATTGGACTGGACCAAAAGCAAAGAAGTTTCCGGGATAAAATGAACGCTTCAAAGGTCAGTGGAGCAAGGGCGGGGGTTTGGGGACCATGGTTTAAGGGGACTTCTAAGTCAACTGGCAAAATAATTCTATTATGAAAACATTCTGCATCCCACTTTGAAATGTGGCGTCTGGGGTCTTAAATGCTAACAAGCGCCCATCTAAGATGCATCAATTGGTCTCACCCCACCTGGAGCAAAGGAGAATGAAGAACACCAAGGTCACACGACAACTAAGAGCCCAAGAGACAGAAAGGGCCACATGAACCAGAGACCTACATCATCCTGAGACCAGAAGAACTAGTTGGTGCCCAGCCACAATCGATGACTGCCCTAACAGGGAGCATAACAGAGAACCCCTGAGGGAGCAGGAGATCAGTGGGATGCAGACCCCAAATTCTCATATAAAGACCGTACTTAATGGTCTGACTGAGACTAGAGGAGTCCTGGTGATCATGGTCCCCAAACCTTCTGTTGGCACAGGACAGGAACCATCCCCGAAGACAACTCATCAGACATGAAAGGGACTGGACGGTGGGTAGGAGAGAGATGCTGATGAAGAGTGAGCTAATTATATCAGGTGGACACTTGAGACTGTGTTGGCATGTCTGGAGGGGGGATGGGAGGATAGAGAGAGATGGAAGCTGGCAAAATTGTCACGAAAGGAGAGACTGGAAGGGCTGACTCATTAGGAGGAGAGCAAGTGGGAGTACGGAGTAAGATGTATATAAACTTATATGTGACAGTCTGACTTGATTTGTAAACGTTCACTTGAAGCTCAATAAAAGTTAATAAAAAAAAAAGTAAAATAAAAATCCTCACAACTGGAGCAGTGTGCAATGTCATGATAAATGGAGAAAAGGTTGAAGTTGTCAAGGATTCCATTTTACTTGGATCCACAATCAACACCCATGGAAGCACCTGTCAAGAAATCAAACGACACATTGTGTTGGCCATATCTACTGCAAAAGACATCTTTAAAGTGTTCAAAACCAAAGATGTCACCTTGAGGACGAAGGTGCACCTGACCCAAGTCATGGTGTTTTCAAATGCCTCACATGCATGCAAAGCTTGAACAATGAATAAAGAAGACCAAAGAAGAACTGATGCTTTTGAATTACGGTGTTGGCGAAGAATATTGAATATACCATGGACTGCCAGTAGAAGGAACGAATCTGTCCTGGAAGAAGTAAAGCCAGAGTGCTCCTTAGAAGCGAAGATGGTGAGCCTTCCTCTTATTTACTCTGGACATGTTAGCAGGAGGGACCAGTCCAGGGTGAACAACATCATGCTAGGTAAAGTAGAGGGTCAGCGAAAAAGAGGAGGACCCTCAACGAAATAGATTGACACAGTGGCTGCAACAAGAGGCTCAAACAGCAAAAATTGAGAAGATGGCGCTCAACTGGGCAGTGTTCGGTTCTGTTGTACACAGGTTGGCTATGAGTAAGAACCCACTAGAGGGCACCTGTCAACAGCTCTTTCACTCCACTCAGACACCACCACCAGTTCACTGCTTTCCGGCCTCAAAAGCCACTAAACTGACCACCAGAGGGCGCCAGACCAAGAAAGGAGGAGACCTAAGCACCATGTGGCTGCTAAACAATTCTCGTTTATTACATTCATTTATTCAACAAATATTTATTGAACACGGACTGTGTTCCAGGCATTTAATAGCCACTGAGGACACGGTGGTGAATGTAAGAATTCATGAGTTGCTCGAAATCCAAGAAATAATAAGGGAGGTGATGAATGTTATTTTTTGGAATATGTGATATCTTGGGTAGACAACAGCCAGTGACATATTGAGTGCTTTTACTCGTGCGATCCTATTTTTACCCTCAAAGGATCTGATGCAGTGGTTAAAGTGCTCAGCTGCCAACCAAAAAGGTCAGTGGCTGTAACCCACCAGTGGCTCCAACCCACCAGTGGCTCCACCGGAGAAAGATGTGGCAGTGGGCTTCCGTAAAGATTGCAGCCTTGGAAGCCCTATGGACCAGTGCTACTCTGTCACATGGGGTCTCCATGAGTCTGAATCTACTGACTGCAATGGGTTTCGGTTTGGAGTTTTACCCAGGTTGATGTGACCTAGTACATATGCCTTGCATGTGAGTGGACTTCCCTGGGTTTGCATTATCAATTTTGGCACCTGCCTCTTGCATGTAATACTTATTCAAACTCCCATCCAGGCAATTACAAGAATTGACTAGATCTCTACCCATTCTCCTCATTTCATTTGAAAATACCATGCTATTACTGCACACTTAGTGTTAAAGGAATAGAGACAAGCCCCCCTAATCGTCATAGTCCTAGGTTTCTTTTGTGGACTTCACCAGTCCCTGTGCAGCATCACAGTCATGCCAATTCAGAGAATTAATTGAAAAGTGTTCTTTTTTTTCTTTTATCTTAATGACATAGGAATTACCAGTTTAAAAAAAAAAAAAAGCTTTATATATATTTTTATTTTATTTTAGACGAAGGTTTACAGAGCAAATTAGTTTCTCATTAAACAATACACATATTGTTTTTGTGACATTGGTTGCCACCCCCAAGACATGTCAATGATCTGCCCTTCACAAACTTGAGTTCGCCTCCCCCCCTTACTAGCTTTCCTGTCCCCTCCTGCATTCTTATCCTTGCCCCTGGGCTGGTGTGCACATTTAGTCTTATTTTGCTTTATGGGCCTAATTTTTGTCTGAAGGGTGACTCTCAGGAGTAACTTCAGTAATGAATTAAAAGGATACTGGAGGCCATGTTCTTGGGGTTTCTCCATTCTGTTAGACCAGTAAGTCTGGTGGATTTTGTTTGTTTTGAAAGTTAGAATTTTGTTCTACATTTTTCTTCAGCTGTCCAGAACCCTCTATTGTGATCTCCATCAGAACAGTCAGTGGTCTCAGCCAGGCACCATCTAGTTGTGCTGAACTCAGTCTGGTGGAGGCTGTGGTACTTGTGGTCCATTAACCTTTGGACTAGTCTTTCCCTTGTGTCTGGTTTTCTTCATTCTCCCAGTGGAGAATTTAAGGCCCCAGATACTATTCACCAAAACAGAATGTGGCACATTTTCTTCATAACCTATGTTAAGGCAATTGGGCTGGATATTCCCCAAGACCGCGGTCCCCACGGCCCTCAGCCCAGTAATTTTGTCCCTCAGGGAATTTGGAGGAGTCTATGGAGCTTCCAAATATCATTAATATCACACGCAAGCAAAATTTTGCTGAAGGTCATTTAAAAAAGACTGCAGCAGTATATCAACAGGGAACTGCCAGAAATTCAGGCCAGTTTCAGAAGAAGACATGGAACCAGGGATATCATTGCTGATGTCAGATGGATCCTGGCTGAAAGCAGAGAATACCAGAAGGAGGTTTACCTGTGTTTTATTGGTTATACAAAGGCGTTTGACTGTGTGGATCATAACAAATTATGGATAATATTGAGAAGAATGGGAATTCCAGAACACTTAGTTGTGCTCCTGAGGAACCTTTACATAGATCAAGAGGCAGTCGTTTGGACAAAACAAGGAGATACTGATTGGTTTAATGTCAGGAAAGGTGTGCGTCAGGGTTGAATTCTTTCACCATACCTATTCAATCTGTATGCTGAGCAAATAATACGAGAAGCTGGACTATATGAAGAAGAACAGGGCATTAGGATTGGAGGAAGACTCACTAACAACCTGAGTTATGCAGATGACACAACCTTGCTCACTGAAAGTGAAGAGGACTTGAAGCACTTACTAATGAAGATCAAAGACCACAGCCATCAGTATGGATTGTGCCTCAACATAAAGAAAACAAAAATCCTCACAACTGGACTAATGAGCAACATCATGATAAACGGAGAAAAGGTTGAAGTTGTCAAGGATTTCATTTTACTTGGATCCACAATCAACAGCCATGGAAGCAGCAGTCAAGATATCAGAAGACACATTGCATTGGGCAAATCTGCTGCAAAGGACCTCTTTAACGTGTTGAAGAGCAAAAATGTCACGTTGAAGACTAAGGTGCGTCTGACCCAAGCCATGGTATTTGCAATCTCATCATATGCATTTGAAAGCTGAATAATGAATAAGGAAGACCGAAGAAGAATTGATGCCTTTGAATTACGGTGTTGGTGAAGAATATTGAATATACCATGGACTGCCAAAAGAACAAACAAATCTATCTTAGGAGAAGTACAACCAGAATGCTCCTTAGAAACAAGGATGGCAACACTGCGTCTTACATACTTTGGACATGTTGTCAGGAGGGACCAGTCCCTGGAGAAGGACATCATGCTTGGCAGAGTACAGAGTCAGCGGAAAAGAGGATGACCCTCAGTGAGGTGGATTGACACAGTGGTTGCAACAATGAGCTCAAGCATAACAATGATTGTAAGGACGGCGCAGGACCAGGCAGTGTTTCATTCTGTTGTGCATAGGGTCGCTATGAGTCGGAACCGACTCGACAGCACCTAACAACAACAACAACATGGAGCTTCCATGACCTTGCCTTGGTCAAGCTGTACTGGCTTCCCCAGTACTGTGTACTGTCTTACCCTTCACAAGAGTTACCGCTTATCTATTGTCTAGTTAGTGTTTTTCTCCCCTCACACTTTCCCTCCCTTACAACCATAAAAGATTGTTTCTTTGTCTGTGTAAGCCTTTTCATGAGTTTTTATAATAGTGGTCTCATACAGTATGTGTCCTTTTGTGATTGACTTATTTTCCTCAGCACAGTGCCCTGCATATTCATCCATGTTGTGAGATGTTTCCCAGATTCATCATTGTTCTTTATCTTTGGTTACTATTCCATTGTGTGTATATACCACAGTTCGTTTATCCATTCTTCTGTTGATGAGCATCTAGGTTGTTTCCATCTTTTTGCTATTGTGAACAATGCTGCAATGAACATGGGTGTGCATATGTCTATTCATGTGACAGTTCTTATTTCTCTAGGATATATTCCTAGGAGTGGGATTGCTGTATCATATAGTACTTTTATTTCTAGCTTTTTAAGGAAGCACCACATCATTTTCCCAAATGGTTATACCGTCTTGCATTCCCATCAGCAGTGCATAAGGGTCCCAATCTCCCCACAGCCTCTCCACCATATGTTATTTTCTGTTTATTTGATTCATGACAGCAATGTTGGGGTAAGATGGTATATCCTTGTAGTTTTGATTTGCATCTTTTTTTTTTTTTTAATGCCTAGTGGGAAAACCTGGTGGCATAGTGGTTAAGTGCTACAGCTGCTAACCAAAAGGTCGGCTGTTTGAATCCACCAGGCGCTCCTTGGAAACTCTATCGGGCAGTTCTACTCTGTCCCATAGGGTCGCTAGGAGTTGGAATCGACACGACGGCAGTGGGTTTTTGGTTAACGCCTGCTGATCTCCAGCATTTCCTCATGTGTCTGTTAGCCACCTGAATGTCTTCTTTGATGAAGTGTTTGTTCATATCCTTTGCCACTTTTTTAATCAGATTGTCTTTTTGTTGTAGAGGTGTTGGATTTTCCTGTAGATTTTAGAGATTAGACCTTCGTCAGATTTGTCATGGCCAAAAATTGCTTCCCTGGTCTGTAGGTTCTGTTTTTACTGTTTTGGTGAAGTCTTTTGATGAGCGTAAGTGTTTAATTTTTAGAAGATCCCAGTTATCTAGCTTATCTTCTGGAGTTTGTGTGTTGTTAGTTACGGTTTGTATCCTGTTTATACTGTGTATTAGGGTCTCTAGCATTGATCCTATTTTTTCTTCTACGATATGTATTGTTTTTTATTTTATATTTAGGTCTTTGATTCGTTTTGAATGAATTTTTGTGTATGGTCTGAGGTATGGGTTCTGTTGCATTTTTTTTTGAAGATAGACATCCAGTTTTTCCAGCACCATTTGTTAAAAAGGCAGTCTTTTCTCCATTTAACAGACATTGGGTCTTCGTCGAAAATCAGGTGACTGTAGATGGATGGATTTACATCTGGGTTCTCGACTCTGTCCCAGTGGTCAATGTATCTGTTGTTGTACCAGTACCAGGCTGTTCTGACTACCTTAGCAGTACAGTAGGTTCTGAGGTCAGGTAGTGAGGGTCCTCCTACTGTACTCTTCTTCAATAGTGCTTTTCTTATCCGAGGCTTCTTCCCTTTCCATATAAAGATAATGATTAGTTTTTCTATCGTTTTAAAGAATGCTGTTGGTATTTGCATTGAGATTGCATTGTAGTTGTAGATTACTTTGAGTAGAATTGACTTTTTCACTATATAGGGTCTACCTATCCATTAGCATGGTGTATTTTTTCATTTATGTAGTTATTTTTTGGTTTCTTGCAGTAGAGATTTGTAGTTTTCTTTGTGTAAGTCTTCTACATCCCTGGTTAGATTTATTCCTAAGTATTTTATTTTTTTTTTAGTGTCTATTTTAAATGGTATTGTTTTCCTGATTTCTTTTCATCATTATCTTTATTGGTGTATAGGAATCCAACTGATTTTTGTATAGTTATCTTATATCCTGCTCCTGTGCTACCATGCTAAATCTTTCTATTAATTCAAATAGTTTTCTCATGGAGTCTTCTAGGTTTTCTATGTATAGTGCCATATCATCCACAAATCGGGACAGTTTTACTTCTTCCTTACTAATTTGGATGCCCTCTATTTCTTTTTCTTGCCTTATTGTTCTAGCACAATGTTAAATAGGAGTGGTAAAAAAGGACATCCTTGTCTTGTTTCTGTTCTCAAGGGAAATGCTTTCACCCTCTCTCTATTAAGGATGATGTTGGCTGTTGGTTTTGTATAAAAAAAAAAAAAAATTTGTATTAGATGCCCCTTATTATGCTGTGGAATATCTCTTCTATAACTATTTTACTGAACGTTTTTATCAGGAGTGGGTACTGGACTTTATGGAATGTCTTTTCTGCATCGATTGATATGACCACGTGATTCTTTTATTTTATCTGTGTGGTGGATTACGTTGATTGTTTTTCTAATGTTGAGCCATCCTTGCATAGGTGGTATGAATCCCACTTGGTCGTGGTGTATTATTTTTTTGATATGATGCTGAATTCTATTTGCTAGAATTTTGCTGAGAATTTTTGCATCTATATTCATGAAATATATTGGTCTGTAGTTTTCTTTTTTTGTGGTATGTTTGCCTAGTCTTGATATCATGGTTATGCTGGCTTCATAGAATGAATTTGACAGTATCCCTTCCTTTTCTATGTTCTGAAATAGTTTCTGTAGTACTGATGTAAGCTGTTCCCTGAATGTGAAGACATCTGGATCAGGACTTTTTAATGCTGGGTGATTTTTTAATTATTACTTTTTCAACCTCTTCTCTTGTTACAGGTCTGTTCATATTTCAACTTTAGTTTGTGTTAGTTTTGGTAGGTAGGGTGTTTCTAGAAATTTGTCCATTTCCTCTAGGTTTTCGAATTTGTTGGAGTATAGGTTTTCATTGTACTCTGTTATGACCCTTTTTCTTTCAGTTGGGTCTATGTAATGTCCCCCATTTCATTTCTTATTTGGGTTATTTGTGTCCTCTCCTGTTTTTCTTTTGTCAATTTGGCCAATGTTTTGTAGATTTTGTTGATCCTTTTAGAGAAACAACTTTTAATTTTGTTGATTCTATCGTTTTTCTATTTTCTATTTCATTTAGATCTGCTCTGATCTTTATTACTTCCTTTCTTCTGGTGACTTCTTCTACTGCTCTCTTTCTATTTGTTTGAGTTGTATAGCTAATGTTTGATTTTGTCCCTTCTTTTTTGATGTGTGCATCTTTTGCTATAAATTGACCTCTAAGCACTGTCTTTGCTGTGTCCCAAAGGTTTTGGTATGATGTACTTTCATTCTTGTTTGATTCTAGGAATTTTTTTATTCCATCTTTGATTTCTTCTGTTACCCAGTTGTTTTAAGCAGAGTGTTATTCAGTTTCCATGTATTTGGCTTTTTTTCTTGCTCTTCTTGTTATTAATTCCTACTTTGATGGCTTTGTTATCAGAGAAGATACTTTGTATTATCCCAATGTTTAGGATTTTGTTGAGGGTTGTGGCCTAAGCTGTGGTCTATTCTGGAGAACATTCCATGTGCTTTGGAAAAGCATGTGTACGTTGCTGCTGTTGGGAGGAGTGTTCTATATATGTCTATGAGGTTATGTTGGTTGCTTGTGGCCTTTAGATCTTCTGTGTATCTTTGTTGAGTTTCTTTCTAGATGTCCCATCCTTTATCGAGAGTGGTGTGTTGAAGTCTCCTACTATTACTGTGGAACTGTCAGTTTCTCTTTTCATTGCTGTTAGAGTTTGTTTTATGTATTTTGGAGCCCTGTCATTGGGGCCGTAGGTATTTATTATGGTTATGTCTTCATGGAGGATTGTCCTGTTAATCATTATATAATGCCCTTCTTTGTCTTTTATGGTGGACTTTGTTTTAAAGTCTACTTTATCTGAGGTTAGTACTGCCACTTCTGCTCTTATTTGGTTGTTGTTTGCTTGATATATTTTTTTCCATCCTTTGATTTTTAACATATTTATGTCTTTGTTTCTAAGGTGTCTCTTATAGACAGCATATTGATGGGTCCTGTTTTTTTATCCATTCTCTCTGTCTCTTTATGGTTACATTTAAGCCATTTACATTCAGTGTGATTATCGCTAGGTGTGAGTTATTGCTGTCATTTTGCGATGCTGTTTTTTTTGTTGTTGTTGTTCATCTTACTCTCCCGTGCTAAGTTCCTATTGTTTATGGGATTGTTTTCTTTTGTTTTTGTAGATTTTGTGTTTACTGAGACTTTATGTCTTCTTTATTTTGGTAAGTAGATTTATTAAATTTCTTTGTGGTTACCTTGAAATTTACCCTTATCTTCCTAAGTTTGAACCAGCCTTTTATTTCTTGATATTGCCTTGACTTTCCCTTCATGATTTCTGCAGAGTAATCAGAGCTTAGTCTTATTGTTTCCCTCTGTATGTGTGTCATGGATTGAATTATGTCCCCCAAAAACTATGCGTATCAACTTTGTTGGGCCACGATTCTCAGTATTATGTGGTTGTCCTCCATTTTGTGGTTGTAATTTTATGTTGAGAGAATTAGAGTGGGATTGTAACACCACACTTACCTGGGTCACCTCACTGATCCAAGGTAAAGGGAGTTTTCCTGTGGTGTGGCTTGCACCACCTTTTATCTCTCAAGAGATAAAAGGAAAGAAAAAGCAAGCAGAGAGTTGGGGACCTTATACCAGCAAGAAAGCAGCACCAGGAACAGAGTGCATCCTTTGGACCCAGGATCCCTGTGTCTGAGAAGCTCCTTGACCAAGGGAAGATTGAGGGTGAGGACTTTCCTCCAGAGCTAACAAAGAGAGAAAGCCTTCTCCTGGAGCTGACGCCCTGAATTTGGACTTGTAACCTACTAAACTGTGAGAAAATTAATTTCTCTTTGTTAAAGTCATCCACCATGGTATTTCTGTTATAGCAGTACTGGATGACTAAGACAGAATTTGGTACCGAGAGAGTGGGGTGCTGGTCTAACAGATACCTGAAATGCAGAAGTGGTTTTGAAACTGTGAATGGGTAGAGTTATGACAGCAGCAGAGGACGAGTGCAGCAGAGAACCTGCAGCAGCAGAGAAGTAGCAAAAGCAGAGAACCAGCAGCAGCGGAACCAGCAGACCCACGGAGCGAGAGAGCTGACTGCATGTGTGCAGGCTTCCTGGTGGAGTGAGTTGCCTCTGGGCACTTGTCAGTGGAGCTAGGCTTGCTGACCCACGAAGCCAAAGAGCTGAATGCCTGTGTGCAGGAGGCTGCCTGGTAGAGTGGGGTGCCTCCAGGCACTTATCGGTGGAGCTACAGAGCTTTGGAACACTTGCCCCAGCAGGACAGATGCGGGCATGAGGCCCAGGAGCTGAGAGGCCAAGAAACCAGGAAGCAAAAGCTGAAGAGACTAGAAACACAAGAAGCCAAGCTGCCTCAGTTTCAAAAGGTATGGCCAGGACCTCTGGGGTTTCAAAGGGTGGAGACATGCCCTCTGGTGTTTCTAAGGATGGAGTCGCCACTCAGATGGACTAGAATGGAGCACCTAAAGCCGAGGGAGCAGAGTTGCTGTCCCAGGGGGCCTGGAAGCCAGAGCTGAAGCCCAGGACCAAGCAGCCTCCACTCAGAATCTGGAGAGTGTTGGGGGCAGGGCCATTATATAAATTGTCTCAGAGAACAGAGGATTATTTTCAAAGGCTTGAGGGCTAAAGTAGTGTGTTCTGCTGACTTGCTTGGTGCCTGTTATGCCTTCTTTCCTTCTAAAGTCTCCCATTTGTAATGGAAATGTCTAGCTTGTGCCTGTTCTGCCATTTATCTTTGGAAGCAGATAACTTGTATTCCAGATTTCACAAATGAAGAGGAATTTTTGGGTTTTAGAATTGGAGTTAAGACTTTTGCTATGATACGAAGGGATGAATATGCTTTGCATGTTACAAGAATGTGATTTTGGGGGGGCCAAAGGGCGGAATGTCATGGATTGAATTACATCCCCCCAAAAATGTGTGTATCGCCTTGGTTAGGCCATGATTCCCAGTATTGTGTGGTTGTCCTCCATTTTGTGATTGTAATTTTATGTTGAGAGGATTATGGTGGGATTGTAACACCACCCTTACTCAGGTCACCTCCCTGATCCAAGGTAAAGGGAGTTTCCCTGGGGTGTGGCTTGCACCACCTTTTATCTCTCAAGAGATAAAAGGAAAGAAAAAGCAAGCAGAGAGTTGGGGACCTCATACCACCAAGAAAGCAGCACCGGGAGTAGAGCGCATCCTTTGGATCCAGGATCCCTGTGCCTGAGAAGCTCCTTGACCAAGGGAAGATTGAGAATGAGGACTTTCCTCCAGAGCTAACAAAGAGAGAAAGCCTTCTCCTGGAGCTGACACCCTGAATTTGGACTTGTAACCTACCAAACTGTGAGAAAATAAATTTCTCTGTGTTAAAGCCATCCACTTGTGGTATTTCTGTTGTAGCAGTACTAGATGACTAAGACAATGTGACTCTTCATTTTTCTCAAGCTGCTCTCAGGATTTTTTTGTTTGTCTTTGGTTTTAGTGAGTGTGATTATGGTATGTCTTGGTGATTTTCTTTTGGGGTCTATCCTATACGGGGTTCATCGAGCTTCTTGGATGGTCGGCTATACATCTTTCATGGTATTAGGGAAGTTTTATGTCAGCCAATCTTCAGTTATCCTCTCTGTTTTCCATTTTCTCCCCCTGTTCTGGAACTCCAATCACATGCAAATTTTTGTTTTTGATTGTATCGCACATCATTCTCAGGGTTTCTTTATTTTTCTTCATCCTTCTCTCTGATTTTTCCTCAATGTGGTATCCAAGGATTTGTCTTTAATTTCACTGATCCTGTCTTCCACTGTTTAAATTTGCTCCTAAAACCTACTATGGCACTGTCCATTTCTGAAATCTTGTTGTTTATCTTTTGGATTTCTAATTTCTGTTTCTGTATGACCTCTAGTTGTTTGTTTATTTTGACATTTTGTTCCTGTATTATTTCTTTGAATTCTTCCATTGTTTTGTCTGTTGCTTTTATGATTTTTGTCTGTCTTTTCCATGATTTTTTTCTATTTTTCCCTTATTTTTGTCTGTATTTTCCTTCATCTCTTGGAAAGACCCAAATATTAGAGTTTTGAATTCCCTATCAAATAGTCCCAGGGTCTTTTCTCCTACCAGAAAGCTACCTAGTATTTAATTTCAGATGCTTTCTGGAGTCATCCTGTCCTTTATATATCAGGGTTTCTATATATATATGTTTTGATATCAACTGCTGTCTTCGGAATATTCAGGAATTATTTTCTTCATTTATTGATTGTAGATTTGTTTTTTCATTCTGCTTTTTAATTTATTTGGTTATGTCTGGGCAGGTAGGCTGGGTGTTTTTTGTTGTTTGCTTGTCTGTGAGCATGATACTTCTCACCACCTTGTCGGGATGATCAGGGCTAGTCAGGCAGCTATGGTGCAGCAGGGGAGGTCCAGAAGAGGAGGAGGGACAGGGATGGGTTGCTTGCAGCACGTACTGGGGCTGACAGCCTGAACCTAGGGGGCAGTCAGAGTGGGATCCAGTGGTCTGCACCTGTGCCATTCAGTGCTGTGGTGCTCAGCCAACATTTCAGGTAGGCAGGAGGGAAGGGGGAGGATGTTACATGTGTAGCTAAATGGTGTGGGAAAGAAAAGGGAGAAGAGAGAGAAACAGAAGACACAAAAAAAATGGTACTGAGGGAAACTGCCAGTGGAGTGGTGCAGACTCAGGAAAGCCATGTGTCTGTGGCTTTCTAGGCGGGTGGTGTAGCACTCAAGAAGGGATGGAGATGACACATGCAGCTATGTGGTCAGGAGAAAGGAAGGCACGTAGACAGAGACAAGAAACTGTGAAAAAAAAAAAAAACATATTGAGGGAGCCCACTGGCATTGCAGCACAAACTGGGGAAGCTGCATTCTGGCAGCTCCCCAGCCAAGTGGTGTGGCGCAGCCCATCAAAAAACAGTGTAGACAGCACACACGGCCAGGTGGTCAGGAGAAAGGAAAGGAAAGAAGGTAGAGAGACACAAGAACCTGAGATAAAGTAAAAAAGAAAAAAAATGTCCTAAGGAAGCCCACCGGCATGGCAGGATGGACTGGGGAAGCTGTGTGCCAGTGGCTCCACAGCCAAGTGATGGCACAGCCTGGGGACAGCATATGCAGCCAGGTGGTAGGGAGAAAGGGAAGGAAGGAAGGTAGAGTCAAAAAAAACAAACAAAAATTCCCCAAGGGGGCCCACTGGCATGGTAGTGCAGACCGGGGAAGTGACTCCCCAGCCAAGCGGCATGGCACAGCCCATCAAGAAGGAGTGGAGATGGCACATGGCACCAGCTAGGTGGGAGAAAGGAAAGGAAGGAGGCAAGAGAAAGAGAAGAAAGAAAAAGAAGCCAAAGGAAACAAATGGCATTGAAGGAACTGGTCAGTGGGGCAGGACAAATCCAAGTGGCAGGGAGCCAGCATCTCTACAACACAGTGACCCTGGTCTGCCAAAAAGTGGCAGAGGCCACACAGAGGGAAGAATGGTGGGGGGGTGGAAAAGCATGTATCCTTGGTTACCGGGTGCTCTGTCTCCTGCTGAGAGCTCCATGAAGTTGCCTTCCTGTACTCCTTGTGTGCTGTTCTTGGTGGTTAAAGGGTCCAAGATGGTGAGTTCATGCCACATTAGCTGTTAGGGGACCTCCACTCTGTAACTCTCCTTGTTCTCCATTCTCTGTCAGTTTCTTATTCCATTTGGTGCTTGGTTGAGTTCTTTATCCCTTCATTTGATGTTTATTATTCCATGATTGATGATTTTATCTGTTTTACTTAGTTTTTCTGGTCTTTGCTGTAGAGGGATAGTGTGGTGCTTCTGTCTATAGCACCATGTTGGCTCCACCTCCCAAAGCTTTATATAGTTTGATGCAATATGATTTAGCATAAAGGCTCATCACTATTAAGTCATCCTGGTGAATTTTATCTTTTATCTGTAACAAAAGTGTCCTAATTCACAAGCTGTGGGTTAAAATGTATGGAATAAACAGAAAGTAAGGAATATGCTATTTCCTAACTGCATCTTTGAATTTTCTAAGAGCACACTGACTTCCCCTTTTGAGGAGTTACTTTCTCTGATTGAGTGAAGTCAGGTGAGGATGTCATCAGGGCCACCCTTTTCTAGCTAAAGGGTAAGTACCTGATCCAAGCCAGGCCAAGCAGATCTCTCTGCTTGCACTTGTTTACACCCTGAGCCTTGAGAAGAGCTCAGAGAA